>NC_061513.1:120213696-120521671 GCF_022539505.1 Lolium rigidum | reverse complement strand
AAATCATGCGTACAACATAGAGTTCATCTCACATACTAGCCAGTTTGTTGGCCAGACCATGATCACCACTTCTCAACGAGATCCGCAAGGTACTAAACCATTTTGTATGTGTGGCCGTTTGCTTGAAACTCCACCGGTCCCATGGCTAGCTTTGCAAAGAGTTAAAGAGTGGTGACCTTTGAAGAACATTGATGTTGTTGCAAGAACCGGGCATCCCCAAAAGCATGCCAAATCCATGTCTCTTGATTGGCCACAATTTCTAGAATGATGGTGGAATCCTTCTTGCGTCCTTTGAACTGTCCATGCCATACTGCAGGACAGTTCTTCCATCTCCAGTGCATGCAATCAATTGAGCCAAGCATACCTTGAAAACCACGGGCTTTGTTGATCTCCAAAAGCCTAGCTATGTCTTGAGCATTGGGTGCTCTCTAAGTACTCAGGACCAAACACCTCAAGAATAGCAACTGCAAAGCGCTTGACACACTTGATGGCTTTGCACCCATTGCCTAGTGGTCATCAACAAGATCCGCTGGAATTCCATATGCCATCATGCGCAATGCGGCGGTCACCTTCTGGATGGTGCAATGTCCAAGATCTCCGGCGCAATTCCTCATCTACTCAAAAAAACGGTCATGCAACGATCATCGCAGATGGGGTCAATGCCACCAACATCATGCCAAACAATATGAAGTAGTTGAAACTTGCAATTATGAAAAATAGGAAATAGAAGAACTTGTCAACTTTCCACTCATATCCAATCATTGAATAGATGAGGATTGTGTATAGACACCCCTGCAGGATATTGTAGATGATCTCCATAGTGTGTTGGAAAAACTCAGTTCCCATCCTAAACCTGCGTTGGAAGTATCGCTTCAGGTACACCGACTCCCCCACAAAGTAGTTGAGCATCATCCGGTTGTTCCCTTCAATCCTCGCCCTCCGCAGCCTCTCACAACCGATAGCGGAACCTCCATGTTTCGGCCTCTCGTTCTTGTGCAATGCAACAATCAAAGCAATGTCTTTATCTTCATTCATATCAAACTCCTCATCAGACGAGGAATCATACAAACTCGAACTCATCTACAATCCAATAATAATTGTGTCAAACTACTACTACATCGCAACAATAAATTTAGAAGTAAAACAAACTAGAAAAGAAGAGTAAAAGGACAAAATTTGTCAAACACCTTGTATGCAAGGTGAAGCTCGTCAGCCGGTAGCTATAGGTGGCTGCGTCTTCGCCATGGCAGAGGGAAGAAGGCCGGCGGGAGGGTCTCCACTTCTAGATGGCGCCAGGCTCGCTGTGGCCAGATCTCGTCAGCGTGCGTTAGGTGGCATCGGTTGTGCCGGTCATGGGTGGGTCGTGCGCGTGCCGCGGGGCACCACCCGGCCACGAAAACAAAGGTCCACGGGGTGGCATGGCCCCAGAGACGACCGGCGGAGGGAGGCGGCTGGCCACAATTTGCTCGGCGACGGATCGAGATTCATGGCGACCGGGGCGGCCAACCCAAGCTGCCAGAGGAGGCTGGGGAGGCGTGGCCCAGGGAGCGGCGTCAGTGCAATTTCTAGGCGATTGGACAGGGATTTCGCCTGTGGCGGTGGGGGGCGGTCGCGCCCGGAAGCAGCGCGGAAGCGCGCGGGGGGTTTCAACTGGCGTTAAACCATGCAACGCAAAGTTTTCACACACTGATTCACACGTTCTGTCTGGCCATCCTCGTGGCCGATTTGTTTTGGGGAATAGGGTTGGTGCTGCAAATTTGCAGCAGGGCCGCCCAAAAAATTTGTATCACCATACATCATCTGTTGGAGCATTATTTTTGGCTTTTTGTGCCCTATAAATCAGTTTTTTGGGCACCGCATTTGTTTTCATCTGCTGGAGATGCTCTTATGTCCCAACACATGATCATCAATTAAGAGTTAAGCACACATTTAGTTTGACACTAAGCGGCCACCCAGCAGAGCTAATAAATGCTAAAAACAGCTTACACAAGGAGGTGTATAAAGCAAGCCGAAACAATTAACAGAGGGCACAGCCGGATGAGCTTTTCATTATTATTGAGTTGGTGAGCCACGGCTAATCCTAGGGTGGTTCATTCACACCCGCGCTGCCCGCTCCACTTCCCCCTCTACTGCTCACATTGCTTTGTCCATTTCACTCATTCATCATTTCCTTGTGACTTGCAGAAATAGATTTTCTTATGTTTTATCCAAATTTTGCGTAACACTTATCTTTTGGTTTGGCAGGTGTAATGTACTTGATACAGCGTGAAACTCAAGCTACATTGGTTCCAGCATTGTTCAGAGTTCTCATCTTTCTGATATCTGCTACACCGTATGATCTACCTACCCCCCCCCCCCACACACACACACAGTGTATCTAGTTTTAGTTTCTCTTACTCGATATGTCATATATTTGACACTATGTTTGATGGACAGGTATGCTCGCATGCCGAAGGAGTTGTTACCAAATGTCATTACAGCCATGTGCTGTAGATTGTTGGACAGCCAGTCAAATAAAAATGAGCATTATGCCTTGATGGTTAGTTTTTCAATATTAATTCCTTTATTCGGGAACCAATAGTTGTTTGTACCTTACATGGATATAATAACAGGTTAATGTTCTAAGCTGCTTGGAAGCAGCATTTGCAAAGGTACCACCTTCTTCAGGTGTCTTTGGAGTTCTCATTGATGGTTGTGCAGGTTAGACCCTCTTAATTTTAAAATTTAATGAATAATTTGCTGCATATTGCTCAAGTGAGTTATTATCTTAGAAGACTCTAGAAATTATCATATTGCAAAATTAGTTTGGGTGAACACCTGAGTTGTGACATTTGTGTACACCGATGCGAGCTTTTCAGGACCATCTACTCAGCAGAAGTCAAGTGTGGTAGCTGTTCTTCTTCATTGTATAGAAGGGGAAATGCATTTCAGCATTAGATGTGGAGCTCTCCAGGCAAGTCATCTTCCGCTATGCTTAAAGATGGCACTTTTGCACCTTCTTTTATCTTCGGTATCTGTTTGGATATTTGACTTCTTATGTAGTTTTTGTTAGTCAATTTTACTGTTCTTTTTTCTGTTTACTTTATGGTACTTTTCTCTTGGAACCAATGTAGATATTGCTTATTTGTTTTAATAGAAGGGTGTCCATGTGCCAAACCCTGTATAATAATCAAGTATTGGGCATCATGCTCGTTCCCTCCAGCATAAACTCTAACAAATGTTGGTATCCCCTAGAGGGGAATTTTTATGGTCTAAAACCTCTTTGTAACCATGTATTTGATACCTTGCTCGTTTTTCTGGTTGGATTGTAGGATTTTTGGAGCTTCTCAGGAATTTTTCCTAGAACAGCTCTTTAGATCGTAGGACTGGGGCTGTAAATTCATGTGGAGTGCATTCTGTTGACTCTAATTCCATAGGGAATCCAACATGAGCTCAGAGTTCATTCATTTTTCCTTGAGAAGTCTAATGCACCTTCTCTCTATCTCTCTCTACTCTCCCCATTCCTCTCCAAATTGCTGTGTTCATTTCCTGTGGATCATCCAGAGGCATCACTGCTAAATTCCTCTGTTCTGGGATCCTGTAGAAATCCATAGTACATGATATCCGATCCTGTTTTACCCATCCCTACGTTTTATAATTCCAAGAAACCTATGATGGAGGCTGAGCTTCATATTGTATCGTGTAATGCAGTTGTCCTTGATATTTCATGTGTAGAATTATACATCCATAAACAATGTTGTTTTGTGTATAAATGGCCATTTTCATTGACAGAAAATGGATAACGAATTAGAATGATTCTTCCCTTCTTGTAATACTCCCTCCGTTCCTTGATATAAGCCATATAGATTTTGGCACGGAAATTAGAGAACGCACATTGAGGGAAAATTACACCAGGTTTGGGCAGGAAAACCACTGAACAATTGATGTGAGAAAATAGATGACTTTGTATAAGACAAGGAAACGTAAACTAATCCCTTAAAAAATTGTCGAGACAAGTGGGGAAACGCAATACACATTATATTCTGGAAGTTTTCTCAACCGATTACAACCTATATTGGCTGTAATAACATCTTAGATTGTGGGACAGATGGAGTACAAGCTTACCAAATAAGATGTGCATGTAGCCATAGAAATGATTCTCAGCGCGTTATTGCAGGACATTGATATTTAACCTTTAAATATACTTGCAAATGCCCAGTTGACACTCTTGTGGTAATATTATTCCCTTTATATGTGCCCAGGTGTTGAGATCAGTGGTTCATAATTATCCAAGCTGTGCAAACATCATTTGGGAAGAAGTTCGAGACATTGTTCTTGACTTATTGCAAGCTGAAAGCTTTGAAGACCAAAAATGTGATGCTAACTTTGGGCCTCCTAAAGAAGAATTGTCAATTAAGGGAAGATGTCTTGTAGCTGGTATGAAGGTAGTGTTTTCTGTAAATGTTAATTTTTGTAGATAAAAATCTATTTTCTATGTTATAGTTTTAAGTATTTTGTTCTTCTATGTCATTTATAGTCTGTTGACATTTGGGAACTTTTATCTTCTCTAAGCCAACTATTTCTTTTTTCCTTTCGCAAGGAACTTGATATGTTTTTCACATTGGGTAATCTGCAACCTTGCATTCGTCTTGGTTTTCCCCATTTATCAATTTGCTACACATTGCTGTACATATCCTAGTGATGTTTAAAATTTGTTTTATTGTTCACAATATCAACATTGCCATATGATATAGTACGTAAAGTTGGATTTATAGTTTACCTTTTGTCCAACGTAGATTAATACTGATTGAATTGCATTGCACTATTCTTAGACTATTTTATTAAGTATTTGTTACATGGCGCCTGAATATTCCGTGCTCAGGTTTGTACGAACTTTGCTAGTTGGTATAGGGCATTATAAATAGCACCTGGATTTTCCCATATTGCAGCAGTTATTTTGTTATTATTCGATTTGGGTGTTAGAACTTTTCTATTATGCTTTAATATGGTGTGGTTCTGTTTGTCAGGTAATCGATGAGTGTTTGCGTGTTTCATCTGGATTCAAGGGAGCAGATGACCTCAAAGAATGTAGATTGCTCGATATTCAGCAGATTTCTGACTGTACTGTAAATAAAAATATTAAATCTGCGCCCCACTTTGAAATTGAAGCGCCTGGACCATCACAAAACTGCAATTTGGACATAACACTTGGAACCAGCCGTTGGATTGAGGTGATAGAAACCCATCTACCTCGAGGATTATCACATGCCTCTGCTATGGTAATTTACAACCTCTAGAACCTGGGTTGTTCATTTATTTTGATATTTAATCTGGAACAACACTGATTGATTTAATTGATTTCCCAACAATCTGTGGTGTTAATGCTAACATAGTGGAGCAGATTAGTGATGGAATGCTTGTCGCTTTAGTGAAAGCAACCAACTAGTTTATGCTTAGGTTTATTGGTACTGTTTATGATAGTTGATTTAAAATTATGCGTTCTCATCTTCAGATAATTATACTTTGTGTTTCAGATGAAGAAGCTGCTTTTCTTGTGACATTACCAGTACATATAGTGGCTTTCCATGAAACTTGGTGGAAATGCTTTTATGTATTGCTGAAGGTATTCCATTTTGTGTGTCTGTTTTCTCATGGACTAAACAAAGTACGCTCTGTTTGTAGGTCAGGACAGCATCACTCACATGTTTTGCTGGCATGACTTCTGATGTTTTCTTCTCCCTGCCAGTAAACAAGAAAGATTATGTGACTTCCTCATCTGTAAGTTACTAAGTTTAGTGTCCATTAGTGTGTTTTACTGTGTTTTCCTATCATGTTCAGAAATTTCATCGTAAGTGTGGCATTGTCGATGTGTAGGTTCATGCAGCATTGAGTGATACAGTTGCTACTGTGAGATCAGCTGCATGTCGAGCCATTGGTATTGTTTCATGTTTTTCTCAAATACTGTTGAGGTAAGTTTCAGAATTTTGGTTACGCTGCAGCTTTAAGTGCTTACTTGAAGGAAGATGGTCAATATTGCGTAACACATTATTTCCTCCTGCAGTCCCAGTCTACCTGGCGAGTTCATAGAAGCCATTGAGTTTAACACACGAAATTCATCAACTCCAGTATGATATTTGAATGTCTCTTAATGCTTGCCCATTATTCCCAAGTTACTGAAGTAATAATTGTTACCATCAATGCAAATGTCTAGGTCCGTATAACTGCTTCATGGGCTTTGGCAAATCTTTGTTCTTCTATTCGTTTTAGAGCATTGGAATTGCAAGCAGATCCGTCTGCAGGTATGTATTTCATGTTGTTGGTTAGTTACTTAGTTGATTGCAGAATCTGTAGTATGTTCTGATATCACATGCTTATCTCCCAACTATCATTTTTTTCAATTGCAGGTGTACTAGATAAATCAACCATATCTTTGTTGGTTGAAATTGCTTTGCGCCTGACGAAAGATGGCGAAAAGGTAAGCCTGCCTTAGTCAACTAACGTGTTTTAGGCTTTTAGCTATGGACAGTAAATGTGGGACACATTATTTGATGGTAAATTGAAAAGAAAATGGAGCTGTCTGTATATTTCTATAACTAAGGGTCCCAACTTTATTTTCTTGTTTATGTTCATTCAGGTAAAGTCAAATGCTGTTAGAGCTCTTGGATATCTTTCAAGGTTTATCAGATTCAATCATCATTCTGACGCAGTTGATGAGCCAAGGTTGCTTAATATTCTGGGAGCATCAATTGTAATTTTTCTTAGCTTGTTTCTCTGGCTTACAATTTTGTGAACTTCAACAACAGCAATTCAGATTTTTGCGGAGATCCTGTCTGGCTCGAAAGAATGGTACAGGCTTTGATGTCTTGTGTGACAACTGGAAATGTAAAGGTAATGCAAGAAATAACTGTACTTAAGGCAACCCAATTCATTCGCGGAATACCTTGTTGTCACCACATAATTGTCCTAGTTCCTGAGACATTTTCTTGTGTTAAGGCGGGATAAAAAAAGCACATCTACCTTCTTTTGTCTTTATGAGGAACATCTCAGTTAGCAGAGATACAAGTTCAAGAACTTGCCTCTAGTTTTGCCTTATAAATTTCTATCATAAGTGATTGTTGATTTGAATGTAGTGATTGTTGGCATGAATAACTACTTCCATTTGACATCTCGTTTGCTTGTCATTCAGGTTCAATGGAATGTTTGCCATGCTCTTAGCAACTTATTCATGAATGACACCTTGAGACTTTCAGACATGCAGTGGTATGATTTTTGTACATTATACAACTCTTTTTTTTTTCTTTGAATTCCTCAGAAAGTTCTGTGCATCCTTTCTGCTTTGGAATTTTTATTCAGCAAGTATCGCATCATTTCTTCATCTTCTGGAAGCATACATGATATATCCACCCACAGAAGGTGAAGCACAATGTGAAAACATGTTGTATTCTAATTGTAATCAAACACAACATTAACTCATATCTTCTATTCGTCATCTGTTCGTTTTAAGGAACTAATCAGCCAGAGGGTTGCTTGGTATTTCGTTCTTCATTGTCAATCTTATCAACTGGAAGTGCTATATGGAAAATACACCAGTATCTAAGGTTTCTGTGCTATAATGCCATAGACTGCTGTGTTATTATAGTACATCTTAATTCAGAGCCAAAACAACATGTCCATCTCAATTTCCATTTTGATAGACAAGTGGTTGCCTATGTCACATCCGCACAACCCAACATGCTGAGTATAGCTGATGGCATGCTGCAAGAACTTTTGTGATTGACTGCACTTATAATTGCTCTAAGACTATATATTTGGATAACTAGATTTGACATTGTCTCCTAACCAGTCCCATGTTAGTGTCGTCTTATGAAGCCATTGATCATGAGTCCGTGGTGCCGTGGTACCTCTGTGAATACTCCAACTTCATATGTTACTGGTTCTGATTTTCAGGTGTTCTGTATTACAGGGCATCAAGTGTTTATAGCATACTTCTATTACTGCTCCGCGACTCAAACAATTATAAGATAAGGATGCATGCTGCTGTTGCTTTAGCAGTGCCAGTCACAAGACTCGGTTAGTCCTCCAAATGCCTTATTTTCTGTTTTTTTAGTTAACCTTGCACAGGTTGCTAATACCATATGAAGTCATAATACCACATGAATTAAAATTTCCAATCAATTAAAACTTTGTTTCATTATTTTTAGATTGTATTTGCATATCTATTTTAGCTGACGTTTTATTTGATGATATGATGATGATGCTGTATATTTCATTTCTTTGAATTTGTGTCTTGCCTGTGTAATCATTCTCCTACTGAATTCAACTCGCTGCTGAACGCTGACCTCTTCCCTCTCCTGTGTAGATTATGGGAGCTCATTTCCAGATGTTATTCAAGGTCTCGAGCATGTTCTTGAGTCATTTTATTCAAACAATTTATCATCTTCAAACTTCAAACACCGGGACAACCTTGAGAAACAGGTCCGTGTTGCTGATTCTTGTAGATTTTACTTACCCCAAAACATGTTTCACAGCCTATTTGAAGCTTTGGTTTTTTCAATTACAGCTTACATTTACTGCTCTTCATTTACTTGGTTTTGTTTCACCGAAGGATGACCAAAGCCTGAAAGATTTTCTTATCAAGGTAAGGGACTTGTGCTTGTGTATTAGCGTTTTTGTTGATATATTACGTGTGG
This sequence comes from Lolium rigidum, assembly GCF_022539505.1. Lineage (NCBI taxonomy): Eukaryota > Viridiplantae > Streptophyta > Magnoliopsida > Poales > Poaceae > Lolium > Lolium rigidum. The sequence continues at coordinate 120,513,002 of NC_061513.1, read as the reverse complement.
TATTGTTGTTTGGTAGCAAATATAATTGAGCTCGGACCGTATGATTATAGTATTTTTGGAACGTGGGTTCATCAGTTTCACGAGCATGCGTATGCCCTGTCATGTATGATAATACCAAACATAGAAATAACTTTGCAGTGTTTTTAACAATACGGATTTTAACTTCGCAGTGTTTTTAACAATACGGATTTTAACTTTGCAGTGTTTTTAACAATACGATTTTAAAGTCTGTTTCCTCTATTACGTAGTTCTGGAACTTAATTTCTTTAAGTTCATACATAATTACGTATCTACTCTAGCTCTATGTAATATGTATCAACTTAAAGAAATATCACATAATCTATGCAGAGAAAAAAAAAACACAGATACTGCCAGGTCCTGGTAGATATCATTCCTTTTCTGCAGCCTACAGTCAAATTCTATTACTCCCTCCGTCCCGAAATATAAGGCCACCAAGCATTTCGAGGTAAAACTTTGACTAACAATTTGAAAAAAAAGGAGTTATATTTCACTAAAAGTATATCATTGGATTCATATTTGAAAGACGTTTTTAACAATATACTTTTGGTGTCATACAACTTGTATTTTATTGGTCAAAGTTTTGGCTCGAAATACAGAGGGAGTACTATTGGTTAAATGCTCAATACTCCAATTTCTTTGTAATTGACCATTTTCTTTGTAATTCACGTGCCATTTTAAGCAGAAGTCATCCTTTCTAGAAGACTGGCTAAAGTCATTATGCTCTTTGTTCAATAGTGCCGAGGACCAGCCTCTGGCAAGTGAGACCATAAATGATGAGGATGGTTTCAGCCCAAATGTATCGCAGAAAGTTATGTTGTCCTCTGCTGTACAGTCCTTGCTCATTGTCTATACAAGTGGAAACCAGCAAACCATTGCTCAGAGATTTGAGCAATTGGCTAGAAGCATAGCGTGAGTGACAAAACAAATCAATGGTGGTCTCCACTCCCATTAACAAGCAGCAAGATATTGGTCATCTAACTTCAGGGAAGCAAACTCACTGCTTCCAATAAGGAGAGGCAACCCGACTTGTACATTAATACATTCCATGAATTGGACGAAGCTGCCGAGTTGGGCGATTTCAGATCTTGGGCAGCATGCAAGAGCTCCTGACAGCTATAGCCAGACTCGGGTCGATGCAGAACTGTCTCTGGTGTTGTATTCTGTTGTAAAAGTAGTTCTTGAATTTCTTCCAGGTGTGGCCATGTTGTACATCATATTTGTTGATTGTTAGTGTGCATATATGTATCAGATATATACTTGAGGGACTTATTCCACTGGAGTTCTGCAAGCCCAAAATTATGGATTATGTTCCATATAATCATGGATATGAATTGTTCGAATTATTTATTCATGGATATGAATTATTTATTCCGGATGTTATGACTTGTATCTTTGGCTTGTGACTTGAATATGCTTAGTTAGACCACAGGCATGATGATGACTCTTCATCATCCGTGTTATCTTTCCTCTCATTTTGGATCTGTCAACACAACAGGAAATGAATGCCGGCCATTTCAGCTGGAGCACCAACCGCCATAAATGGCAAGGCACTGTTCCATTGTTCCAGTGTCTATAGGCCGTAACCTTTCTGAACAGGGATGCCCCTCGGTGCTATATGCTCTTGTCTACTTCCGTAGCTTTTGCGCACTAAATGCTTTCCTGAGTTTAGCCTGTTTTGTTGGTTGATCGGACACTGGTTAATGGTGAATAGCTCGCAAGTTGACAACACTGATGGCAACAGAAGGCAGCAGCTGTTCCAGCTTTTCAGGCAACTGTGAACTCGGAGGTTTCATGGACCTGCTATAGGCTTTGTTTGACCTTTGGGGGGCCACTTGCTGGTCCATTTTACCTGTTTGGTTGTGTCCACTCGGCTGACTAAACATCTACATCCATTATTTTCTTTGCTCTAGATGGATTTTCTCTTTCTATTTCTTTCCTTGGAGAAACTTGCTGCATTTTATTGCATGAATCTTACTCTGAGAGAAATACGCATATGTTTTTTTTGGACCTATATGCTCTCTTTAAGTAATATACTACCTCTATCTATGAATAGACGTATGAGATTTGTCTAAATCTGATGGAGTAGTATTTTTATCTTACCCTCATGGGGTGCTTAATGATTTTTTTATGAAACACAATACGAACACAAACTCTTACAAATACGTACATACGCTCACCCATATGAACACACGCACGCACACCCTACTCATATGAGCACCTTCGAAAGACTGAACTAAGAAAAACTGATCCAACGGGTCTTTGAGATGATGAAGTTAGCACAGACGTCTCGCTATCGAAAGAACATTGCCTCCTATTGAAGAATATTCCGGCTTTAAGATATATCAAAGTGTCAAACCTAAGATTTAACTCTGGTGGATTGAGGGTGCCACTGCCCCTAACCATTCAACCACACGTTAATTTCTTTTTAATGGGTTTTCTTTTTGCCGATGTAATGAATGTGAAATTATCTAGCTAGTTTTTGGTGCAACCCCTAATTGGTAGGGACTGAGCATAGAGTAGGATAACCAGGCACAGACGCCCTTATTCCTAATAATTGCATTCCCCACACAAGTCTTCGTTCTGCAGTTTATACCATGGCAATCATAAATACGCCAGCGCCAAGTAATGCAGATACGTACACTTACACGCCACATGAGCAAAGGATGGTCCAATATCTTAATAATCTTAAAATGAAAGAAAGACCATGTACAGTGCCCCATCGGAGACAGAGATGCCACCACAAAATGGGCAAACATTTACACCATGGTCCGTAGGCTACATTAGCAAGCACCGGAGAGGATATAACACCGCACAATCACATGCCGTAAACTTGTGCAAACATACAAATAAATGGATCCACTCACAAATCGACCTGCCTAAGGTTTATGACCATTTTTTTTTTCCAAAATCCAGTGCATTTTGAAAGAAAAAAAATCCCCTACCCTTTTCTTCAAAGAGCATCGCCCATAAATATCATCTTCTATTTACTTCTGCACAGTATATATTTATGGGCTCCATGGTTGGTACCCTTCAAACAAAAACCTCGTGACAAGGAAGATAGATGCTGAGAGGTAACCTTTGCAAGTAGACGTAGCACTTCCATATCTATCATTGTCTCTTTTTTGAAACGTATATATCTATCATTATCGTCCAAGGGTGGCACTGAATTGACACAACATATAATCTTCTTACCCTACTAATGCGGCAATTGTTAAATAATTTAGTTGTTTCTTATTGCTAGTGGAGTGCTAGTCACTCCACGGAGTATCGACCGCAGCCTCCAGTTTTGAATAGAAGTTCTCTGGAATAAAAGAGTGAACGTATGAAAGATGGCTTGATGCCGGGATTATTTTTTGGGATGCTGTGAACTAAAAAGTAATAAGTGGGTTAATTCGTCAGCTTGTTCTCAGGGAAGAGTTGACACATTTGTTTATTTTCGTGGTTTTCGCCTATTAATTACATATATTTCTTTCGAAAAAAAATAACATACAACTCCACATGTTTATTATGTTACTCCCTCTAGTTCAAATTAATTGGCGCAGTCCTATCTACCTAGGTTTCGATGAATAAGACGTAGTCCTGTACTACCTAGGTTTCGATGAATAAGACGTAGTTCTATACTACCCTAGGCCCTAACTTTGCCAACAGTGAAGAGTGGCGGCTGCAGGCTAGGAAGATAGCGCCGAAGAACCTAAGACGCGACTTTGACATGGTGGTAATCTTGACACATTGAAAGATATGGAAGGAAAGGAACTCCAGAATATTCGAGAGCGCACATCATAGTGATGAAAGCATTTTCGAAGGAATTAGAGAGGAGATCTTGTTGCGGCGAACTCGGCTGGCCGTGTCATGGACTTGTGAGGTAGCCTTAAGAGCATCTCCAGTCGCGTCCCCCAAACCGTTCCCCAAACGGAGCCGGATCGAACGTTTGGGGGACGTGTTTCGTTCGTGTCGCGTTTGGGGGACATCGTGTGGTGACCCGGCATACCACTGCATGGTGTAGTATGCAAGTCTGATATAACATCAATGAAACACTGTTCCACTAGTATTATATCGCTCAGAGTGGTACAATCGAAACATATGCGGGTCCAAGGCATGTCTATAGAATTACAACACTGACTCTTTACAAAAGATTCACACAGCCTAACAATGAGGTAAAACTGCAAATAAACTCCAGAAGAACGACTCGTGGTATAATCTTATCAGGGACTCTATTTATAGAGTATTTGACTAGCTATAGAGGCCATGACTAGATTCTAGCTAAATAGGATCTAGGTTTAGAAAGCTAGTTCCCTTCTACTGCTAGTCTAGGTTTTCTCCTTGTTGGATATGGTATCTGACTCCTTTGACAGGGTCCTGTTTCTTGAAGTAGTTGTTGACTCCTCGGCCTTCGAGTTGCACTGTAGATCCTCCTTCGATGCCTCCATATCTAAGCAGGGGTTTAAAGAGTGGTATGAGTACGAGCGTACTCAACAAGTTCATTATAAGAAAGAGGTGTTTAATGCACTAGCTACAACATTAGACCAGAAAGTCTAATACCAATGCAGGTTTTCATAACCATTTCTTCAAAAGGTTGCTTTTATTCGGAAGAACTATGTCCGTCGACCTTCACCGGTTTACTAGAACTTCATGGAGTTCCTTTCCGGCGGCGTTCGCGGTTCCATAACCCGGAACGAGGAGTGACAGGTCACGATTCATTACACTCTGCAGAGGTGTGTTGCTTTACCCATAAGAGATCTTATCCTTGTTGCCAACCGAGCTGCAGGCTCGTCCACACTTCCTTTGGTGTGAGGCCAGGAGTAAGGTCCTAGTCAAATCATACTCCTCCGCTACCTCGCACACCCACCCTATGTTGCAATTCCCGACCCTGGGTCCTCGCCGGTGCATACCTCTCTGGATAGCCCCCGACCACGATGACAATTCAGGGCTCTACCATAAATTCCTTCGCCGGTAGATGCAACCCATCATAGACTGCATTACCGTGGGGACTTGGGGCTCCCCAACCACTCCGCTTGTCCTTCTATGGATCAAGTGACAACGGTAAGGGCATCCGTTGATGAACGAGAGGTGGACGTACAATTGACTACTCCGTCCCACTCCAGATCTTATGGTTAACACGGGTTTTACGGCACAAGAATCACTGGACGACATCTGTTGTTTAATCCTAGATGAATATAAACCCATTGCAATGGAACATCCACCATATAAACACATACCATGGTTCCATTGCCCACCACATAGTCATATTCATAGTTATGAAAATAGTACTTTTTCTTTTCATGCAAGAGTGATAAGTATAGTACTTTGCAAGTAATTTGGTAAAAATACTCAAATGACATGAGCAAGCGATGAACTTGCCTTTCTTGACTGTAAGATTATGTAGGCAAGGTCTTCGATACGCAATAACTCCAAAGTCTGAAATAGCATCATTGTCCAGTAAGGACGACGTTTAAAAGATTGGCAAGGATGCAATAATGCATAAGTATGAGATGCAATCGCTCTAAGCGTGACCTAACCCCGATGATTTAGGATTAGTTAGTTGAAATGATTTTCTTAGGGTGTGTTGCACTTTTAGAGTGATTTCACAAACAAGGTTCTTATTAGGGTTTTGTTGTCTTAGAATCATAAACAAGTGGTAGAATGAATAATAACAATCATACATACCAAGGAACAGTAGTTGTATAATAAGTAGAAGATACTTGTCAATTTTAAGTCCTATAGTGTATGGTTGATGATTACTTGTTATATACTTCAAAAGAATAACTTTTGAAGAACATGTTCTTTAATAAAGAACAAGTATGACAATTATGGTTCTGGAGTTCTATGGTTTACTATGGTTTCCAAATTAGCTTCTTGAGTAGGTATTAGATGGATCCTAACAAGGTTGGAAGCACACCTAAGGCAATTCATTAAACATGGGTGCTATCAAGGTTGGTATATCTTACTGGTGATAGCTGGCTAGGGTTTATAGATCCTATTAAGCAGGTTTGATGGCTACTCCTTATTTACTTCAAAAGAATAACTTTTGAAGAACATACTTCTTAAGTAATAAGAAGTATATCAATTAGGTTGTCTAGGTTTTATTATTGGATTTACTAAGTGAAAAATGGTTGGTTTCTAAATAAGATGGTTCATAAGTATCCAACACTAGTAGGGTTTAGTGGAGCATGGTTATGTAATGCAAAATAGTAGGTATTGTTGCTATTAGGGTTCATCACAATGGTGTGATGCTTAGTATGGATAACTAATGTTGATGCCTTAGAGGATAGTAACTAGGGTTTACACTTGGTTGACCCTATTTGATCATCTAGGTCTGATGGGGATGCATACATGGAATGCTAAATTATTAGTGATAGGGTTTCTACATTTTATGTGGACATGACAAGCATTTAATTGTTACTATGGATCTATGAGTCAAAAGGAAGCAATATGATCACATGTATTAGCCTAGGTTTTGGTTTAAAGTAAACTAGGGTTTACATGAAATAGTGGAGCTAGGGTTCCTAATTGAATTAAGGTTTTAGAGTTCCATATAAAATTATGTAACTACTACTATATGTATAATGGAACTAGGGTTTCCTAATTACCCAATAATTCTTAGGTTAATAACTTCATTATAAGATTGAATTTATTAATAATTTTGAAATAAAAATATATTGGACTTGGCATTTTGTTAATTTTGAACAATTAATAATTAAGACAATTATTAATTAGGTTTGAAATCCTTCTAATAAGGATTTAATAAGTTATTAGTAAAGGAAAATTAGTTTTAAGATTTTCCTTATTTACTTATTGGTTTTAAAAGAAAAGACTTAATTAACAAGTTTTAAATAATTAAATTTTTATTAAAAATAAAAAAATTCATTTATATTTTTATTGGATATAGTTTACTTTTATAAGAATTTTGATATCTTTATATATATTTTTCTGAGTTTTTATGAATTTTCTATTTATCTGCAAAGTTTCAGTAATTTTGGAATTTGAATTTAAAACGAGATTACTAAAGATAGCAGTTGGATTCTACCCTTAGTCGCAGACAGGTGGGTCCTGTATCCACGTCGACAGCCACGAAGGCATGGACCAAGTCAACTGCACAGGGGCCACGACCACGTCACCTCTCCCCGGCGGCTTGACGCCGGCGGGCAGTCTAGGACGACGCCGCCGATTTATGGCACTAGGGAACGAGCTATGGGCCTCAATCGAACAAGAACATCGAGATGAATCTGATGGTGGTGGTGTTTGCCACGGAAGATCACCGAAACATCGTTGGCGACCAACATCTGCGGCGGTGGGCTCCGGCCAACTTACAAAATTGAGCCACGGGATGCGCACGGATGCAATAGTTAGCTCGGGAGGTGCACAAGATTACCAGGATGCTAACCAGATGCTCGGCGAGGTCGCAGTTTGATGAGGAAATCCCTACCACACTACCACCTCCGTCATTACAAGATAAAGATGAACCTGCTGTGAAGCTCAAGTCCAATGAAGTTCGGATTGGACCTATTACAAGGGCTCGTGCGAAGCTACTTAAACAACAGGTGAACTTGTTCCTAAACGATACTTTGATTGATCAGAACTTTATACTACCTAATTCCTATTACTTATGTATCATCAGGTATGAAGAGAAGACAAGCATCGCACGAGGAGGAGAGGAGCAGCTGGACGTGAAGATGGACGTGGAGCTGGACAAGGAGCTGGACATGAAGAAATCTCATGGACGCGCGAGGGAGGAGCGGGAGGCATGCGCGAGAGGAGAAGATGAAGTCCAGGCCGACCCAGCACCGGGTCAGACCGCCGCCACGCGGTGCCCGGTCCCTGGCCCGGTCCAACCGGGCGGCAGGCCGGATCCACCCCGGCGCCAACCGGGTGCCACGCTGATGCCAACCGGAGGGGTTACTGCGCGACATTTTCCCCGCCCGGTTGCAACCCGGTCCCTGGCCCGGTTTGAACCGGCCAGCCCGGTCCCAGGCCCGGTCGACCGGCCCCCAGACCGGCCGTGTCCGAGTCTGTCTCGACCAGATCTATTCTGGGTCGGTTATTCTTGTATCTTTTCGACCAGAAGTCGTCTCGGACGCCTATATAAGTGCCCAGGACGCCCCCTAGCTGCTTTAGAGCACGTTTAAGATAAACCCTAGTTCTTAGTTGTTTGCTCTGCAAAACTATTGAATTCCCTACACCATATTGCTTGATATTGTGTAGATCTGAAAGTCTTGTGTGATCTCGTTGTTCCATTGGGAATTAGACGGTTGCAACTTATCGCTTCGTGGTCGGCGGCTACGTGCGCAAGTGTGTGGAGTTGCGAATATCTTGCGGGGTTGAGAGCTGTTGCATTGGCGACAGGGACCAATCGAGAGATCTCGTTGCGTCATACAAGTTATCATCCACTTCATCAAGTTACCTCCGCTGCAATCACCCAGTGATCATCATCACCACCGTTGCTTACTGAGAAGATCGGGCCACCCCTTATCATCTTGGTATCAGATTTCCAGTTTTCCTCGGTAAGCCATCCACAATCCACCCCATAGTTGAGTTGTGAGTATTTTCCTATCCAGAAAAAGCCATAAAAAGTTAGGGTTAGGGTTTGCCATAGCCTTAGATTGCACTAATTTCGAGTTTTAGTTGCTTTTCGTAGTGGTTTTTGCGTATCTTTTTCTTGCATCTAGTATTGTTAGGGTTTGAGTCTCTATTATCATCTAGTTTCAGTTTTTGTTACTTCGAGTCCACATAGCGTACAGTGTGCTTGTTTCCAACCATAGACACAGCCTTTCGATATAAAGTGACTAGGAACTTCCCTAGAAGAGACTAGTTTTACCGCTCGACAGGCTGCTCGTTAGGTTATCGGTGCTTTGCAATTTCTGTTGGCCGTGTTATCAAGGAGTTGAGTCATAAAATAAAAAAACGAAAAGAAGCAAAAAGAGCTACATAGTTGCGTGTTATACAAAATAGAAAATCCAAAAAGAAAAGTGAAGTGCTAGAAGAATCAAGTGAAGGCCTAAGTTTACTTTACTGCACCCGTAGTTGAGCAATCTGGTGCCTATCTCGTTGAGCTTTGCTAGCGTCTGTCTAGTGCATTGCAACATTTCCTACATATAGTTGCATTGCCACATTTATCGCCTTGTGTGAGTATCATTGGTTATCTACGGTCAGCGCTAGAGCTTGTTATTGGTGCAAATAGGTAGCCTACCTACAGCCCCACATATATCCTGCTTTGCAGTGTGATTTGTTCTTATACCCTTGATATTCGCTTCGCTACATCCAGTGCACTAGTTGTTACTACAAGTGGTAAGCAACACTAATTTACTTTGGAACGGTAAGATCTCCTTTTCTTATCAGTTTTTGAGTGAGTTGTGAGAGTACCACCATATCTTTTTGATTTAGTGCACTAATCTACTAATCATGTCTGCTAGTGATCAAAAAATTGTTAACCAGGAAAACAAGGATTCTGCAGATATCATCACATGGAGGGAGTATGAAGCTCTTCGTAATGAGATGCGACGTGAATTCCGCACTCAGGATGATGTGCTTAGGAGAGAGGTCCAAGAGACCAACCAAAAGCTGGATGCTACTAATGTGACCGTCACTGCAATGGCTGATCAAGTGACAGATATCCAGCGCAGTCTTCGAACTTTGACAATGTCTGTTGAGAATCTTACAAATCAACAGCAACAACAAAATGAAGACACTGATGAAGTACCTGGTCGTGGTGATCGTCCTCGAGGTTGGGCTCCACTTGGCCGCAATGGTCGTGGACATGATGAGGAAGATGGATTGGGTAAGCCCAAGTTTTCTATACCCAAGTTTAAAGGAGGAGATGATGTTGAAGAATACCTCACTTGGGAGCTCAAGATTGAGAAGTTATGGAGTTTACATCCACATTACACTGAAGATAGAAAGATCAAGCTTGCTTCTTCTGAATTTGATGGTTATGCATTGCGTTGGTGGGATCGATATGTTAGTGCTCGCGAAGAAGATGGTGAACTGCCTATTACCACATGGCGTGTTATGAAGGCGGCAATGACTGAGCGTTTTGTGCCAACAAATTATTTGCGCAATATATTTGACAAGTTGACCCTATTGAGACAAGGTGTGAAGACTGTTGATGAATACTACATGGAGATGGAGATTCTCATGCAGCGTGGCCGTGTCAAAGAATCCCTTGAGATGACAATGACTCGTTTTCTCAATGGTTTGAAGTATGATATCAAAGGCATTGTTCATCATTACAGTTACACCACTATGAATGAGTTGCTACATCATGCAAGAGAAGCTGAATCACAGTTGGTTGACGAAGCAAAGGTTAAAGGTCGAGCTTCAGGAGCTGGGCGCTTTACGCCTCGCGCGCCCCCACCTGCGGTGCCAGCGCCATCGACGCGCTCCGCACCGTACTCTACTCCGTCTAGCAAGCCGGTTTCCGATGTGTCTAACGCAAAGAAGTCCGAATCTGCTGCAAGTACGAGTGGCTCTAACATGTCTACTGCGCGCAATCGTGATATGGCTTGCCATACATGTGGTGGCAAAGGTCACTTCAAGAGAGATTGTCCTAACCGCAAAGTCATGATTATCAATGAGGACAATGAGTATGAGACTGGAGATGATGTTGATCCTAATGCTCCAGAAGATGATGACTATGACACTGATGGTGAAGATGCATATCCGTCTGATGCTCGCACCATTGTTGTGTCGCAGCGTGCTCTTAATGTGTTGCCTAGTGCATCTACTCAGCGCTACAATTTGTTCCAAACAAAGGCTTTAGTTGGTCCTGACAAGGCTTGCAAGGTCATTATTGATGGCGGAAGTTGCCGCAATTTAGCAAGCAAAGAGTTGTGTACCAAGCTGAAGTTGAAGTATCTACCACACCCGCATCCATACTATATTCAGTGGTTGAGCGACAATGGTGAGATGAAGGTAAACCACATGGTGCGTGTTGAATTTTCTATTGGACCGTATAAGGATTTCATTGATTTTGATGTGGTTCCTATGATGGTGTGTTACCTACTATTGGGTCGGCCTTGGCTCTATGACCGTTCTGTGCAACACAATGGCCGTGCCAATACATATCACTTGGAGTTCAAGGGCAAGAAAATCAACTTACAGCCTATGTCACCACAGCAAATTGTCAATGAATCTCGTCAGAAAGTTGAACTTGGAGGATGCTTCTTTAGATAGGCGAGAAAATTGTAATGTTGTGAGTAATATAACGAAAAGTGAGAGAGTGAATTCCTTAGTCTCATTAGCCACCAAAGAAGACATGAGAGACTTTAGCGAAGATCCTACAGCCATGCCTCTTGTGCTATTGTACAGGGGTACGGTTTTGGTTTCTAACGACATGACCCCTCTTCCTCTTGGTGTTTCTAATGTTTTGCAGGAATTTGGCGACGTGTTTCCGGATGAGGTACCCGCGTGACTACCACCATTGCGAGGTATTGAGCATCAAATCGACTTGATCCCCGGAGCTTCGCTACCCAATCGGACACCATATAGAATGAACCCCGAAGAAACGAAAGAGATACAGAAGCAAGTACAAGCCCTACTCGACAAAGGTTATATCCGCATAAGCCTTAGTCCTTGTGTTGTTCCTGTTATTCTAGTTCCTAAGAAAGATGGTACTTGGCGTATGTGCGTAGATTGTAGAGCGATAAACAACATTACTATTCGATATCGTCATCCTATTCCCCATTTAGAGGATATGCTAGATGAATTGAGTGGTGCTGACGTTTTCTCTAAAATTGATTTGCGTAGTGGTTATCATCAAATTAGGATGAAAGAAGGGGATGAGTGGAAAACAACCTTTAAAACAAAATTTGGTTTATATGAGTGGTTAGTAATGCCTTTTGGTTTGACTAATGCACCTAGCACTTTCATGAGACTGATGAACCATGTTTTGCGTGAATTTATTGGCAAGTTTGTGGTTGTGTACTTTGATGATATATTAATCTACAGCCGCAATGAATCTGATCATACTATACATATTCGACATGTTTTGCAAGTGTTGCGTGATAATAAACTCTATGGTAATCTTGAGAAGTGCACATTTTGCAAAGATAAGATCATATTTCTGGTTATGTTGTCTCTCAGCATGGAGTAGAAGTAGATGTGTCTAAAATTGAAGCTATTCAAAATTGGCCTACTCCCATGAATGTGAGTCAAGTAAGAAGTTTTCATGGTCTAGCTGGGTTTTATAGAAGATTTGTGCCCAACGACTTTAGTACTATTGCTGCACCTTTGAATGACTTAACTAAAAAGGGTGTAATATTTGAGTGGGGCGCAGCCCAAGATCATGCTTTTGATGAACTTAAGTGATTGTTAACTTCTGCACCGTTGCTTGCATTTCCTGATTTCAATAAGCAATTTGAGATTGAATGTGATGCTAGTGGTATTGGAATTGGTGGTGTGCTAATGCAAGAGGGTCGCCCAATTGCATATTTTTCTGAGAAACTTTCTGGTGCTAAGTTGAACTATCATATATATGATAAAGAATTGTATGCTTTAATTAGAGTTCTTGAGGTTTGCAACATTACTTGTGGCCAAAAAATTTATCATACATTCTGATCATGAAGCTTTAAAATACCTGAAAGCTCAGTCTACTTTGCATAAGCGTCTTGCTAAGTGGGTTGAGTTCATTGAGTCTTTTCCATACATTACTAAGCATAAGAAGGGAAAAGATAATATTGTTGCTGATGCTCTATCTAGGAAGAATATGCTATTAACTCAACTTGATGTTAAAATTCCTGGATTAGAAGTACTATGTGATTTGTATGCTACTGATCATGATTTTTCGAACCATATCGCTTGTGTGCTATTGGTAAAGCATGGGAAAAATATCACATACATGATGGGTTCTTGTTTAGAGCTAACAAACTATGTGTTCCAGAATCGTCCGTGCGTTTGCTCTTATTGCAGGAATCACATGCTGGAGGTTTGATGGGTCACTTTGGGCGTGAGAAGACGCTACTCATGCTAGCTGACCACTTTTATTTGCCAAAGATGAGGCGGGATGTGGACAAGTATGTGAAGAGGTGCATTACTTGCAACAAGTCCAAGTCCAAGCTGAAGCCTCACGGTTTGTATACTCCTTTACCGGCACCTACTACACCTTGGGAGGATATTAGTATGGATTTTGTGTTGGGTTTGCCACGTACTAAAAGAGGCCATGACTCTATATTTGTGGTAGTGGACAGATTTTCTAAAATGTCACATTTTATTGCCTGCCACAAAAGCGACGATGCGTCGCATATAGCTAACCTGTTTTTCAGGGAGGTTGTACGACTACATGGAGTCCGAAGACTATTGTTTCGATCGTGACGTGAAGTTTATGAGCTACTTCGGAAGACGCCGTGGAGAAAGCTGGGGACGAAGCTACTTTTCGGTACTACTTGTCATCCCCAAACTGATGGACAAACCGAAGTGGTGAATAGAACATTGTCACAACTCGTTGAGATCCATGATCAAGAAGAACCTGAAGGAGTGGGAAGAGTGTTTGTCGCATGTGGAGTTTGCTTACAACAGGGCGGTACATTCTACCATGGAGCTGTGTCCTTTTGAGGTGGTGTCTGGTTTCAAACCCATTACTCCACTTGATTTGTTGCCTTTGCCCATAGCCCATACACAAGAGAGTTAATATGGAGGCATCCAAGAGGGCAGATTTTGTGCCAAAGATCCATGTGAAGACTAAAGAGTTGATAGAGAAGAAAGGCAAGAGCAATGATGCAAGGATGAACAAGAAGCGTAAGGAGATGTTGTTCAAGCCTGGTGATATGGTCTGGGTACATTTTCGCAAGGATAGGTTCCCGAAGCTACGGAAGTTCAAGTTGCTTCCTCGTGGTGCTGGTCCTTACAAAGTGCTTGCCAAGATCAATGATAATGCCTACTCGATAGATCTTCCACTTGATGAGTTTTGTGTCAGTAATTCTTTCAATGTTGCTGATTTGACACCATATGACGGAGAAGACCTTGGAGCGTTGCTGGCGTGTAGTTGACACACGTCTGTTGGGAACCCCAAGAGGAAGGTGTGATGCGTACAACAGCAAGTTTTCCCTCAGTAAGAAACCAAGGTTATCGAACCAGTAGGAGTCAAGGGCCACGTGAAGGTTGTTGGTGACGGAGTGTAGTGCGGCGCAACACCAGGGATTCCGGCGCCAACGTGGAACCTGCACAACACAATCAAAATACTTTGCCCCAACTTAACAGTGAGGTTGTCAATCTCACCGGCTTGCTGTAAACAAAGGATTAAATGTATGGTGTGGAAAATGATGTTTGTTTGCGAGGCAGTAGATTGTATTTCAGATGTAAAAGAATGGACCGGGGTCCACAGTTCACTAGTGGTGTCTCTCCAATAAGATAAATAGCATGTTGGGTGAACAAATTACAGTTGGGCAATTGACAAATAGAGAGGGCATAACAATGCACATACATATCACGATGACTACTATGAGATTTAATCGGGGCATTACGACAAAGTACATAGACCGCTATCCATCATGCATCTATGCCTAAAAAGTCCACCTTCGAGGTTAGCATCCGCACCCCTTCCGAGTATTAAGTTGCAAACAACGGACAATTGCATTAAGTATGGTGCGTAATGTAATCAACACAAATATCCTTAGACAAAGCATTTATTTTTTATCCCTAGTGGCAACAGCACATCCACAACCTTAGAACTTTCCGTCACTCGTCCCGAGATTCAATGGAGGCATGAACCCACTATCGAGCATAAATACTCCCTCTTGGAGTTACAAGTATCAACTTGGCCGGAGCCTCTACTAGCAACGGAGAGCATGCAAGATCATAAACAACACATATATGATAGATTGATAATCAACTTGACATAGTATTCCATATTCATCGGATCCCAACAAACACAACATGTAGCATTACAAATAGATGATCTTGATCATGATAGGCAGCTCACAAGATCAAACATGATAGCACAAGAGGAGAAGACAACCATCTAGCTACTGCTATGGACCCATAGTCCAAGGGTGAACTACTCACACATCAGTCCGGAGGCGATCATGGTGATGAAGAGTCCTCCGGGAGATGATTCCCCTCTCCGGCAGGGTGCCGGAGGCGATCTCCTGAATCCCCCGAGATGGGATTGGCGGCGGCGGCGTCTCTGGAACTATTTCCGTATCGTGGCTCTCGGTACAGGGGTTTTCGCGACGAAGGCTATAAGTAGGCGGAAGGGCAGCGTTGGAGGGCTGACGAGGGGCCCAGACCATAGGCCGGCGTGGGCCCCTCCCTGGCCGCGTCGCCCTGTGGTCTGGCCACCTCGTGGCCCCACTTCGTATGCTCTTCGGTCTTCTGGAAGCTCCGTGGAAAAATAAGACCCTGGGCGTTGATTTCGTCCAATTCCGAGAATATTTCCTTTGTAGGATTTCTGAAACCAAAAACAGCAGAAAACAGCAACTGTCGTTCGGTAGCATGGAACATAAGAAATTATAGATACGTTTGAGACGTATCAAGCATCCCCAAGCTTAGTTCCTACTCGCCCTCGAGTAGGTAAACGATAACAAGGATAATTTCTGAAGTGACATGCTATCATAATCTTGATCAATACTATTGTAAAGCTTATGAGATGAATGAAGTGATTCGAAGCAATGGTAAAGACAATGATTAAACAACTGAATCATATAGAAAAGACTTTTCATGAATAGTACTTTCAAGACAAGCATCTATAAGACTTGCATAGGAGTTAACTCATAAAGCAATAAATTCTTAGTAGAAAGCTTTGAAATAACACAAAGGAAGATACAAGTTTCAGCGGTTGCTTTCAACTTCAACATGTTTATCTCATGGATAATTGTCAACACAAAGTAATATGATGAATGCAAATAAGAAAGTATGTAAGAATCAATGCACACAGTTGACATTGCTTCTAAGATAGAAGGAAGTAGGTAAACTGACTCAACATAAAGTAAAAGAATGGCCCTTCACAGAGGGAAGCATGGATTACTATTTTTGTGCTAGAGCTTTTCATTTTGAAAACATAGAAACAATTTTGTCAATGGTAGTAATAATTCATATGTGTTATGCATAAGATATCCTATAAGTTGCAAGCCTCATGCATAGAGTACCAATAGTGCTCGCACCTTGTCCTAATTAGCTTGGATTTACATGGATTATCATTGCATAACATATGTTTCAACCAAGTGTCACAAAGGGGTACCTCTATGCCGCCTGTACAAAGGTCCAAGGAGATAGATCGCATTTGATTTCTCGTTTTTGATAGATCTCAACTTAGGATATCCATACTGGGGACAACATAGACAACGAGATAATGGACTCCTCTTTAATGCATAAGCATTCAACAACGAGATAATATTCTCATAAGTGATTGAGGATTAATGTCCAAAGCTGAAACTTCCACCATGATTCATGGTTTTAGTTAGCGGCCCAATGTTCTTCTCTAACAATATGCATACTC
The DNA here is from genome assembly GCF_022539505.1 of Lolium rigidum. Classification (NCBI taxonomy): domain Eukaryota; kingdom Viridiplantae; phylum Streptophyta; class Magnoliopsida; order Poales; family Poaceae; genus Lolium; species Lolium rigidum. The sequence continues at coordinate 120,496,558 of NC_061513.1, read as the reverse complement.
AAACCATTTGATCATGATAAATCACCCTTACTTCAGACAAGACGAACATGCATAGCAACTCACATGATATTCAACAAAGGTGGAATAGTTGATGGCGTCCCCAGGAACATGGTTACCGCTCAACAAGCAACTTATAAGAAATAAGATACATAAGTAACATATTCAATACCACAATAGTTTTTAAGGCTATTTTCCCATGAGCTATATATTGCAAAGACAAGGAATGAAGTTTTAAAGGTAGCACTCAAGTAATTTACTTTGGAATGGCAGAGAAATACCATGTAGTAGGTAGGTATGGTGGACACAAATGGCATAGTTTTTGGCTCAAGGATTTGGATGCACGAGAAGTAATCCCTCTCAATACAAGGCTTTGGCTAGCAAGGTTGTTTGAAGCAAACTCAAGTATAAACCGGTACAGCAAAACTTACATAAGAACATATTGCAAGCATTATAAGACTCTACACTGTCTCCTTGTTGTTCAAACACCTTAACCAAGAAAATATCTAGACTTTAGAGAGACCAATCATGCAAACCAAATTTCAACAAGCTCTATGGTAGTTCTTCATTAATGGGTACAAAGTACATGATGCAAGAGCTTAAACATGATCTATTTGAGCACAACAATTGCCAAGTATCAAATTATTCAAGACAATATACCAATTACCACATGAAGCATTTTCCGTTTCCAACCATATAACAATGAACGAAGCAGTTTCAACCTTCGCCATGAACATTAAAAGTAAAGCTAAGAACACCAGTGTTCATATGAAACAGCGGAGCGTGTCTCTCTCCCAAACAAAGTATGCTAGGATCCGATTTTATTCAAACAAAAACAAAAATAAAAGCACACAGACGCTCCAAGTAAAGCACATAAGATGTGACGGAATAAAAATATAGTTTCACTAGAGGTAACCTGATAAGTTGTCGATGAAGAAGGGGATGCCTTGCGCATCCCCAAGCTTAGATGCTTGAGTCTTCTTAAAATATGTAGGGGTGAATCACGGGGGCATCCCCAAGCTTAGACTTTTCACTCTTCTTGATCATATTGTATCATCCTCCTCTCTTGATCCTTGAAAACTTCCTCCACACCAAACTCAAAACAAACTCATTAGAGGGTTAGTGCATAATCGAAAATTCACATATTCAGAGGTGACATAATCATTCCTAACACTTCTGGACATTGCACAAAGCTACTGAAAGCTAATGGAACAAAGAAATCCATCCAACATAGCAAAACAGGCAATGCGAAATAAAAGGCAGAATCTGTCAAAACAGAACAGTCCGTAAAGACGAATTTTTCAGGGACACTTAACTTGCTCAGATGAAAAAGCTCAAATTGAATGAAAGTTGCGTACATATCTGAGGATCACGCACGTAAATTGGAAGATTTTTCTGAGTTACCTACAGACGGGGCTACTCAATTTCGTGACAGCAAGAAATCTGTTTCTGCGCAGTAATCCAATTCTAGTATCAACCTTACTATCAAAGACTTTACTTGGCACAACAATGCAATAAAATAAAGATAAGGAGAGGTTGCTACAGTAGTAACAACTTCCAAGACTCAAATATAAAACAAAAGTGCAGAAGTAAAATAATGGGTTGTCTCCCATAAGCGCTTTTCTTTAACGCCTTTCAGCTAGGCGCAGAAAGTGTGAATCAAGTATTATCAAGAGATGAAGCATTAACATCATAACTTTCACAATTTGTCACAATAGGTATATTAGATGCTCCATCATCCATAGTGGTGCTAAGGGCTTTGTCAATTTTAGGCCTATAATAGTTTTTTGGCTTAGGCACTTTAGAGACATACATGAACTTTTGCTCCTTACCCACATAAGCTTTCTCCTTAAACTTAAGAGAAGAAAAAGTTGAACCCAAGGTTCCCATAGCTTCTTCAAGCTCACTAATCCTATGGGTTCGATTATCATGAGTAGCACAAGTTTCTAAAACGGCAATTCTCTCATTGATTACACTTAGAGTTTTATCAAGTTTATCAGTGTTATTAAGTAATATTCCCAATTTAGTCTCAACACTTGGAAGATTTTTCTATATGGCCTCCAACTTTTTCATGACATCTTCAAGAGAGATTTCAATTTTAGCTTCATTAACAGGTGGTATTCCAACTAGACTCTCAATAATGCAACTAGCTTCTAAAGCGAGAGTGCCTAGGAAATTACCTCCCGCAAGAGTATCAAGAACATACCTATTCCAGCTAGAGATACCAACATAAAAGTTCCTAAGTAGGATAATAGTGGAGTGTTTCTTAGTGCACCTATGATGAGCATCACTAATTCTATACCAAGCATCTTTAAAACTTTTTCCCCCTTGTTGCTTAAACGAACGAACTTCAACCTCAGGATTACTCATTTTTAGCAGTAGTAAATAAAGCAAACTAAATAAGGTAAAGTAAATGCAAGTAACTATTTTTTTGTGTTTTTAATATAGAGAATGCAAACAAGATAGTAAATAAAGTAAATGCAAGTAACTAATTTTTTTGTATTTTTGATATAAAGAACAAACAAAGCAGTAAAAAAAATAAAGTAAAGCAAGACAAAAACAAAGTAAAGAGATTAGATGTGGGAGACTCCCCTTGCAGCGTGTCTTGATCTCCCCAGCAACGGCGCCAGAAAAAGAGCTTGTTGACGCGTAAAGCACACGCCCGTTGGGAACCCCAAGAGGAAGGCGTGATGCGTACAGCAGCAAGTTTTCCCTCAGTAAGAAACCAAGGTTATCGAACCAGTAGGAGTCAAGGGCCACGTGAAGGTTGTTGGTGACGGAGTGTAGTGCGGCGCAACACCAGGGATTCCGGCGCCAACGTGGAACCTGCACAACACAATCACAATACTTTGCCCCAACTTAACGAGTGAGGTTGTCAATCTCACCGGCTTGCTGTAAACAAAGGATTAAACGTATGGTGTGGAAAATGATGTTTGTTTGCGAAGAACAAGTAGAGAAACAGAGTTTGCAGTAGATTGTATTTCAGATGTAAAAGAATGGACCGGGGTCCACAGTTCACTAGTGGTGTCTCTCCAATAAGATAAATAGCATGTTGGGTGAACAAATTACGGTTGGGCAATTGACAAATAGAGAGGGCATAACAATGCACATACATATCACGATGACTACTATGAGATTTAATCGGGGCATTACGACAAAGTACATAGACCCCTATCCAACATGCATCTATGCCTAAAAGTCCACCTTCGAGGTTAGCATCCGCACCCCTTCCAGTATTAAGTTGCAAACAACAGACAATTGCATTAAGTATGGTGCGTAATGTAATCAACACAAATATCCTTAGATAAAGCATTGATGTTTTATCCCTAGTGGCAATAGCACATTCACAACCTTAGAACTTTCTGTCACTGTCCCAGATTCAATGGAGGCATGAACCCACTATCGAGTATAAATACCCCCTCTTGGAGTTACAAGTATCAACTTGGCCAGAGCCTCTACTAGCAACGGAGAGCATGCAAGATCATAAACAACACATATATGATAGATTGATAATCAACTTGACATAGTATTCCATATTCATCGGATCCCAACAAACACAACATGTAGCATTACAAATAGATGATCTTGATCATGATAGGCAGCTCACAAGATCTATCATGATAGCACAAGAGGAGAAGACAACCATCTAGCTACTGATATGGACCCATAGTCCAAGGATGAACTACTCACACATCAGTCCGGAGGCGATCATGGTGATGAAGAGTCCTCCGGGAGATGATTCCCCTCTCCGGCAGGGTGACGGAGGCGATCTCCTGAATCCCCCGAGATGGGATTGGCGGTGGCGGCGTCTCTGGAACTATTTCCGTATCGTGGCTCTCGGTACAGGGGTTTTCGCGACGAAGGCTATAAGTAGGCGGAAGGGCAGCGTTGGAGGGCTGACGAGGGGCCCAGACCATAGGTCGGCGCGGGCCCCTCCCTGGCCGCGCCGCCCTGTGTTCTGGCCACCTCGTGGCCCCACTTCGTATGCTCTTCGGTCTTCTGGAAGCTTCGTGGAAAAATAAGACCCTGGGCGTTGATTTCGTCCAATTCCGAGAATATTTCCTTTGTAGGATTTCTGAAACCAAAAACAGCAGAAAACAATAATTGGCGCTTCGGCATCTTGTCAATAGGTTAGTGCCGGAAAATGCATAATAATGATGTAAAGTGTGTATAAAACATGTGAGTATTGTCATAAAAGTAGCATGGAACATAAGAAATTATGGATACGTTTGAGACGTATCAAGCGTCGAGGTCGACGCCTTTTGAAGGGGGGAGATGATGAGGACATCCCTACCACACTACCACCTCCGTCATTACAAGATAAAGATGAACCTGTTGTGAAGCTCAAGTCCAATGAAGTTCGGATTGGACCTATTACAAGGGCTCGTGCGAAGCTACTTAAACAACAGGTGAACTTGTTCCTAAACGATACTTTGATTGATCAGAACTTTATACTACCTAAGTCCTATTACTTATGTATCATCAGGTATGAAGAGGAGAAAAGCATCGCACGAGGAGGAGAGGAGCAGCTGGACGTGAAGATGGACGTGGAGCTGGACAAGGAGCTGGACATGAAGAAATCTCATGGACGCGCGAGGGAGGAGCGGGAGGCATGCACGAGAGGAGAAGATGAAGTCCAGGCCGGCCCAGCACCCGGTCAGACCGGCCGCCACGCCGGCGCGCCCGGTCCCTGGCCCGGTCCAACCGGGCGGCAGGCCGGATCCACCCCGGCGCCAATCGGGCGCCACGCTGATGCCAACCGGAGGGGTTACTGCGCGACATTTTCCCCGCCCGGTTGCAACCCGGTCCCTGGCCCGGTTTGAACCGGCCAGCCCGGTCCCAGGCCCGGTCGACCGGCCCCCAGACCGGCAGTGTCCGAGTCTGTTTCGACCAGATCTATTCTGAGTCGGTTATTCTTGTATCTTTTCGACCAGAAGTCGTCCCGGACGCCTATATAAGTGCCCAGGACGCCCCCCCTAGATGCTTTAGACCACGTTTAAGATAAACCCTAGTTCTTAGTTGTTTGCTCTGCAAAACTATTGAATTCCCTACACCATATTGCTTGATATTGTGTAGATCTGAAAGTCTTGTGTGATCTGCTGTTGATTGGGAATTAGACAGTTGCAACTTACCGCTTCGTGGTCGGCGGCTACGTGCGCAAGTGTGTGGAGTTGCGAATATCTTGCAGGGTTGAGAGCTGTTGCATTGGCGACAGGGACCAATCGAGAGATCTCGTTGCATCATACAAGTTATCATCCACTTCATCATGTTACCTCCGCTGCAATAACCCCGTGATCATCATCACCACCGTTTCTTACTGAGAAGATCGGGCCACCCCTTATCACAGTTGGTCGGGGGCGAGCACGAACTCGCAGATTCCGGCAGTCGGTGGCGGAAGGGACTGGCTTGATTCGTCAAGCTCCGACCACCCGTTGATGCTGGGCTCCTCCCAGAGAATTGATACGTCTCCAACGTATCTATAATTTCTGATGTTCCATGCTTGTTTTATGACAATACCTACATGTTTTGCTCACACTTTATAATGTTTTTATGCGTTTTCCGGAACTAACCTATTAACAAGATGCCGAAGTGCCAGTTCCTGTTTTCTGTTGTTTTTGGTTCCAGAAAGGCTGTTCGGGCAATATTCTCGGAATTCGACGAAACGAAGACCAAATATCTTATTTTTCCCGGAAGTCTCCAGAACACCGAAGGAGAGTCGGAGGCGGGCGAGGGGGCCACCACCTGGGCGCGGGCCCAGGCCTGGCCGCGCCGCCAGGTGGGGAGGGCGCCCTGGTGCCCCTCCTGCGCCGCCTCTTCGCCTATATAAGCCCTTTCGACCTAAAAACGCGATACAAATTGACGAAACTCCAGAAAGACTCCAGGGGCGCCGCCGCCATCGCGAAACTCCGTTTCGGGGACAGAAGTCTCTGTTCCGGCACGCCGCCGGGACGGGGAAGTGCCCCCGGAAGCCATCTCCATCAACGCCACCGCCTCCATCATGCTCCGTGAGTAGTTCCCCCATGGACTACGGGTTCTAGCTGTAGCTAGTTGGTACTCTCTCTCCCATGTACTTCAATACAATGATCTCATGAGCTGCCTTACATGATTGAGATTCATCTGATGTAATCGGTGTTGTGTTTGTTGGGATCCGATGGATTGTTACATTATGATTAGTCTAGCTATAAAGTTTGTGAAGTTGTTGTTGCTGCAATCTTGTTGTGTTTAATGCTTGTCACTAGGGCCCGAGTGGCATGATCTTAGATTTAAGCTCTATACTTATTGCTTAGATTGTATCTACAAGTTGTTTGCACATATTGCTGTTCGGAACCCGAGGCCCCAAAGTGACAGAAATTGGGACAACCGGAGGGGAAGGCTGTGATATGAGGATCACATGTTTTCACCAAGTGTTAATGCTCTTCTCCGATGCTCTATTAAAAGGAGTACCTTAATTGCCAGTAGATTCCCTTGAGGCCCGGCTGCCACCGGCTGGTAGGACAAAAGATGTCATGCAAGTTTCTCATTGCGAGCACGTATGACTATATATGGAAAACATGCCTACATGATTAATAATCTTGATGTTCTGTCTTAATGCTATTTCAATCCTATCAATTGCCCAACTGTAATTTGTTCACCCAACACTTGTTATTGGAGAGTTACCACTAGTGTAGATAGTTGGGAACCCCGGTCCATCTCTCATCATCATATACTCGTTTCTATATGTCATTGGAAGTAGTATCAACTATTTTCTGGTGCCATTGCCTCTGTGTTATTGCTACTGCTGCTGTGTTACTATTACTATTGCTCTCATATTACTGCTGCTTTCACATCACCCCTGTTACTAGTGCTTTTCCAGGTGCAGCTGAATTGACAACTCAGTTGTTAAGGCTTATAAGTATTCTTTACCTCCCCTTGTGTGAATCAATAAATTTGGGTTTTACTTCCCTCGAAGACTGTTGCGATCCCCTATACTTGTGGGTCATCAAGACTATTTTCACGGCGGCGTTGCCGGGGAGGCATAGCTCTACTCATAAGTTCACCTGGGGAGTACACTCTACCTCTCTCTCTGTTTTATTTTATTTTGTTTTGCTTAGTTTACTTTTGTCTAGTTTATTTGTGCTTAGTTTATTTCTGTCTAGTATTATTTTGCTTAGTTTACTTTTGCCTAGTTTGTTTTTGTCTTGTTTTATTTTCCCTATATACCCGAAAATCCATAAAAAATTGAAAAACCGAAAAATTAAAAACTCTTGTTATGGGAGAACCCACAACCTATTTGGAGCTTATAGAATTATATAATAATCATAGAGAATCAAGAACGGGAAAAGTTATGAGTGCTGTGATAGAAAAACTGAATATAATTGCTAAAATCTTGCTTAAACGCCATGATATAAACTGTTGCTCTAAACAGGATACTAAACATCTTAAATTTCAATGTGGCTTTAGTGAAGAATTTTTAATTAAGAACTATAATTGGAATAACTATATTCGTTTTGGGTTCGAAGAGGTAGAACAATTTGTCATATTTATGGGAGCCTCTGAGATAGAATCCTTCATGTCTAAAAATTATGAAACTTGTGCTGTTTGTAAGGACCTTAAAGATTATGTCTCTTCTATCCTTAATTTTTGCATAGAAAGTTACAGCGATAATCCTTATATCATTGATTATAAAGAGAGATTCATTAATGCACAAGAATGCACTCACAATTTGCAGGAACCAGTGGAAGAAGAAATTGATGAACCTGAAAGCTCATTGGATGAAAAAGAGGAGGAGAGTGATGAATAAAAGGAGGAAGAATGGATTAGCTACCCATGCCAACCTTCTAATGAGAGTAACTCTTTATCTCTTACACTATTTGATTGTCCTCCATGCTTACCAAAGGAGGATGAATGTTATGTTCCTGTGGATTCTCTTGAAATATTCCCTATGAGTAAAACTTGTGAGAATAATTATGCTACTGTTATTTATGATAATCCATGCTACTTTGATAAATCTTATGATAATGCTTTGTTTGTGCCTGGATGTCGAAATGCATGGTACTAAAGAGTTTTGCTTGGCAAATGTTTATGATAAATCTCTAGATGATGGTCCTAAGTTACTTGATAATATTAATTGTACTACTAATGAAAATGGGATTGGAGAGATCTTGACTTTATCTATGAGTCCCATATCTTTTAAGATTGATCAATCATCTTGTTACATTATTGATAAAAGTGGGTTTGAAAGTTTTAATCCCACTATTTTTGACCTTGATAAAAATTATGTGTTTCTAGATCATGGAAAGCATGCCGTATGTGATACTTATATTGTTGAGTTTATTCATGATGCTACTGGAAATTATTATGAGAGAGGAAAATATGGTTGTAGAAATTTTCATGGTACTAAAACACATCTCTACATGCTGAAAATTTTGAAGTTACTCTTGTTTTATCTTCTTATGCTTGTCACTTTGTTCTTCATGAATTTATTTGTGTACAAGATTCCTATGCATAGGAAGTGGGTTAGACTTAAATGTGTTTTGAACTTGCTTTTTGATGCACTCCTTTGCTTCAACTCTTATTTCTTGCGAGTGCATCATTAAAATTGCTGAGCCCATCTTAATGGCTATAAAGAAAGCACTTCTTGGGAGATAACCCATGTGTTTATTTTGCTACTGTTTTGTTGTGTTTTGGAAGTTGTTACTACTGTAGCAACCTGTTATCACCAGATTTTGGCTAAATCAGGAGATGGGCCGTAGGTGAGATGGGCTTAAAGGTTAAACGCGTGGAGGATCTCTGAAGCGGCCTGGCACGAAGGAGTTGGGCTAAATTGCCCATGTATATGTATTATAGTAGATCGCATCTTAATTTAGAAGTTGGAGTTTTACCCGTGCACGGTTAGGTGCACGCCTGAATTAGAAAGTCCCCCGGACTATAAATATGTATCTAGGGTTTATGAAATAAACAACAACCAACGTTCAACACAATCAATCTCGGCGCATCGCCAACTCCTTCTTCTCGAGGGTTTCTACTGGTAAGCACCATGCTGCCTAGATCGCATCTTGCGATCTAGGCAGCGACAAGCTTCACGTTGTTCATGCGTTGCTCGTGCTTGAAGCCTTTTTGATGGCGAGCAACGTAGTTATCTTAGATGTGTTAGGGTTAGCATTGTTCTTCGTATCATATGCTGTCGTAGTGCAACCCTTATACATCTAGCCGCCCTTACACCTATCTTAGGTGTAGGGGCGGCACCCCGCTTGATCATTGTTTAGTAGATCCGATCCGTTACGGTTGCTCCTTGTTCTTCAAGGATTAGTTTAACATCCACAATAGTTAGGCCTTACAAAGGGTTGGAGGATCCAGCAGCGTGTAGGGTGTAGTTTGCTAGCCCTAGACAGGATGTTCCGGGGATCAACCTCGTGTTGGTTTTTAGGCCCTGTCTAGGATCGGCTTACGATCACCGTACGCGAGCGCGAGGCCCAATCGTGAGTAGGATGATCCGATTATGCGGTGAAAACCCTAAATCGTCGTAGATCGCGTTAGCTTTATCTTGATCAAGCAGGACCACCATATATTCGTACACCTCGTACGAATCATGGGTGGATCGGCTCTTTGAGCCGATTCACAAGACAACCTGAGAGCCGATCGAGGCTCGTATTTAATGTTTACGTGTATGCCATGCAGGAACTAAGCGAGGCATCATCCAACACCTTCCCCGACTGGGTATAGGTCGGGTGGCACGCCCTTGCGACGAGCATCGGACGCAGTGACCGGAAGGCTTTGAGGGCCGTCGCTCCGAGGGACCAGGGCCAGCCGCAGCCCTAGTTGTTCCCGGCTCTACGGTGTTGCCGGTCGCTGCCCGCCGGTGGGTTTCGACCGCAACACATTCGGCACGCCCGGTGGGACAATCTTCGACATCCACCGCATCGCCATCTACATCCGAGATGGCGGAAAGCACTCCGGTCAAGTACGAGGATCCGAGCGACGAGCTCAAGAAGAAGCATGACGAGATCAAGGCAGTCCTCGAAGCCGAACTCATCGGCTCTTTCCACGAACCCGCTCCCATGGCGTCGGGTGGAAGGGGTTCTCACCGAAGGCGCACTCGATGGAGTGGACCTGTCCGCCCGTCGGAAGAACGCACTGTGTCGCTGCGTCGGAGATCAACTACATGGTGGCTCATTCGCCGCACCGCCACTCCGAGAGCCTCGGTGAACACTTTGGAGCGTGTCGCTCGCGCGTGATCCAGAAATCATGAGCCATCGGTATTCTCCGATGGGACCAGCTCTGGGGACTTACAAAGGAGAGATGCCACTCCAGTCCCATCCACCGCTGCCGTTCGCGTTGGCAGCACCAGAAGTGCCGAACTCATCGGCATACGTCGTCTACAAGATTGGTGGTGATCCTAGTGACTACCAATTCCTACCTGAGGCGCCCAAGGAGATCCCGCACGGATACACGTGCGCATACGTGCCGACCGCAGCACTCGGGCACTCTCGAACCAGGCTGCAACAGCAGGGGCCTCCGGAACGCGCGGGAGGAACGTCGGGAGCAGATCTTGAGAAGCAAACGTGGTTAGCTAGGTACGCCACTCCGACAAACCTCCGGAGCCCAGCTCCCGCGGTTGGCTCGGAACCGGAAAAGCAAGCATGGCTGGCTAATTATGCCACCCCGGCGAATCTTCAGGGTTCGACACCTTCAGCCATCACCGCGGATCAGATTTGTACAATTCTGAAAGATCAGTTCGGCATGATGCCGAAAAGGAAGACGTTCGGCTACACCAAGCCGTACCCCAACGAGTACGAATTGATCCCGCTACCACCCAAATATCGGCTCCCGGACTTCACAAAGTTTAGTGGATCGGATGGTTCCAGCTCCATCGAGCATGTGAGCCGATATTTGGCACAGCTGGGCACGATCTCAGCATCGGACGAGCTGCGTGTGAGGTTCTTCGCACGAGTCCCTCACAGGATCGGCTTTCGGGTGGTACACATCGCTGCCACCGAACTCAATCCGGACTTGGAAGCAGTTGGAAGAGCAGTTCCATGAGCAGTATCACTCAGAGGCTTCCGAGGCTGGCATTGCCGATCTAGCACAAGTACGACATAAGCGCGGGGAAACAGTGTCAGAATACATCCAGCGCTTCAGGACCGTGAGGAACCGATGCTATTCGGTTCACGTAAGTGAAAAAGAAGCAGTCGAGTTGGCGGTGGTGGGTCTCTCATCATCGATCAAGGACGTGGCCTCCCCTTCATTGGCGCACATGGTGCGAAGGCCGTCAGCATATGAACAGCGCCACCGAGATGTTTACCGGGACAAATTCAAGCGTGCGGTGGCCCCGGTTGAGGTAGACGAGGATGAAGGTGCTGCGGGAGATCGAGAGGTAGCGAGTGGCTGAATGGACTCGAGCGGCAGGCCCCGTGTCCTGCAAATGGATGAAGCCACAAGGCCCTCCAAAAGGGTTCGACTTCGACGTGACCAAAACCGAGCAGATTTTTGATCTCTTACTCACGGAGAAGCATATAAAGGTACCCGAAGGCCACAAGATCCCTACGGTGCAGGAGCTAAACGGAAAGCCATACTGCAAGTGGCATAACACGTTCACCCACACCACGAACGATCGCAGGGTGTGGCGGCAGCAGATCCAAATGGCGATAGAAAAAGGGCGGTTAATTTTCAACCAAGTACGCCATGAAGGTCGACACACACCCCTTCCCCGCCGTTAACATGGTGGAGTACACTTACCATGGAGGGTGCCAGCCAGATTTCTCGTGCAATATCAACATGGTGGGACCCGGGCACCACTGCGGTAAGGATGGAGATGAGGGCAGACTGCTCTCATAGCAAAGAAACAGAGGAAGCCGCTCCGCGCGATCGGCTCCGCCACGACGGCAAGCGCTACGTCACGCGAGGGAGAAGTGAAGAACATAAGATATCGGCGACCTCTCTCCGATCACCTCCTCAACAAGTATGTGAGTCAAGTATGACCAACGCCGACGATACGACGACGAAGATGAAAAGGATCGTCCAGGCTAGGGACGACAGGAGACGTCGTCGGCATGATCACGACGAGGAGCGATATGAGCGCCACGCCAAGGAAAAGTCGAGGGAGCAAGACGACGTGGATAGGCACCGGGACCGCCCTTCTTCGGACACTCGCTGGGATTCAGGAATGAGCCGATTGCCTACAATCGGCAATTGCCCGTAATGTAAACAAAGAAGAAGGATGCAGCTAACGTGTCCGTGTTCAAGCGTCTAGGGCCTCTCCCGCCTCGGAACAAGCATGCCGAGTCCGCTCGGGTGGAAGATCTCGAGGAACTGGAGGACGATGATGAAGAAGACAAGTATCATCGGCCAAGGTGGTGCCTCGATGGACTCAGCCGTTCCCGAGTAGCGAAGGGTTCGGCGTCTACGTGGGTTGGAGGAAGCCGAAAGGTTATACCTGCACACGTTGAGGAAGGCACGGCCTGATCCGGCCGCCAAAATTCAGCGAACCCTGGACGAAGAAGGTCGGCCACAAAGAAAAGAGTGGCGCCCCAAGCAAAGAAGAGCCGATGATGAAACATCGGCTGGCACAAACATGGTGCTCATCCTCCCAACGGAGTTTACTGCTCGAGGATTAAACGATCCACTCAAGGTGGACGACGGCGAGCGCATCGACATGACAGAGGATGAAGTTAGGCTGGTCGTATCCACTGGCCTAACCATGTAGCTGGAGCAAATCAATGAGCAAACGTAGCGAGGCTGATCCTTGTGATCGGCCCCAAAAATTTATGGAGGGACATTACAAAACCTTCATCTAACAATCAACGTGGAGGCCGATTCCAGCAATCGGCCAAAATTATCCTCACTGTACATTCTACCTGGGTTCAACATTCGATCCAACAGGGAATACCTGAAGAGCCGATACCATCAAGTCCCTTGAAAGAATCGGCTCGGGGGGGCACCTAGGTGGATAAAACACGAGGATATGCAGTAGAAGCGTCTTACAAATGCCCAGCAGCCCAAGATATCCTTTGATGATGGGTATTGAAGTATGGGGGCCGATACATAAATCGGCCGTAAAAAATTCAAAAATTTTTAAGCACAGCCGATGCGCAGACATCGACTTAAGGATAGAAAGCCGATGCATGGCCATCGACTCAAAGGGGTACAACATAAGCCGATGCATTGAGCAGGAAGTGGGCCACGAAGGGAGACTCTACTGGAAGAACTCCTCAATGGAATGGTTTGGTGGCTCAGATCCTCTCTTCAAGAACCTCCAAATCCTTTTTTGCAAGTATTCAAGCCCGCAATATCAGCTGGGGCAAGTTTGAGGGACCATGACCCTGACCAATGCCAAGCAACATGGACGTGCAGATCAGGTTAAGGAAAGGAGCCGATCTGACCATCAAGGCGCGAGAAGTGGACTGAGGAAACTCGGGGGGCAGATCACCCTGAAGGCTCTCTCGTTCGGGGAGCCGATTTTGTTGAAATCGGCCGGCTTTGCATCATGACTTGGAAACCGATGGTGACACGCTTGGGTGGCCCGCTGCTGTTCTCGCCTTGATGGAGGCTCGGGGGCAACCGGATCGCGTAGATATTCTGTTCTTAAGAAGCCGATTGAGATTTCATCGGATGGTCTTCCATCATAACCCTTTTCAAGGGGATTGGGCAGGTTTGAAGAGTATCACTGAATATCTGAATGTCCAGAGGTATCGGCTTTAACATCAAGCCGTTTCGGCAGCGGTTCTGGGGCTCTCTTTAAAGACGTTGGCCTACCTCGTTGTCCACCAGAGCTCAAAGTCATCGGTCGAAAAAAGTGAAAGATAGACCATGAAGGATTGGTATGTTAACATCAGCTTTTGAGCATTGATTAAGTTCACGATCACTCCGACGTCAAGGAGATGAAGAATGGATCATGAGAGACCGATGCATTGTCATCGGCTCATTGAGCATTGGCTAAGTGACGATTGGCGGGATCCGTATGAAGGGAAATCGGCTAAATTAGCATAAAGGAAATCGGCAAAATCAAATTGGGGAATTTCTTCATTGATAAACGAGATTTCTTACATAGAAGAGCTGATTGCTCTCAAAAGGGAGTACTAAGGGGATACATTGCCCCGCCTACTACTACTGATCCTATGCTAAGGGTCCTATCTACGGGCCGTCGCTACCCTCGTCGTCACCCTCGTCGCCGCTGTCGGCGCTGCTCCCGGCGGGCTCGTCGTCGCTGCTGTAGCGGCCGCCGGCAGGACCTTCATTGTCCTCATCCTCCTCGTCGTCATCGTCGTCGTCGTCGCGTCGTAGTCACCGAGATTCCCCGGCCGTGGGCGGTGGCGCTTGGCCGGCGGCTCGTCGGAGGGGCTGTCGTCGTCGTCCTCCTCCTCCTCCTCCTCGTCTCACCTCCTCGGAGGAGGTGAAGTCATCCCAGGAGAAGTGATCGTCATCGCTCTCCTCCTCCGATTCCCCGTCGGCGAGGAAGCGGAGGTCGCTCTCCCCGTCCGTTGAGGACTTGTCGTCCTCGGACCAGATGGAGAAGTCATGGCCGGGCTCCTCCCCGGCCTCTATGGCGCGGCGGGTGTTGGCCGCATGGACCTCTCGTGGGTCCCGTTCGGCGTCGGCTCGTGGGAGGAAGAGGACTCGAGGGAAAGTCCCGATGAGGCGGAGGAAGAAGAAGACATGGTGCGCGAAGGGCTTTTGGAGTGCTAATGCGGAAAGGATGAGGAAGAGAACTGTTCGGTGCGGTTAAGTAAAAGAAGTGGGGATTTAATGTTCGAACGGTTTTCGAGGAGGTGGTGCCAAAAAGCTGTCAAATCGTGCGAGAGAAGTTGGGAAGGTAAGTTGTCATGATGAAAAATACTGCGACGGTTCTGCTCTGCCACGACATGACCCCTCGAAGGAAAAACAGAGTGGTTTTGAAATTATCATTACCAAAACCAGGGGGGCATGTGTTATCACCAGATTTTGGCTAAATCAGGAGATGGGCCGTAGGTGAGATGGGCTTAAAGGTTAAACGCGTGGAGGATCTCTGAAGCGGCCTGGCACGAAGGAGTTGGGCTAAATTGCCCATGTATCTGTATTATAGTAGATCGCATCTTAATTTAGAAGTTGGAATTTTACCCGTGCACGGTTAGGTGCACGCCTGAATTAGAAAGTCCCCCGGACTATAAATATGTATCTAGGATTTATGAAATAAACAACAACCAACGTTCAACACAATCAATCTCGGCGCATCGCCAACTCCTTCGTCTCGAGGGTTTCTCTCGGTAGCACCATGCTGCCTAGATCGCATCTTGCGATCTAGGCAGCACAAGCTTCACGTTGTTCATGCGTTGCTCGTGCTGAAGCCTTTTTGATGGCGAGCAACGTAGTTATCTTAGATGTGTTAGGGTTAGCATTGTTCTTCGTATCATATGCTGTCGTAGTGCAACCCTTAGACATCAGCCGCCCTTACACCTATCTTAGGTGTAGGGGCGGCACCCCGCTTGATCATTGTTTAGTAGATCCGATCCGTTACGGTTGCTCCTTGTTCTTCAAGGATTAGTTTAACATCCACAATAGTTAGGCCTTACAAAGGGTTGGAGGATCCAGCGGCGTGTAGGGTGTAGTTTGCTAGCCCTAGACAGGATGTTCCGGGATCAACCTCGTGTTGGTTTTTAGGGCCCTGTCTAGGATCGGCTTACGATCACCGTACGCGAGCGCGAGGCCCAATCGTGAGTAGGATGATCCGATTATGCGGTGAAAACCCTAAATCATCGTAGATCGCGTTAGCTTTATCTTGATCAAGCAGGACCACCATATATTCGTACACCTCGTACGAATCATGGGTGGATCGGCTCTTTGAGCCGATTCACGAGACAACCCGAGAGCCGATCGAGGCTCGTATTTAATGTTTACGTGTATGCCATGCGGGAACTAAGCGAGGCATCATCCAACACCTTCCCGACCGGTATAGGTCGGGTGGCACGCCCTTGCGACAGCATCGGACGTGTGACCAGAAGGCTTTGCGGGCCGTCGCTCTGAGGGACTGGGGCCAGCCGCAGCCCTAGTTGTTCCCGGCTCTACGGTGTTGCCAGTCGCTGCCCGCCGGTGGATTTCTGACCGCAACACAACCTCTCCTTATCTTTATTTTATTGCAATGTTGTGCCAAGTGAAGTCTCTAATAGAAGGTTGATGCTAGATTTGGATTTCTGCGCAGAAACAGATTTCTTGCTGTCACGAATTTGGATAGGATTCTCTGTAGGTAACTCGGAAAAATCTGCCAATTTACGTGAGTGATCCTCGAATATGTACGCAACTTTCATTAGTTTTGAGTTTTCTGATTTGAGCAACGGAAGTACCTCTTAAAAATTCGCCTTTATCGGTTGTTCCGTTTTGGCAGATTCTGTCTCTGTTTTTTGCATTGTCTCTTGTGGACTTTAAGCAAGGCTTTCTAGACATGGAGAGCTGTAGCTAATGTTTTATTGAGTTCTTGCAATGTGTCACTACAGGGCTAAAGTGGATTAATATTTTTTGAGTACTAACCCCTCTAATGAAGTTTATGAGAAGTTTGGTGTGAAGGAAGTTTTCAAGGGTCAAGAGAGGAGGATGATATATGATCAAGAAGAGTGAAAAGTCTAAGCTCGGGGATGCCCCCGTGGATCATCCCTGCATATTTCAAGAAGACTCAAGAGTCTAAGCTTGGGGATGCCAAGGCATCCCCTTCTTCATCAACAACTTATCAGGTCACTTCTATTGAAACTATATTTTTATTCGGTCACATCTTATGTGCTTTACTTGGAGCGTCTGTGTGTTTTTATTTTTGTTTTTGTTTGAATAAGATCGGATCCTAGCAATCCTTGTTTGGGAGAGAGACACGCTCCGCTTTTTCATATGAACACTTGTGTTCTTCGCTCTTACTTTTAATGTTCAATGACAAAAGTTGGAAGCTATTGCACTTATTGTTATTTGGTTGGAAACAGAAAATGCCTCATATTGTCTTGAATAATTTGATACTTGGCAATTGTTTTGAGCTCTCAAGTAGATCATGATTAATCTCTTGCACCATGTAGTTTAAACCTATTAGTGGAGAACTACCGTAGAGCTTGTTGAAATTGGTTTGCATGATTGGTCTCTCTACGGTCTAGATATTTTCTGGTAAAAGTGTTTGAGCAACAAGGAAGACAAGTGTAGAGTCTTATAATGCTTGCAATATGTTCTTATGTAAGTTTTGTCTGTACCGGTTCATACTTGTGTTTGCTTCAAACAACCTTGCTAGCCAAAGCCTTGTACCGAGAGGAAATGCTTCTCGTGCATCCAAAACCTTGAGCCAAAACCTATGCCATTTGTGTCCACCATAACTACCTACTATGTGGTATTTTTCTCGCCATTCCAAGTAAATACTTCATGTGCTACCTTTAAACAATTCAAAAGTTATTATCTCTTATTTGTGTCAATGTTTTATAGCTCATGAGGAAGTATGTGGTATTTTATCTTTCAATCTTGTTGGGCAGCTTTCACCAATGGACTAGTGGCTTCATCCGCTTATCCAATAATTTTGCAAAAAGAGCTGGCAACGGGGTTCCCAGCCCCAATTAATTAATCTTCACTAATAATTCTCTTCATGTGTTTTGCCCTGATTCATCAGTAAGCAACTTAATTTTGCAAATAGACACTCCTTCATGGTATGTGAATGTTGGAAGGCACCCGAGGATTCGGTTAGCCATGGCTTGTGAAAGCAAAAGGTTGGGAGGAGTGTCAACCATAAATAAAACTAAAGTACATGTGTAAACAAAAGAGAAGAGGGATGATCTACCTTGCTGGTAGAGATAGCGTCCTTCATGGGAGCCGCTCTTTGAGGGTCTGTTTGGCAAGGGGGTTAGAGTGCCCACTACCATTCGTTGACAACAATACACACCTCTCAAAACTTTACTTTTATGCTCTCTATATGATTTCAAAACTTGAAAAGCTCTAGCACATGATTTAATCCCTGCTTCCCTCTGCGAAGGGCCTTTCTTTTACTTTATGTTGAGTCAGTTTACCTACTTCCTACCATCTTAGAAGCAAACACTTGTGTCAACTGTGCATTGATTCTTACATATTTTCTTATTTGCATTCATCATATTACTTTGTGTTGACAATTATCCATGAGATATGCATGTTGAAAGTTGAAAGCAACTGCTGAAACTTAACTCTTCCTTTGTGTTGCTTCAATGCCTTTACTTTGAATTTATTGCTTTATGAGTTAACTCTTATGCAAGACTTTTGATGCTTGTCTTGAAAGTACTATTCATGAAAAGTTTTGTTATATGTTATCTATTTGGTTAGCAACTATAGATCATTGCCTTGAGTCACTTCATTCATCTCATATGCCTTACAATAGTATGATCAAGGTTATGTAAGTAGCATGTCACTACAGAAATTATTCTTTTTATCGTTTACCTACTCGAGGGCGAGTAGGAACTAAGCTTGGGGATGCTTGATACGTCTCCAACGTATCTATAATTTCTGATGTTCCATGCTTGTTTTATGACAATACCTACATGTTTTGCTCGCACTTTATAATGTTTTTATGCGTTTTCCTGAACTAACCTATTAACAAGATGCCGAAGTGCCGCTCTCGTTTTCTCGCTATTTTTGGTTCCGTAAAGGCTGTTCGGGCAATATTCTCTGAATTCGACGAAATGAAGACCTAATATCTTATTTTTCCCGAAGTCTCCAAAACACCGAAGGAGAGTCCGGAGGCGGGCCATGAGGCCACCACACCACATCCGGGCGCAGCCCGGGCCCGGCCGCGCCGCTGTGGGGAGGGCGCCCGGTGCCCCTCCCCGCGCCGCCTCTTTGCCTATATAATCCCTTTCGACCTAAAAACGCGATACAAATTGACGAAACTCCGCAAACACTCTGTGGGCGCCGCGCCATCGCGAAACTCCGTTTCGGGGACAGAAGTCTCCGTTCCGGCACGCCGCCGGACGGGAAGTGCCCCCGAAGCCATCTCCATCAACGCCACCGCCTCCATCATGCTCCGTGAGTAGTTCCCCCATGGACTACGGGTTCTAGCCGTAGCTAGTTGGTACTCTCTCTCCCATGTACTTCAATACAATGATCTCATGAGCTGCCTTACATGATTGAGATTCATCTCGATGTAATCGGTGTTGTGTTTGTTGGGATCCGATGGATTGTTACATTATGATTAGTCTATCTATAAAGTTTGTGAAGTTATTGTTGCTGCAATCTTGTTGTGTTTAATGCTTGTCACTAGGGCCCGAGTGGCATGATCTTAGATTTAAGCTCTATACTTATTGCTTAGATTGTATCTACAAGTTGTTTGCACATATTGCTCGTCCGGAACCCGAGGCCCCAAAGTGACGAAATTGGGACAACCGGAGGGGAAGGCTGTGATATGAGGATCACATGTTTTCACCAAGTGTTAATGCTTTGCTCCGGTGCTCTATTAAAAGGAGTACCTTAATTGCCGCGAGATTCCCTTGAGGCCCGGCTGCCACCGGCTGGTAGGACAAAAGATGTCATGCAAGTTTCTCATTGCGAGAACGTATGACTATATATGGAAAACATGCCTACATGATTAATAATCTTGATGTTCTGTCCCTTAATGCTATTTCAATCCTATCAATTGCCCAACTGTAATTTGTTCACCCAACACTTGTTATTGGAGAGTTACCACTAGTGTAGATAGCTCGGAACCCGGTCCATCTCTCATCATCATATACTCGTTTCTATATGTCATTGGAAGTAGTATCAACTATTTTCTGGTGCCATTGCCTCTGTGTTATTGCTACTGCTGATGTGTTACTGTTACTATTGCTCTCATATTACTGCTGCTTTCACATCACCCCTGTTACTAGTGCTTTTCCGAGTGCAGCTGAATTGACAACTCAGTTGTTAAGGCTTATAAGTATTCTTTACCTCCCCTTGTGTCGAATCAATAAATTTGGGTTTTACTTCCCTCGAAGACTGTTGCGATCCCCTATACTTGTGGGTCATCAAGAATCTACACATCGAGGCGCACCTCCTCGACCTCCTCACGGACTCCGGGATGACCTCCAGTCGTCGAGTTCTTTCTCGACGCTGGCGGCGACTAACAGACGATTGTGAGAGGTGGAGAGTGAACGAAAGGGCGAGGATGGGCGGAGATGAACTAGGGTTATATGACAGAGCTTATCATGGATTTTATGGCGTATTGCGAGGCTGGACTCGACGTCTCACCGGCGGCAGCGGCCTGGATGAAAACGGCGATGTCGTTCGTGTTCTGGGCGTGAATCTTGGCGAGAACAGATCATACAGACGTAGAGCAACTTCAATCGAATGTTGGACATGATCTTGGCGTCCAGGGTCATCCTTATCGGCGACAAGGACGTGGCCGGCGAGCTCCTCCTCCGTGTCGATCTCAGGGAAGAAGAAGAACGTGTTTTTCTTCTTTTTATCCCGAATCGTTACGTGGGTCGGGCTGGAGTGGCGTTGATGGGCTTCTGCTGGGCTCTTTCGGGCTGTGCTGGCCTGGTTTGGTCTGGTAAGCCTCCTTTCTTTTATTTTATTTTCTGTTTCGTGTTTTCTATTTAAATCTGATTTGAATCTACATTCTATTTTGCAGGATTTTAAATGTGTAGATCCTTTTGGAGTTTATAAAGATACTAGTATACTTAATATAAGATCTTAAAAAATATTTTATATATGTAATGTCACCCTTGTTTAATAAATGTTATTTGAGTTTATAAGTGGGCATCTATATAGTCAAAAATTCCAATATCAATTTAGGGTGGTCCAAAATATTTCTCAAGAGTCTCTTCTAAGTACCTATCAATAGTTAATCTTTTGTTACTTTGCAAGAAAGAAGTTTAAAGTAGTATTTATTTATGGTTTTCTATTAAGAAAGTGATTTAATGGCATGATTTCATGTGTCTAATTAAATTAATTCTAAGGACTTGGCCTCCTATTTGAGAATGTTGTCACTTGCCTATTATTTTATGTGCATAACTAAGTGTTAATGAATTGGAAATTCTACTAGAACTCCTTCAAAGTTTAATACTATTATTATAGTTTAGTAACACCTTAAAATTCCTAGAGTAGGTACTACTCTCATCATGGTTTGGTCTTGGTTATAAAGATAAGTGGTTGATCACCACCATGGTTTAATTACAGGGTTTAGCACTAGGTGTTTCTTATATTCAATAAGTGAAGCATAAGATTTAATTAGTGAGCAATTTTGGGGTTCCAATGATATTCACCTAATTACACATGGTTTGAAACTCTAATGTGGATTAGTTTTTAGTTGTGATCACCCAAGTGATGCACAAACAAGAATTGAGATATGGTTTAGGGTTTTGCTTGTGATCATCAAGTAATTCACAAATTGGTTTGAGATATGGTATAGGTTCTATATGTGATTCAACACCATATTACTTTGGCTAGGGTTGCTCTTCGTCACCACTCATAGGTTGGTTCCATCCAAGATCATTTAGGTTGATATAGGGGCTGAACTATACAAAGGGTTGTTACTGTTCAGTTGTCTCTCTAATTAACATATGGGAAATGGTTTAGGTTTACTAATAGTTCCCCTATGATTTTATGTGTTGGATAATATCTGCTTAACCCACTAGGTTTTAACTGGTAATTATATATCTCCAAGGTTTGATCATGGATTAGACATGATCAACTTGTTCTTAAGGTTTCTACCTCAAGTTCTTAGGTTTTATGGTCATTACTCAATTTATAAAGATCAAGGTTTTGGCTTCCTAGGGTATCTCTTATGAACTAGGTTTCTCACTTTCCAAGATCAAGTATTGTCTTGATCAACTAGGTATAGAACTTCTTTTATAGTTTCTTGAATGGACATGGTTATAGTTGCCTCAATAGTTTTATATCCCAGGAGAATGCCTGAGATAATTACTTAGAGTTCTTTCCAAGGTATGATGATATAATCATCTTGATAATTGGATAGTTATCTCCCTAAAATTCAAGTGTTGCCTCAACTACTTGAATGTAACACCATATCTTGAACTCTCTTATATAGGAATGGATTATTCTAGGGTTTATGATGTACTCCTAATATTCCTTAAGTATCTAGGCTAAGACTTCACTTGTCTAGCTTAGTTGGATTAGTCTTATCCTTATTTCATCAACTCATGGATATGATAGTATTCCATTTGATATTTGGTTATTTCACCACTCCACGATGAAATGGTTTATCTCCTAATCCTCTAGTTCAAGGTTGTCCTTGATTCTTAATTAGGTAAAGCAAGGATTGGTATGAATGGTCTCTCATTTGGGAAGGACTTTAGTACTAACCTAAGGTTAGGCTCCATAGAATAGGATGTGATCATTAATATCTATGTTTCTCATAAATGGTTTCTCTGTCTAGGGAATGTCTTGACTAGTATCCTAAATTTATTCCTGAAGATGATGATTGGAATACATCCATATTCTCAAAGTTGATAGTGCTTCCCTAATAAATACAGAACTCTCTCTCCTTTAGGTTTGATGTATAATAATTTAAATAGAGAAGAATATGACAATTGTAAACTAGGGAACATTTCTAGAGTTGAGATCCTTGTCATGATTCCAAGGGTTATGTAGAATGAATACCACGAGGTTCATGATAGGAACATGGATTGGTTTAAGACATTGAAAAGGTAAGGCAAGAATAGTTTCTTCCTTTTATTGTTACTTGATTTGTAGTTGAATAGATGTTCATATGTTATGGCAAGGAATACCATGTTTTGATCTTTGACAAGATCAAGTAGTTGCTCCTTGATTAATATGTTATTGTGTTGGTTTTAGTTCCATTCGATCTAATCCTTTAGATCAAATCATCTCTACCCAAAACAAGGTTTTAGCGAAGTCACATTGAGGTTTATAGCACTGGACTTGATGAGCTACTTCAATTCCACCAAGGTCAAGTGAAACTTCAGTTACTGTGACTGTTTTACTTTAAAGCGCGAAAATTCCCTATATTTTCTATGCATGAATGCAATGCACACATATTTTTCCTCTATTTTTTTGTAACCCCAAATACTGGGATATTACACATCGCCCCCCAGCCGCGTCCCCCAAACGCCACCCTCAAACATTAAAATACTTTTTTTTGTTTTTTTTTGCATTTTTATTTCAATAAAGAGAAGAAACATTCCACAAACTAATACATAATTGAGAACATGGTTTACACGAAGACATAGTTTGGAACATGGTTTTTCACAAACTAATACATAGTTTGAACCATGGTTGACACAAATATAAAATATTGTGAAATAACTAAACCTAACTAGGCCGGGCATCGAAGGTTTCGTGTGTTCGCTGCCAAGAAAGAACACTCGAGGGCACACCCAGTCACCCAAATTGGAAAATCCAGCTGTTGACGGTGCCCCTATTGGTTCTTCCGAGGAAGAACAACCAGAAACCTTCGTGCATATTTTCGCTGCGAAGAAACAACACTCATCAGTCGTCGTCCTCCTCGGTGATGTCACCATGGTAGTGGCGGCGGCAACACGTCTCGTCAAACACCTTTACGCTCATGTCCCTGTCGCCAAACTAGGAGAACACGGGCACGAAGCCAGCTTCGAGGCGGTGGTAGCGCGCGAACTTCTCCTAGCCGATGTGGAGGTACATCTTGCCGCGCACGTCGTAGATCACGTCCACGATCCACCGGTAGCAGCCGCAGGCATCCTCTCGTAGATGCAGTGAGCCCGGGCGCTCGTCGCCGGTGACGAAGTCGTCGCCGAAGGTGTCTAATGTCCCACAAGTATAGGGGATCGTGTGTAGCCTTTTCGATAAGTAAGAGTGTCGAACCCAACGAGGAGCTAAAGATAGGATAAACATTCTCTCAAGTTCTATCAACCACTGATACAACTCTACGCACACTAAGCGTTTGCAATATCTAGGAAATAAAACTAGAGCGATAACGGGTATGAGAGGTGACTTTGCAGTAACAATAAAATACACGGAATAAATGTTAGTGCTGCAGCAATAAAACAAACTAAACTAACAGTACCATGAGTGTGGAAAGGCGGTGGTAATAGTGGTGGCTTTGTCCAAGATCAATTAGTGAAGATCTTGGGTTCAATGTCTTCGATGCAGCTTTCTATGTAGGAGAGGCTAAATATACATGCTCTCCCTCTGGGATTACAAGTACTATATGATTGGCTTGCTAGCAAACATCCATAAATACTAGCAAGCATTAAGGTTTCCCTAACCATAGCCTTAAGTAAATGTTCCTCTTACTCCCATACATGCAACTATCCGGTTCACGTCCTTAGGTTTCTGTCACTCCGGCAGAACTTCCCCCTTCTAGTATACAAGTACTACCAACCCTATGGTGTTTGATCCATGCGCGCACAAATATAATGGGCACCAAGGACGGTAACATATCAACATACAACTCTAATGAACCAAAGAGAAACAACCAATCAATCAAAGAACAAATAAACTACGGCAACATGACATAGATCATAGGATTATAACTTATAGCATCAAACACCATGTTTACATAGGGCGGTACAGAGGTTTGTGAGAGGATGGACCACTGAATACAATGAGGAGTTGGTGATGGAGATGGCGGTGAAGGCGTTGGAGGGCTCAGCGAGGAGCGCCGGGAGGCGGAGGCGTGGGCGGCGCCGCCGGCGGCGCGGGGGACTCCTTCCCCGCCGCCAACATCATGGGGGAGCGCCGCCCCTTAGCCTTCTTCTTCCTTGAGTTGGTGCTGGTGTAGATGAGTGTTTACCCCTCCTTGGCTGCTGCCAAGGAGGAGGATTTTCGTGACAATGGGGACCTCCAAAAATAGGGTTTCCCATCAATATATAGTGTTGGAGATGCTATCTAGGGCATGGGATGGATGCCCCTTTGATCCAAGGGCTCTTGGGCACCTCTAGAACCTTCCTAGGACTCCCCTCTGTCCTTCATGAGCCTCACAACTCATGGCTGGGCCGAAATATCTCGGTATGGAAAGAGTTTGTGTCAAATACGTCACCAACTTTCGGAGTCCCGAAACTGCACGAACCTCCACAGTAATTCTGCTCTTCCGGATGCATCCGTTGTCCTTTCTGGACGAATAAGACGTCCAAATTATTCGTCTTGAAATTCTCTACAACTTTGTAGTTTACGACTTTTCCATTGGACGTCGTTTTGATGGAGTTTCGAAGCGATCTTTGAAAAGTGTTCAGCGGGGACAGATTCCGGGAAATTCCAGATTTCACCATAATGAGCTATTTCCTTCCATATTTGCCTATTTCCTGCACAACAAAGTTGAAACCAAGAACTTGTGCACTTTTGCAACTATTAATAGGTTAGTCCCTTAAAACATATAGTAATTGGTGTAAAACAAGCATGGAACATCAAAAATTATAGATACGTTTGCGACGTATCAACATCCCCAAGCTTAACTCCTGCTCGTCCTCGAGTAGGTAAGTGATAAAAAGAATAATTTTTGAGGTGACATGCACCTTCAAAGTTTAAAGGATGACTAGATACAAATAATTTAAGAACAAGTAATAACACATTCATGATTCAATCAATAATAATTTTGGGACCATGCACATAGAACTAAGAATGACAACTATGCTCTCATAAGACGACGCATATAACTTAGAAGATGAAGACTCTACATAAAAGTAAAAGAATAGCCCTTCGCAGAGGGAAGCAGAGATTAAACATGTGCTAGAGCTTTTTATTTTGAAAACATAGAGATATAAAATTTTAAGAGAGGCAATTGTGTCAACGGTAGCAATAAGTAATATAGGTTATGTATAAAACTTCCTATAAGTTGCAAGCCTCATGCATCGAATACTAATAGTGCCGGCACCTTGTCCTAATTAGCTCGTTCCATGGATTATCATCGCATTACATATGTTTCAACCAAGTTTCACAAAGGGGTACCTCCATGCTACCTGTACAAAGGTCTAAGGAGAAAGTTCGCATTGGATTTCTCGCTTTTGATTATTCTCAACTTAGACATCCATACCGGGACAACACGGACAAACGTACAAATGGACTCCTCTTTAAGCTTAAAGCTTTTGGCAACATAAATTTCTCATAAGAGATTTTTGAGGTTTTAATGTCCATGCTGAAACTTCCACCATGTAAACATGGCTTTGGTTAGCGGCCCAATGTTCTTCTCTAACAATATGCATACTCTAACCTTTTATTATGGTTATCTCCTTTACTTCAGACAAGATGGACATGCATAGTAACTCACATGATATTTATTCAAAAATATGATGATGGTGTCCCCATGTCAGCATGGTTGCCACACAACAAGCAACTTATAAGAACTAAGATACATAAGTGACATATTCCTCACCACAATATTTTTTAGGCTACTTTCCCATGAGCTATGTATTGCAAAAACAAGGAATTATTTTGAAGGTTTTAAAGGTAGCACATGTAAATTTACTTGGAGTGGCGGTGAAATACCACATATAGGTAGGTATGGTGGACACTTTTGGCATATTTTGGTTTTTGGTGGTTGGATGCACGAGTAGAGATCATACTCAAGCATGTAATGAAGGCTAACAAAAAGAAAGATAGCGACCAACTAAGAGAGCAATAATGGTCATAATCATGCATAGCGACAAAACTTATTAATTAAAGCATATGGTGATATTAAAAGTCTAAACTAAATGATCAATTCAACCCAATTGAAACATCAGAGGAGATCTTCCATTTGCATCACTATTAATATGAAACCTTTTTACTCGTATCCAACACCAATCAACTTATTTGAAACAAACATTTATAATATTCATTAAAGATCAGAGAGCTAATCATATATAACTGAAACATACTAACAAGCTCTGAACAAAATAGGAGTGAAAAACCAGAGCTAAACGCAATACTAGCAAAAATAAAACGCTCGTTGAACAATAAGAGTGAAAACTAGAGCGTTCATACAATTAAAACGGAGCGTGTCTCTCTCCCAAACAAACATGGTATGATGGTGCCCACTTTATTGAAAATAAAATACACAACAGAAAATAAAGACGCTAGCTGGCGTGTAGTTGACGTGGGAGTTAGAAATCTTTGTGGTGTGACTTTTCTTCAGTTCCCCGGCAACGGCGCCAGAAAAAATTGCTTGATGGCATGCAAGACACACGTCCGTTGGGAACCCCAAGAGGAAGGTGTGATGCGTACAGCAGCAAGTTTTCCTCGCAAGAAACCAAGGTTATCGAACCAAGAGGGAGTCAAGGAACACGTGAAGGTTGTTGGTGGCGGAGTGTAGTGCGGCGCAACACCAGTGGATTCCGGCGCCAACGTGGAACCCGCACAACACAATCAAAGTACTTTGCCCCAACATAACAAGTGAGGTTGTCAATCTCACCGGCTTGCCGTAAACAAAGGATTAAACGTATTGTGTGGAAGATGATGTTTGTTTGCGAAGAACAAGTAAAGAACAAGTATTGCAAGAGATTGTATTTCAGTATGTAAAGAATGGACCGGGGTCCACAGTTCACTAGTGGTGTCTCTCCCATAAGATAAATGCATGTTGGGTGAACAAATTACGCTTGGGCAATTGACAAATAAAGAAGGCGTAACAATGCACATACATATATCATGATGAGTACCGTGAGATTTAATCAGTGGCATTACGACAAAGTACATAGACCGCTATCCAAAGATGCATCTATGCCTAAAAAGTCCACCTTCAAGTTATCATCCGAACCCCTCCAGCATTAAGTTGCAAACAACGGACAATTGCATTAAGTATGGTGCGTAATGTAATCAACACAAATATCCTTAGACAAAGCATTGATGTTTTATCCCTAGTGGCAACAAAGACATCAACAACCTTAGAACTTTCTCTCACCGTCCCGCATTCAATGGAGGCATGAACCCACTATCGAGCATAAATACTCCCTCTTGGAGTCACAAGTATCAACTTGGCCAGAGCCTCTACTAGCAACGGAGAGCATGCAAGAACATAAACAACATATATGATAGATTGATAATCAACTTGACATAGTATTCAATATTCATCGGATCCCAACAAACACAACATGTAGCATTACAAATAGATGATCTTGATCATGATAGGCAGCTCACAAGATCTAACATGATGGCACAATGAGGAGAAGACAACCATCTAGCTACTGCTATGGACCCATAGTCCAGGGGTGAACTACTCACACATCGATCCGGAGGCGATCATGGCAATGAAGAGTCCTCCGGGAGATGATTCCCCTCTCCGGCAGGGTGTCGGAGGCGATCTCCTGAATCCCCCGAGATGGGATTGGCGGCGGCGGCGTCTCTGGAAGGTTTTCCATATCGTGGCTCTCGGTACTTGGGTTTTCGCGACAAAGGCTTTAAGTAGGCGGAAGGGCGGAGTCGGAGACCTGACAGGGGGGCCACACACTAGGGCGGCGCGGCCCCCCCTTGGCCGCGCCGCCTTAGGGTGTCGGCTCCCCGTGGCCCCACTTCGTTTCTCCCTCGGTCTTCTGGAAGCTTCGTGGAAAAATAAGACCCTGAGCGTTGATTTCGTCCAATTCCGAGAATATTTCCTTTGTAGGATTTCTGAAACCAAAAACATCAGAAAACCGCAACTGGCTCTTCGGCATCTCGTCAATAGGTTTGTGCCGGAAAATGCGTAATAAGGACATATAATGTGTATAAAACATGTGAGTATCATCATAAAAGTAGCATGGAACATAAGAAATTATAGATACGTTTGAGACGTATCAAGCTCTTTCTTTATAGCTATTTAAGATGGGCATGATTATTTGACGGAGCTCTCAAACCCCCCCCCCCTTTTTTGTTGTTTTCCAATTATAAGTGAAACTGACAAAGAAACAAGAACCAAATAAAGAACCTAATAAAACTAAATAGGATAAAACCAAAGATAATAAAAGCAACTATATACAATGCTTACATGTGGATGGGTAATATTGAGTTTGAAGGAGACAACCTTATGTTGGTTGATGAATAGGGGGATGCCTTGGGCATCCCCAAGCTTAGATATTTGCATCTTCTTGAATATTCTCTTGGGATCCATCTACACATCCTCAAGCTTGAGCTCTTGCTCATCTCATATCACCATATTGATTGGAACTTAAAAACTGCATCCACATAAAGCTTCACAAAACTCATTAGTAGGTTAGTACTCATTAAATAAAATCCACAAGTGTTCAAGTATCCCTAATTTCTATAAAATCTACCAAATATTTAGCCACTGTAATACTGAGGTTTCTTATTATTTCAATCGTACGTCGAAAACGAAGGAAACTTTTGAATCCTAAGTACAATATTTAAACAAAGAGAATAGAAATCTGTCAAAATTGAACACTCTGTAAAGATATCACTCAATGAGATAGTTACGTAGCTCAAATCGAAAAACTCATGATTAATGAAAGACAGATCATAACCTCAGGTCTATGCACAAAAAAAATTCAGATCAAAATGCCATACTGAGATTTTTCACGAATTTTTGCAGCACAGCATAGGAAATCTGTCTCAACAGAATCAGTCCGTAAAGATTGAATTATTAGATCTGTCTACGTACCTCAAATCAGAAAAGTCAGAACTAACGAAAGTTAGATAGCAAGCACTACTATGCACTCAAGAAATTTCAGATCAAGATCACGTCCTGATGATTTTTAAAATTTTCTACAGTGGAGCACAGGAAATCTGTTTTCTAGGCAGCATAGTGACAAACTTGCATAACAAACTAGGGGTTATCTATACATTCTATTTACAGCAGGATATGTACACTATATACACCATATACACTATTTACAAGTTTTTAATGAAAAGCTTCCATGAAAAGAATTGTTTTGGTTTCGCAGGCATGAACACAAGTGTTCAAGGTCGACCCCACTTCACCATTACTCATCTTTCCAATCACTTTTCTTTTCTGAAAACATTTTTTATTTTTTTTATATAAGAAGTACAACTAATTTTTTTTGTAATTCGCATTCCCTATCCATACAAGAGATAGAGAACAACTAGGTACAGGAAGTAAAACTACTTAGAGATAAAGCAAATAAGTGCACACGAAAATATTCACCTACGCTATGGCTCCCCGGCAACGGCGCGAGAAAAGGTCTTGATGTCCCACAAGTATAGGGGATCGTGTGTAGCCTTTTCGATAAGTAAGAGTGTCGAATACAACGAGGAGCTAAAGGTAGGATAAACATTCTCTCAAGTTCTATCAACCACTGATACAACTCTACGCACACTAAGCGTTTGCAATATCTAGGAAATAAAACTAGAGTGATAACGGGTATGAGAGGTGACTTTGCAGAACAATAAAATACACGGAATAAATGTTAGTGCTGCAGCAATAAAACAAACTAAACTAACAGTACCATGAGTGTGGAAATGCGGTGATAATAGTGGTGGCTTTGTACAAGATCAATTAGTGAAGATCTTGGGTTCAATGTCTTCGATGCAGCTTTCTATGTAGGAGAGGCTAAATATACATGCTCTCCCTCCGGGATTACAAGTACTATATGATTGGCTTGCTAGCAAACATCCGTAAATACTAGCAAGCATTAAGGTTTCCCCAACCATAGCCTTAAGTAAATGGTCCTCTTACTCCCATACATGCAACTATCCTGTTCGCGTCCTTAGGTTTCTGTCACTCCGGCAGAACTTCCCCCTTCTAGTATATAAGTACTACCAACCCTATGGTGCTTGATCCATGCGCGCACAAATGGGCACCAAGGATGGTAACATATCAACATACAACTCTAATGAACCAAAGAGAAACAACCAATCAATCAAAGAACAAATAAACTACGGCAACATGACATAGATCATAGGATTATAACTTATAGCATCAAACACCATGTTTACATAGGGTGGTACAGAGGTTTGTGAGAGGATGGACCACTGAATACAATGAGGAGTTGGTGATGGAGATGGCGGTGAAGATGTTGGAGGGCTCAGCGAGGAGCGCCGGGAGGCGGAGGCGTGGGCGGCGGCGGCGGCGCGGGGGACTCCTTCCCCGCCGCCAGAATCATGGGGGAGCGCCGCCCCTTAGCCTTCTTCTTCCTTGAGTTGGTGCTGGTGTAGATGAGTGTTTACCCCTCCTTGGTTTTCGTGACAATTCTTGGGGGCCTACAAAAATAGGGTTTCCCATCAATATATAGTGTTGGAGATGCAATCTAGGCTATGGGATGGATGCCCCTTTGATCCAAGGGCTCTTGGACACCTCTAGAACCTTCCTAGGACTCCCCTCTGTCCTTCATGAGCCTCACAACTCGTGGCTGGGCCGAAATATCCAGGTATGGAAAGAGTTTGTGTCAAATACGTCACCAACTTTCGGAGTCCCGAAACTGCACAAACCTCCGCAATAATTCTGCTCTGCCGGATGCATCCTTTGTTCGTTGTGGACGAATAAGACGTCCAAATTGTTCGGCTTGAAATTCTCTACAACTTTGTAGTTTACGACTTTTCCATTGGACGTCGTTTTGATGGAGTTTGGAAGCGATCTTTGAAAAGTGTTCAACAGGGACAGATTCCGGGAAATTCCAGATTTCACCATAATGAGCTATTTCCTTCCATATTTGCCTATTTCCTGCACAACAAAGTTGAAACCAAGAACTTGTGCACTTTTGCATCTATTAATAGGTTAGTCCCTTAAAACATATAGTAATTGGTGTAAAACAAGCATGGAACATCAAAAATTATAGATACGTTTGCGACGTATCAGTGTCCTGCAGCCTCTGGATACCGTGTGGGTCGCCCTTGAGAACGATGACGAACTCGAACAGCACGGACCCCTCCTCATCCTACATGCCCAACGATGAGGACGACAACGGCGTCGTAGGCAACAGTGAGCGTGCAGCTCTGCCGCGGCCATGACTACGGCCGCGAGCTCGGCCTCCGCCTCTACCAGCCATGGCGTCGACTCTTAAAATGGTGGCGGCTAGGGTTGGGGAGAGAGGCGCTAGGGTTTGTGTGTGAGAGGGACGATGAGAGGCGGCCCTTTTATAGGCTGGAGGGAGGCGGAGGAGCGGTGGCGCTCATTAACGCCGGCACGCAGAGCTAGGCGAGACGAGACGCTTCGCTGCGCCTCTGCGGAACTGTACCGTCGCTGCGCGCCAATAACTTCCGTTGCGAGGTAGGCGACGGCTAGGTTAAAATTCAATGTGCCACCGACGCGTCAGCCCCGCCACTCCCCGCCTCGCTTTTCGGTGTGTCCGGCATCCCCGGAGCATCCGCTATGGGGCGGGGATGGGCTCGGGCGCGAACACCTTATCAGGCCACGCCGGACAAAAAAGGGCTTTACGGGACGCGGCTGTGAACGTTTTTTTGTCCGGCGCGCCCCAAATCCCTTTGGGGGACACTGGAGATGCTCTAAGGAGTTGTTGGTAGTTGTGGATGCTTTTCTTCTTCAGCTGGCATGTCCGGGTCCGCTGATTGCTCTCTCTTCCTCTACCTCGGAGATAAAGCAAAACATTGTAATCTCCCTCCTTAATAAAGATCGGCTTGACATTTTGATGAATAAGATGTACACGTATTTTAAGACGATGTTTGACCTAAAAATTGAGAAACAAAATCTTGATCATATTGTACCTAGTTAGTATCATAGATTTGTATTAGAACATTTTCTAATGATGTTAATTATATACCAACAACTTTTATATATTTTGAGTAATTCTTGATTAAATAATAAACATGAAAAACGATGGTCTTATTCAGGGAGTACTAAGTGTACTTAGTTGGGGCAATTTATTTGGACAGGAGGAAGTAAAAAAATTATAATTAATTTTTTAAATCGCGCACTTCTGCAAAGTGTAGTACCTATCACTGTTTACATTTGACATTTGTGTCTAGTGGAGTAGTAAAAGACTAAAACGATTTTTCGCTTTTGCTTTGGCTAGAGACGCCATCTATGATTGGGCCACACGAATCAGAAAGCATCAATACACGTACGCGTGGCCGAAAGGTTGGCAGCTTAATTACCCCGCCCCCACTCGTGCACTTGTATGCTTGTTTCCATTAATTTACCCCTGTGGTAATCGATCGTCAGGTAGCAATAACTCCGGGTACACTGATTAATGCACATCCAACACATATCTTGATGTCTTTGGATCTGACAGTGTCTGATAGACTATCTCCTTCTTCATTTGAGCAAAATATCTGACATGGTTTTATGGTGGTTAGCAACCAGCGTATGGGGTTAGGTGCATCTGTCTCTAGTGTGT
Organism: Lolium rigidum; assembly: GCF_022539505.1. NCBI lineage: Eukaryota > Viridiplantae > Streptophyta > Magnoliopsida > Poales > Poaceae > Lolium > Lolium rigidum. The sequence continues at coordinate 120,463,478 of NC_061513.1, read as the reverse complement.
GTAGTTGTAAGTGATCCATGAGACGAGGGGTAAACGATGAGAGAATAGCATAAAAAGTTTTGTTAGTTGGGACGGCCCCATAAGGTGAATATCAAAGAGCTTCAAACTTAATAAAGTTGCGTGTAATTGGGATGATTCAGTATAACACGTAAAGTTGCGGGGTTCATTGAAGGTCTAGGTGTATAGTGGACAAATTGGTCTCTATTTCATGACAATTGGTCATGTGCAATGACCGATAGCGACAAAGCGACAAAAGAACACGATGCCAATAAAGATATAACCATCCCATCACGCGTACTATGCCTGAAAACCCCAATAGAGATAAACCATTGCGTCATAAAACCTTTCCTTATACAATAACCTGCCATGTCCACAATCGTGACCACGACATGCCAACACATATAAGGATAACATGTCGCGTCGCTGAGGCCTTAGCCACGTTGATATATAGTGACGTGCACGAGCTAGTGACATGAACATGACAATCCTATAAAAGGTAAATCGTCACATGAAAATACACATAACATTGTGAAGAGCGCCTACATGCCATGCCACCGGGCATGGCCGCACTCCGCATCTCCCACAAGGCACCCTAACCCTCTCAAAAAGAAAACGTGGAACAAGCAGCAAAGCCAAAACAAACATCTCAAAAGCATAAAGAAGGGGAACCTTGGTTCCTAGTGATGTGGCAATGAATTTGGGCCACCTAAAATTGTACACCATGATGAGTGTATACTATTTTATTGAAACCTTATTTCGATTTTAGTACGTAATTTGGATGTTGACCTACGTTCTTAGAGGACAACTTAGGGGACAATTTATTTTTTAGAGAGTAATAAAAGATGTCCCAAATCTGACCAAAGCACGGAAATCTACGCGGGTTCCCCTTTGCCGTGGAGTGAAAGTCTATTTAAGAAGACCTGAAATGGCCAAATCGCATCGCATCGCACCCGCATTAATAATCTGAGCCTCACTCAGCACTCAGCACACAAAATCAAACCAACCCACACCTCGCCTCGCTGCAGGCCCCACCCGTCAGCCTCACGCGACCCGTACAGTCATAGAGACAGGGACAAGCAGCTAGACAGAGAGAGAGGCGAGCACTGGAGAAGAAGATGGGGGAGGAGAAGGCGGCGGCGGCGGCGCGCGCGGCGGAGCAGGCGCGGGAGCTGCAGGACGCGGCGGCGGCGCTGCTCTCGCGGACGTGGGCGGAGGAGGAGGCGCTGCGCCGCCGCGCCGCCGTGCTCCGGGAGGACCTCGCCCGGCTGCGCAGGGCCGCCGCCCGCGCCGACAGCGACAAGGTAACCTGTCCATCCGCCTCGCCGCTCCCGGCCTGCCTGCCTGCTGCCTAGTCGTCCTCGGAGTGTTCGCCGCCTGCGCGCGAGCGTGTCGGTCGGTGGGTTGGTGGGTGGAGGATGATGGCCGCGGAGATCGCTGCTCGGGCGTCTGGCGCCGCCAGGGTTCCGCGCGCGGCTGCTTGCTCGCCGTGCGCGCGCGCGCGCGAGCGCCAGATCACCGGGGGAGATCTCTGCATGCGAACTGCCATCTGGCTTCTGGCCTGCCGTGCAGTGGAAATCTCGGCTCCGTGGTGTACCCCAAAATGTGCCCGTGGAGCGAGCATCGTCTTCCTGAACCATTGTGCTACTACGCGCGTCCGCCCGCCGCTGCTGATTTGGCTGATCGTTGCAATGCGCATGGTTTCTGCTTGTCCTGATGTGGCTGTGGCCCCTTTGCTGTGCTTGCGCAGGTTGAGGAGGACCTGGATCGAGCGGCGTGCCTCATAAGTGATGGCGACATTGCCACGATTCTCCCCAGCAAGGCGCATGGTAATTGGGGCTCTTTCGCGAGCTTCATCTTGTTATTGGTTTTTTTTTGTCATATCCCCTGCCTCTCTTTTCTGAGAGGTTCTGTTCTTCTAACGTTTTGCTGTTTTGGGGGGTTATTAATAGGCGCTTTCCTGAAGTTGCTCTTGGGACCAGTGAATCTCCGGGCAAGGAAGGAGGTGCAGCTCAAGGTGAAGGAGGAATACAATAGCTACAGGGTATGTGCAAAATGTGCTACTATTAGTATCGGGTGTCAATATCTAGGCAACAAGTGTATTTTGGGATGACGACTTTGCTAAAATGAAGCTGGCTACAAGTGTCTTTGAACAGCCAATAGATATGCAGATTTCAAATTTACTCTTCCATTTTATCCTTGTATTCTTCGAGGCGATGGTATATTTCAGTGGCTCAATACTTGCGCGAAGTGAAAGATGTGCAAGTTGTTTCTACAAGTGTGTCTGGATTACAATAGATAGGCAAATTTGAAATTCACTCTTCCATTTTATCCAAGTATTCTTAAGGGGAAATAGTATATTTCAATGGCTCAAAACTTGCACAAAGTGAAAAATGTGCAAGCTGAGCGATGTGCAAGTTGTTTCTACCATGAGCTTGTAGATACTTCTCAAGTTCTCATTCATGTATCTGACACTGTTGAGTCAACTGTGGTCTATACATCAGTCTAATTTACAACTTTTGATCAATTAATTACCTTCAAGTTATTCACCTAAAGAAAGTCACATTTATCTGCTCTGATATGCTTATGTAAATATGTAACTACAAGTCTAAAATATTTAACTTTACTCATCTAAATTTACAGAAATGGTTAATATGACAATTAATTTTCCATATGAATATACCTATGGATGGAAGTTTGCTTTAGCTATTGATGTTAGATTTGCGGAGAACTGTCTTTGTGTGTAGATAATCCTCATTAGTCATTACCTAAAACTCTTGTGCAGTTCTTGATTTCTTTCCCCTTTTTCTCTTTTCAGGATAGGACTGCTGTAGTCTTCCTTGGTTTTCCGATGATTCTGTTGTTTCTTAGGTCATGGTTATGGAATGGATGCTTTCCAGCATTGCCAGTTCAGCTATACCAGGTACATTCTGATGCTTGTTCGGGACTTCAGGGAATATCAGTAGAAATGCAAACTAATGCTACGTTCCAAAAGATGAACTGACAGCTGAACTTATCTTCTGTTTAACAGGCTTGGCTGTTATTCCTGTATACAACTTTAGCTTTGCGGGAGAACATATTGCGAGTTAATGGAAGTGATATCCGTCCTTGGTAAGGAATAATAACTAACTAGTTTGGATCCTAGTTCTTTAGTTTTTTCATGTTTAGTATGAACCCATATTTTTATCTCTCATTTCAAGGGAATTTTGTGATATTCAGAGGCTTTAAGTTATCTTACTGAACTATGAGACCAATACCTGTCTATAACCTGTAACATGTTTCCAAGCCATTTTCTTTATGAGTGTGTGTGTTCTTCTCAAAGTCATTCTGCATAGAAGCACCAGCAATGCCATTGGTTTCTTTGGAACTTGACAAAATTTCATTGTACTCTTAAGGTGGGTATGCCATCACTACTGTGCTATGTTGATGGCTCTTGTAAGTCTCACATGGGAAATTAAGGGACAGCCTGACTGTGCACGTAAACAGGTATGCATTTAGATCTTTCTGTTCTGTCTTGTACACGAAAGCATACCTTAACATGTATCTTTTTTCACAGAGGGGTGTCGAGCTGTTTCTGTGCTGGGCTGTAATGCAAGGTTTTGCCATGATGTTGCAGAACAGATATCAGCGTCAAAGACTGTATACTCGGATTGCTTTGGGGAAGGTAATACATTCTGATAAAGGGCAAAAGACCCGATTCCTTATATATTCACTGTGGTGGCTAAGCCTATTACTTTCCTGATCAGTAGCAGTGGTTTTGAAGATTTTCGGAATGTTCATCAACTTTATAAATTGACATTATCTTGCACCATCTATTTAGTTGCATGGCATTTAAGCACCACATGTTTCTTTTGCTACATCCATTTACCTGTACAGTCATCTGCTCTAACTTTAGCCAAAGTAGGTAATAACTTCAAATTCTCTTTTCCGGCAGGCTAAGAGAATGGATGTTGTGTGGGGAGAGACTGCTGGTGTTGAGGGTCAACTCTTGCTGCTGTGTCCTGTCCTCTTTCTCTTGCAGGTATTGGTTATTCTGATGGTAGTTTTTGTTTTCACAATTTACTTTTCATATGGTACATGATGCCGGTTCTGTCTTGTGCTAAAATTTCCTAGTTTGCCTGCTTAGTAAATAGTATCAGGTCATTTATTTAGATTAGTATTTCTGTGCTATCAAGTGGGCGTGTTGGATCTTGTAATGTCAAGTTATAATTTACTCGCTTAAAAATGGTTATAATTTTACTCTCACGAGTGTACAACTATCTGAGGCAATTATCTGGATTCCCTGTTATTTGTCTAGGTCTTTGAGGGTTATGTTGGATTTTTACTTCTTCGGACAGCTCATAGAGGCCTCATCCCTGAGTGGCAGGTCAGAAACTTTTTGTTATTAATGCAAGCAGGATTATCATATTTGAGAATGTTATAACCTATATATGTATGCTGTCACAGGTTGTGGTATGTGGGATCCTGCTCATTGCAATGGCTATTGGCAACTTTGCAAACACAGTGGACACATTGATGGTTAAGTCCAGATTCAAAGCAAAGATGAAAAAGTCCAAGAGCAAACGGGATCTTGCTGCGTGCACATCACCGACTGGCTCACCGCTGACAAATTCAGCAGCTGGAGCTTGAGAAGGAGGTGTTCACATCCTATGAACATTGCCTGTATTGAATCAGGGCTTATTACAATTGTAAATCATTAGTTTTCCGGCCAACAGATCCTAGTGCTGCTGACTGTGTCAAACCTCATACCTCATCAAACGACTAGGTTGCTGACGGCCTCAGGTTAAGGGTAACTAAGAATAAACTGTTCATGTCCGTTTCTTTTTTGTTCTGAACATCGAGTGGGCTAGATGAACTTAGGACTGTAAAAGGTAGCGAAATTTTCTGGGTATAGTTATTTATGAGACTAGATTGCCGGAATCAAACATGTGAAGTTGTATACAAGCTGTGACCCTGCCAATTCTATCTCCTTGTTGGGGAACTCTGGTACTGGTCTGCGGATTAAATAGGCATTTGCCAATCATATCCCATGTTTGGCTAGAAGTTATGGACTACAAATTGGTAGTTCATGCTGGCATCGCCAGTCTGAATATCATCATAGGTAACCATCCGTGGAGGTAATTTCATTTCCACTATTGCATTTCTTGTGATGAAACGAAATTGGAAAGTGGTTCATGTGAAGCCTTCATGCCCTAGCTGTGCATTACTAACAGAAATGGAGTACATGGCTGAAGTGTGAGTTGCATGTATATTGAATGTATGGGTTCACTTCTCCTCTCATGTATATATTACATGGTGCACTGTCCTGATCCTTTGCACTTTTGTTTTCTCTTTTATTGGATTGATTCATGGGGTTCCCCGCAAAAAAGAAGATAGATTCATAGGGTTGAGAGAATGTGCAGAGTTGTTTAATGTGAAATGTTGGAGGGAACCAACTTGCAATCTTATAGTTATTCTGATATGTGGCAGCTAGCAAATTTTCAATCCGTGACCAAAGTAGTATTGTCTAGTCAAATAAAGTGAAGTAGTGAGATCCTGCAAACACTAATGCAGGGACGAGTCATGGGCTTGTCTGGTAGAAGATGTAGCGGCTGCTGAATGGTGAGGTAGACACAAGCAGCTCAGTAAGTTCACCAGACAAGTAAATTGAACTCCATCAACCTTGCGCCTCTTTTGCGATGTCAAGCCCTGCAAATCAGATCGCCCTGCAACACAAACAACTTATCTGTATTTTATATTTTACCGCAATCAATTCAAAGCAGAGACATCGAAGAATACCAAGCTCTGAATATAGTCGGTGTGTGCGCCCTTACCATGTATACAGCGCCTAAGCGACCCTTAACGAGCTTGTTGACACCAGACGAATTTCTGATGGCACTGATCTGGTCGAAATTGCGGAGTGAGAAGCTTCCCTTTTCATTGCTTGAGTTGTCTAAATCCTTTTGTGTCATAATAGTCCTTAACCATATGCAAAATAAAAATATCATAAATTCTACACTAATCTAAACAACCAATCAACTTCCAAAGAAAAAAAACTAATCAAAAGTTACCAATACATGGAGAGTGGCCGAATGGAGGACAAGCTACATGTAGCTCTTTATTTTCAGATACTTAAAATTCATATTCTAAAGTTTCAAAAAAAAAAAATCTAGAGGTAGCCAATGATGTATACTAAAAACATATAAAATCTCAATATGAACAACTTTGTATTCTAGGCTACACAAATGATAAAATCCCTAGCATACAAAGTCGTACATACTGAGATTTTGCACATTTGTAGTATACATCATTGATTACCCCTAGAATTTTGTTTCAGATTTTTTGAATTTTGAAATACAAATTCTGAGTATTTTAAAATAAAGGGTTGTATGTAGCTCGGTCCGCAATACATGTTACCACTGTGTTTGGATGCACAGCATTGGGCTTAGAATCATGGAATCTGGAATTTGGGGTCAACCTAAGAACTGATCTCATAAGGGTGACTCAAATTTTTATAAGACCAGCGAAAATATTTCATTTACCAGTGTAAACATAACTAACGAAACTGTGGAATTTCATTTGCAAAACTTAACAGAGGTTTGTTGTCTTTAACATGGGAACCTTGGCAAAATATAATATACTTGGAGTAAACTGTGCACTGAAAACAAATCTATTTTTCATAGTCTAAATTATTTCTGGCCCGAGTCGAGGTAAGCTTGTTTTTGTCTTGGTGACTTTATAAACTGCATTTCGGTCATCTATATATTGAGAATGGAAACCAATATATGTCGTTTACACTTCACTTAAGGCAGACGATCACAATAATGAAGTCATATTTTCCTGGAATATACACCTACCCGCTGCCCATCAACTGGGTCCGGCGAATCTGGAGTTCATCCCCTGATTTACAACCTTGGGAAAAATGGGTGAAAAACAATGGCAGAATACACATTTTACAGTTGCATCAATACTCTCCTTCACACTAATTTAATGGGTATGCTGCAGCATTGCTCGGAGTGGCAGCATGACTTTTCGATGGGTTAGAAACCTACTTCTAAGTTCTCGGATGCCGGCCAAGCAACCGGCCTTGTGATGGGAGCAGAGAGCAATGCCATTCTGGTTGGCCATCCGCCTGAAGAAGCTCTCCATCGACACCACAACCACTGTGGGTACTGCCGACTGGCCTAATTTTTACTTCTTTTACCTGCAAGGAATGGTTGCAAAACAGAGTGTCACAGGTGGACAGAGGTAATTACTCAACCCGGCAATGAACAAAGTGAGGGTGTAGATTGAGCGGTCTCATGAGATGCCAGTAGTTTTATGAAAATAACGACTAACAAGATTCAGGTCCAGGATGTCTGCCTGCCAGGAATAGGCATTGCAAGCAAAGTGAACAAGGTGGTTAGAATGAATTATTCGGAAATACCTTGACATATTCCACAAACGGGAGTAGAAGATGCCAACAGAACTGATAGGCAACAAAGAAGCAAAATAATCTGAGTCTTCCACTTCCATGGACAAGAATCAAGTCCAGACTGCCGTCGTCATGCTGAGCTTTTGGTGCAACAACTGGCGAAAGTAACCCCTGGGCAGGCTTGCAGAAGTGATTGCAAACCAAAATGCCTAGAAACTCCCCTTTCCTCGTAACCCAATTATCTCCAGTCTTACCATCCATTTGTGTACTTCTCTTAACCTTGCTACCATCAGGAAGCTGGTCATGAAATTTTTCATTCGATGACTTCGGTTTAGGATTTCTCTCTGGTGATAAAGGCATATAATCCACCTCAAATCTGTACTGGGGCAGGGACAGAAACTTAAGAAGGCCAGCGATGACGTAACGGAAGGGCCCAAGCTGCAGGCGGAACTTTTCAGATAATTGTATGACTGAAAGAAAAACAATACACCCGAGGTTATAAGTTGACTATAGACACATCCAATACAGCTATGGGCAGGTAATTCAGAAGACATGATGCATTAGTGTACTAATATCTCAGCTAATTTACAACTTTGGCCTTGCGGGTATTATTGTCAATCAATACAAGAGGTATTCACCACGAGTGATATCTTCTGTACAGATAACTGTCTTCTTCTACATACAAACAGAAGTGCTCAGAGGAGCATTTCAAGTTTTCAAATATCTAGATAAGAACCATGAGCCTTTCTGTAATCCTACATAGCTAGAAACATCACAAGTATTAACTTCAAATATCATATGTAAAGTCTCTTCTATTCTTAGTTAAAAGCTAAGCCAAATAGGAACAAAATTGTTACTTTGTTGCTGGAGACAATATGTTACATAAGGTTATCTAGCTAAGTTATAATTCTAAGTTTAATAAGGATTAACATCACTGGAATCAGAGTGTTAAGAGTCAAGATATCACGTGCACAACTTCAGATTTACATGTAAAGAAGAACGAAAATTTACCATCAGCTACGAAACCACAGTAGGAAGCCGTCAAACCGAAATGAGTAACTCCAGCTTGGATCCATTTTACAGCAAACACATCGATTGGTGTGAAACCACCCTACAAAAGTAGGGACTTACATATTAATATCCAGCCATGCTTAACAAATGACATGGGGAGAAAAGAAGAGCAAAATGACATTTCAAGGTTGAACAACCTAGTATGTCTAATTATCAATAAAATTCGTAAAAATAAATATCACACTTTGACATAAAATTACCTTAGCTAAAGCAGTTGCTGCCGACACAGGATCCCTGATGCCAAGAACAGTCCACACCAATGAATTATCAGAACCAGCAGGAACTATCCCGATGGGCAGTTGAAGTGCCTCGTTCAAATCATCTCTACCAAGTAAACCATTCAACACCTGTTCAATGTATGGAAATATGTAGTTAGCTGAATGGTTACAGTTGCTTCTTTCTGTACAGAAAGAATTTAATGGCTGCAATGTATAACAACAGTGTGTTGGTGTTTACAAGGTTTGGACAAGTGTGAGTGCTACTTAGCAGTTCAAACTCCAAATAACATCTGAAGGAGATCAGCAGAGAGTAGGTGCTAAGAACGTTAACTTTAAAAGTTGTAGTGAATGAGAAGCCAAGCACGAGTGTGATACTGTGACCAGCTCAGTTTGGTGAGAATCATAAGAAAGGAGATGACAACAGTACCTCATTCACGACTCCATCACCCCCAACACATATAATACCTGTAAAGATCGAAAACATTAGGGAATTGAGCAATGGAATGGAAGTGCAGTTGCAAATACAAACATGCAATTGATATTACCATCAGGGCATGTACTGAAGTCAACAGTAGAGGCTAGCTCCTTTGCATGACCAGCATACGCTGTTTCAACAACTTCCATTGCGAAGCCTGAAAGCTGCACCGGATCAAAATTTAAACACAAAAGTATAGAGGTAACAGAAGGGTTTTTTTTTTTGCTTCTGTCTTATGCTATTTATAAGTTCACAAAACTGATTTGACGCAATACACCCTCAATGAATATTGACATAAACTAAGATGATCCCTACGAAACTGAAACGAGATTTTCTAGCTGAAACCAGCATACATACTTTTGACTGTCTATAGCAAAGTTAGGAACATCTTACCTTCAGCGTTGATTGCACTTTCTTGTAGAAAACCTCACGGGAGCTACGGAATCCAGAATAAGGATTCAGGATGACAAGCACTTTGCGAATATTTTCTTGTTTCGCATCCGATTGGTCATGCAAAACATTAATTGCTAAATAGTTGGGCAGTTCCTCTGTGTACGTGGTACTAAGGTCAGAGCAACAGTTTGATGCAATCTGCCTCTGGGTGAAAAGGGAGGTCTGCAATCGGGTTGATTTCCTTAATTTGCGAGGCAAAAGCATCTGGGCAACTTGTGGCCTTTGCAAGTTCATGGTATTCGAACACTGATAGAAGCTTCTTGAGCGCCGTGAACTATAGGTGAAGCATTCATTTACAGCACTACAGGATACCTGCACACAACATGAGAGCAGGATCTGGGTCAACAGGATGCTCGAGAAGGAGTATTCCATGCTTATGTTAGAAGTTAATTAATGCAGCACCCACGTGCACAGCATAGCAATACCCTAGTATGTGTCAAACTGACAATGATATGTTAGAGTACTATTTTTTGTGATCATAGAAAAAATCCCATTTCAATTAGTGATTAGTACACAACAATGCTCAAGCTCGAGAAACACATCCCAGAGCCAGTAGTAGGAGGTCTGGATAATGGATCAGATCACGCATGGAAAATCAAGTAGTAGCCACCAGAAATGCAGAGTATAAAACAGGAGGAGATAAGAGAATTTAGAAGAAAAGTTGAATTGCTCCTCCTAATATTTCCCCCATTTATCTTGACCTCGAGAAAGCAAGGACCTTTCACTCCTCAACACACTCCGTTCCTAGTCAGGAACGCGATTCTAATAGACCGCTACGAGTAGAAGATACAACCAAGAAACGAACGAAGAGAAGCGGGAGGGGGGAGGTTTTACCGGGGACCGGACGAGGCTTCTGGCGCTCATGATCGATCTCCAGGCGAGGCCAGCCGCCCGCCGCTCCGGATCACGAACCCCCTCCCGAGTATCAACTCAAGAGCGAGAGCGGGGAGGCCGCGGCGGGGCCGTGGGACGGCGGCGAGCGGCGGCGACGGAGGGGGGAGGGGAAGACGGCAGCCGGGTGGGGGATCGAGGAGGAGAAGACAACCATGGAGTTTGTTTTTTTTGGTGTCGTTTTTCCGTTTGTTTGGCTAGAGGAAATAGCACATAACACCAGTTGTTAGTGAATCTTTTGCATAGAACCACAGGTTGCAGTTTGTTTTGCACAGAACACCATATTTCCCTGCAATCTTTGCAAGAAACACATAAAACATAATTAGCCTATTTAACACAGCAATTAGAGGAGTGGTCTGGTTCGATCAATCTGGTTCGACCAGTATATTCTTCTACTAACCAACGTAGGCTAGGATGAGACGATGACCGAGGCGACCGAGATGGCGTGGGTCACGCTGGCGTCTAGGCTGCGGCGGCGGCTGGTTTTACCGCCGATCGGGCCGATGCTCACGCCGGTGGTGGGTCCCCCAGGCTCGGGGTCGCGTTTTGATCCCATCGGCGAGGTTTCCGACGACGAAGACAAGATCTCGGTGGCCGAGGAAGTTGCGTGGCGCGGGCTCGACGATGTGCCGCGTGTGCTGCCTCTTCGCAACGTCGACGGCCAGGGCGTCGGCGAGCATCTTGATGAGTTCTGGTCCAAGATTGGGTACCCTACTGCGGCATCCAGGTCATGGGAGAGGAAGACGGACCGTCACGGCCATCTGCGCCATCTGGGTACCGCCCGCTAATTCGGTTGCCGGTGCCTCAGATGCAGTTCATGCCGCAGCCGCCGTATCAACAGTACCAAGGTCACTTTCAATACCCTGTGCCTGGACATCAGAGTATGGTGCAGCCACATATGCAGCAACCTACACATCAACAGCCACCGCCGCAGCCTGGACAAGTGAAGAAGAGAAGGAAGAAGAAGAGTGCCACTAATGTGGGGCAGCCTGTGTCTTCTTAGGGGCAGCCTGTGCCACCTTTGGGGCAGCCAATGCCGTCGTTGGGACAGACCGCGCCGGTGTCCATGGGACAACCGCCTTTAGTGGCAAACTCTGATGCTTCTTTGATTCCTATGTAGGCGCTGTTCGTGATGCACCAGCGGTGAAGCAGAAGAAGGTGGGACGCTGTTGGAAATGCACCGTAAATACTCATGCAAGAAAGGACTGTAAGGTTATTCATTATTGTTTGTTTGTGATTCTGGGGCACACCCGACCATTCGGTGTCCTATTCTAAAGTTGCCGAGACCTACGAGCTTTTTTGTCGGTTGTGGTAATGAGGCTACGCTTGATCTTCAGTTACCGGACTCAGTTTATAAGCCTCAGCTGATTACTTCTGGAGCACCTACAACTTTGTTGGTGTCGCTGTCGGACGCCTCGAAATCATTCTTCTCCTTTCCCATGGTGGTGCGGCGGCGCGCGACAGTGGTGGTGGGAGTGGAGGTGTGGGCGATGGCAGGAACGACGCCGGTCGACTTTCAAGGCCGGCCGCTCGCGAGAAACGATGCCATTGAAAGCGGCGCAGAAGCCCAGCCGCTGCCGGCCAGTGCTCGCGTAGAAGAGGCAGCCGCAACATTGATGGCGAAGGCTGCGACGCAGACGTGGAAGCGCTGACCACGGAAACGATGACCTCGATACAGGCTTGCTACCAGGCGGGCCCAGTGGAGAAGCGAGCGGTCACTTGGGGCGTCCGCCGCGACGCATTCCAGATGCAAATATGCGGCAGGTTTGCGTCGCTGCGGACGCCCCGTCACTTTGCGTCGCACCGCTGGAGGGGTACCAGACGCATTTTCAGCATGCGCGGACGCAAACGGTCGCTCAGCGTCCGTTTGCATCGCCCGTTGGAGATGCCCTTACTACTACTGGGCCCAATCATCTAATTACTGTGTCAACAGAGGCTAATCAAGTATTATGTGTTTTTTGCAAAGATTACCAAGAAATCTGGTGTTCCGTGCAAAACAAACTGCAACATGTGGTTTTGTGCAAAAGATTCACCAACATCTGGTGTTATGTGCTATTTCCTCGTTTGGCTACGGAATTGTTCCTTTTTTTTTTGTTTTCTCCTGGCGACGATTGACGGCCGTTCGATCACGAAAATCGGTGGATGATAATAGTTGTGCCCAACCGTGGGGATTGTTGGATGTGTGGACGTACTGTACAGGAGAACGATTTGGCTCGTGTGGGGTTAGGTTCGTGCACGTTGTTGAATGCCTCGTGCCTCAGAAGATTATCCTCTTCCCATCGGAGATCCTACGGCATGGTTTTACCATCCAAATCTGAACTTGGAGCATAAACTCGTGCAGGATATACCTTCGATTGCAAATCTGAAGGCGTTAATAATATCACAACATACATATGCAATGAACGTGTCAGAGCATCTCCACCGGTGGAGCTCAAATAGTTACCGGTAGGGACGCTGACATTGTCGTATGGGGGCGTCGGTACTGCATCTTTGGGATGCTGTTCCCACACCGGCGCCCCCCATACGACGGCCAGCTAGCATATTTTAAGCATAAATTTGGTGTCGGCACTCCCAATCAAAGCTCTTAATATAGGGATCATTTCGAAAGTGTCGGCCTTTTATTGGCTCTAAAACATGCCGGGGTTTTTTGGTGAGCGCCGGTGCGGATGCTTTCTCTCACTAGAATCCTAATAAAGCTATTGGGAGCTCTATTGGGAGCGCCGGTGGAGATGTTCTCAGTGCTTTGACAAAGCTCACATAAAAAGAGGTAAATATAAGACGAGTGGAGATGCTCTAAACTGGCAATACATGATAAAACTTTAGTCTCATACACTCCATGAACGAATGGGTCATATCAGAATTTCTAAGGAGGCCCACTGAAAGATTCCAACATTAAACTTAACTCCTTTTTTTGAAACATTAATATATTATAAACCCGCCAGCAAGCCGCCTCATTAAAAACCTCCCAGTCCCCTTAGGTATCCTGGTGAGGAAAATAGTGCGTATGGAACTTGTTGTCCCAAATCACAGTACTGTTACATCATTAAGGATGGACGGTAAGAGGAACCTAGGGGGTTCATCGAGCCAATTACATTGAGATTTACTATCAATACCAAATCTAGCTAGCTCATGAGCAGCACTATTAGCTTCTCTAGGACAATACAGAAAGGTGATCGAGCCTATAAGTGTCTCAAGGTCCACACAATCAGCAAAAACCGCCGAAGATTCATCAAACCATGTCCTCTCCCCCGTACAAGGTTCAATAATCTCCATCGAATCCGACTCCGCCAAGATATTAGAACATCCCAATTGAACAGCAAGAGACATGCCCTCTTTCATTGCCCTTGCCTCAGCTGCCTTAGCCGATGAAATGTTGTGAAAGAACATAGATGTCGCCGCGATAAACTTGGCCATTATGATCTCTTAGGATAGCTCCAGCTGCCCCTGTCATAGAATCAGAGAAAAAAGAGCCATCACCATTCACCTTAGTTTGGTGGATACCCGGTTTACTCCACTTTGTCTCCTGAACCCTTTTACTGTTATGAGCTTTAGCGGAGTTTGCGGCAATCACTAGCACAGACATTTTGCATTGGGCCATAGGTTGTATGTTCTCCTCATGAGTTCTTCGACGACGGATCCACCATAAGTACCAGCATGCGATGACGATAGTTTCTTTGAGCCCAAACGCAAAATCCTGGAACGTATTATCATGGAGCATAAGGATGTGCTCAAGAACTGCTGATCCAGCACGATCAGCTGACATTGCTTCCTCAATGACATGATGAAGGCCCAATGAAGACCACATGGCCGATGCAGGTTGGCATTGGAAAAGAAGGTGCAGGATATCCTCTGGAGCTTGAGAGAAAATCGGACACTGTCCACTAGTGCCCACATGTCTATTAACCATGATAGATTTTAGAGGCATCAAACCATGAAGAGCAAGCCATGCAAAAGTCTTAATCTTACTAGGTATTTTAAGCCACCATAATTCCTTCCAAACTGGATTATGAATAGATGTTCCAGGAATAGCCATGTGACCTGGCCGAGATACAAATGTATGCTTCCATTGGAGATGATACGCAGATCGGACCGAGAACCGCCCATTCCGATCATAATTCCATGCCACAAAATCATCAAACCCATGCGTGTTTAGGGGGATTTGGAGTATAGGGTTAACATCAATGGAATAAAAGTGAGTCCTGAGCAATCCCTCATTCCACATACCACTAGTAGGATCAATTAGCTCCTCCACTTTCCTGAACCCGAGCTGGCCCCTCGGAGTAAGAATTCTTCTATCAAAACTCGAGGGGATCCAAGGATCACGGAAAATATCAACCTTCTCACCTATCCCAGTCCTCCATATGTATCCTCTTCTAAAAGTGGTTAGACCAGCAACAGTGCTTTGCCATGTGAATGAAGAGCCCGCCTTTGGACCCACCTTAAGAATATCCCCTTGGGGTAATATTTAGCACGAAGCACTTCCGCACAAAGAGAATCAGGCTCGCAAATAAGACGCCATACTTGTTTACTCAACATCGCTAGATTGAAGGAATGAAAGTCACCGAAACCCATCCCACCATCACGCTTTGGGTAGCACATTTTCCACCACGCTAGCCAATGCATTTTCTTATCATTTTCATCATCGCCCCACCAGAATTGTGCTACATATGTCATTCGCTTATAGACCCCTTTTGGAATTTGAAAAACTGACATTGCATAGACCGGGATAGCTTGGGCCACAACCTTTAGTAGGATCTCCTTACCACCAGTGGAGAGATGCTTCTCTTTCCACCCATTGATCCGTTGAATAATTCTCTCAATAAAATGCTCAAAACAATCACTCCTATCCGCTTCCACTAGAGCAGGTGATCCCAAATATTTGTCGGAAAGAGCCTCAGTATCAATATGGAGCTCCTCACAGATCTCAGCTCTCACTAGAGCATGAGTATTAGGGGAAAAGAATATACTTGATTTTGCCAAACTCACCAGTTGCCCCGAATTGGCACGGTAGGTATACAGAACTTGTTGTAAGGAAGTTGCATTGTTCATATCCACCTTCATGAGAATAAGGGAATCATCAGCAAATAAAAGGTGTGAAACAGATGGTGCATTTCTGCACACCCTAACCACATCGATGCCACCAACTTCTTCTTCATACAACAACAGACTAGATAAACCTTCAGCACAAATAAGGAACAAATATGGAGAAAGAGGACCCCCCTATCTAAGACCACGAGTAGTGATAGGGCAAAGGTGGCCGATCTTTCGATGAGACGTTGATAAATCGATTTGTTGGTGGAGTTCGTGCTTGACGATCCGACTACACGTGCAAAGCTCGTGCACCAATGCAATCGCTAGGACAATCTCCGGGAGTTACTAATCTTGCAGATGCACGATCAGCCTGACCAGCGAGGGTCTTAATTCCTACCTAAAATCGAGAACAAGTAATAACTAATGACGAATCAGAATATTACGGATATAGATGAAAGCTTTATTGAATATGGTGGGATTCCGAATAGTCGGTCTTGTTCTGGGCGTTGACCTCAAAAGAAGTACACGAGAGTTGCATTAATGACTAACTTTTAATCTAATCAAAATCCGAGTCTAAACGTGATGGCTATGGGGGTATTTAAAGGAGGAAAATGTGGGGTTTTGGCCAACCATACGTATGGTGGCCGAACCAAACCCTAGAAGGCCTTTCCCCCTTCAATACAGACCCTAAAAAGTGCTGATCTGATTCCTGCAAAAATAACATGGGCTTGGCCCAAAACTAAAGGTTATGCAGCACCATATTATGCTATGGACGAAATTATGAAGTGGAAAACTCTATATTTCGTCCATGTCTTCATCTCTACTTATGGTGGCTTCAAAGTTCTGAAATATCCACTTGTGGCGTCCTCAATCCTCAAATGCTTGCTGCCATCTCCTCCATGTGTGATCATGCTCCAATGCTTGTCCTCCTCATCCATGCTAGGTCCATCATTCCTAAGAGTAACAAACATATCTGATTTAGGCAGCATCATATTCTCATGTATGTGAGTTATAGTTCCAAGAAACGAAAGTACCTGATAGTTAAGTTGTTTGGCACGAGCTCGAGTGATTGGTCCTTGTGTTTGTGTGGGTGTAGGTACATCGGTTGTATCAATAGATGGGATGTCCTTGTATTTCTTTTTGCTCTCCTTCATAATTCTTTACCGGCGGCCGAAACTTATCTCACAGAATTTTTTTCTACAGCACGGACGTAATTAGAAGGCAACATCTAAGGAGGAAAAACAATAAAACCTAATTCTACTCGGACTCGGTCGCAGCAGAGAAACAAAAACAATCTGTGTCGCGTTAGAAAACGGGGTGTATGGTAGATGCGGATGTATATGGCGATGGCGGAAGTATATGGCAGGTGTATCTGGCGATGGCGGAAGTATATGGCAGGTGTATATGGAAAGTGTATATGGCGATGGCGGAAGTATATGGCAGGTTTATATGGCGATGACGGCGGTGATCTGTGTATGGTGCGAGCGGCGGCGACGTGACTAATATGAACAGAACTCGAAACTCTAAAGGAACTAGATGCTAAGACCAGCAACTCTACACAAAGATGCAGAAACAAATTCAACTATGCAAAACTGAAAAGACAATGCAAAGACATGGCAGGGGGTTTATGGGACGATGATCTAAAACCCTAACAATATTTTTGGCTTTTTCGTGGTTTATGGGTATGATGGCAGATGCAATCTACACTAGGAAAACTGTAAAATCTCACCGAGCACCCTGAAATCTGATACCACTTGATAGGGCAAAGGTGGCCGATCTTTCGATGAGACGTTGACAAATCGATTTGTTGGTGGAGTTCGTGCTTGATGATCCGACTACACGTGCAAAGCTTGTGCGCCAATGCAATTGCTAGGACAATCTCCGGAAGTTACTGATCTTGCGGATGCACGATCAACCTGACCAGCGAGGGTATTAATTCCTACCTGAAATCGAGAACACGTAAGAACTAATGATGCAATCAGAATATTGCAGATATAGATGAAAGATTTATTGAATATGGTGGGATTCCGAATAGTCGGTCTTGTTCTGGACGTTGACCTCAAAAGAAGTACACGAAAGTTGCAGCAATGGCTAACTTTTAATCTAATCAAAATCCGAGTCTAAACGTGACGGCTATGGGGGTATTTAAAGGAGGAAAATGTGGGGTTTCGGCCAGCCATACATATGGTGGCCGAACCAAACCCTAGAAGGCCTTTCCCCCTTCAATACGGACTCTAAAAAATGGCTGACCTAATTCCTGCGAAAATGACATAGGCCTGGCCCAAAATTAAAGGTTACGCAACACCATATTATGCTATGGACGAAATTATGAAGTGGAAAACTCTATATTTCGTCCATGTCTTCATCTCTACTTATGGTGGCTTCAAAGTTCTGAAATCTCCACTTACGGCATCCTCTTCAATCCTCAAATGTTTGCTACCATCTCCTCCATGTGTGATCATGCTCCAATGCTTGTCCTCCTCATCCATGCTAGGTCCATCATTCCTAAGAGTAACAAACATATCTGATTTAGGAAACATCATATTCTCATGTATGTGAGGAATAGTTCCAAGAAACAAAAGTACCTGATAGTTAAGTTGTTTGGCACGAGCTCGAGTGATTGGTTCTTTTATTTGTGGGGTTGTAGGTACAGCGGTTGTATCAATAGATGGGATGTCCTTGTTTTTTTCTTTGCTCTCCTTCACAATTCTTTACCGGCGGACGAGACTTATCTCACGGAATTTTTTTCTACAGCACGGCCGAAATTAGATGGCAACAGCTAAGGAGGAAAAACAGTAAAACATAATTCTACTCGGACTCTGTCGCGGCAGAGAAACAGAAACAATCCGTGTCGCGGTAGGAAACGGGGTGCATGGTAGATGCAGATGTATATGGCGATGGCAGAAGTATATGGAAGGTGTATCTGGCGATGGCGGAAGTATATGGCAGGTGTGTAAGGGTATATTGCCCCTATGTGTGGTTTTGGTAATTAATGACAACCCCTATGGACTAATGTTTTCACTGAGTTTATATGAAGGAATATTCCATAGGTACTACTTGTATTCCATATGTTGGATTCAAGTATGGATGCCATGAAGATAAAGATACACCTTGTGTATTGGCATCAAGATCGTCGATTTGAATATTTTTTTTTTGATACGATCAAGAAGAAGAAATGAAGATGGAGTTCTTATGTGGAACTCAATATTAGCCATGCTCTATCTTATGTAATAAGCAATGAATGATCAAGATCTTGAGAGCTTGATTCCAAGTGAAGAATTCTTTATACAGCTCAAGATATTATGATAGAGTATGAGAAGATACAAGGTTGAGTTGGGCAAGTTCAAGATGAGCATCTCAAGTGGATCACATGTTTGAAGCTTGCCGTCCATTTGGTGATAATGTACATGTGAAGATGTGCATCAATGGAGCTTTCCCATCATAGTGTATGGGGGAGCATTTGTGAGTCTTCACGAAGTAACGATGATCAAGTAAGGCATTCCGGCTTGTGTGGACCTTGAAGAGTTATCATCAAGATCAAGCGGGATGCGCAAGGCAAAGGTATGACCTTGATAGGTTTTCCTTTTACCGATCTCAAGGTGGTTGATGGGAGACCGGATTATAGGATAGATAGCCGCACTATTAAGAGGGGCTTTCGGTTGGGTAACTTGATCAAATCATCTTAGGGAGCTCAATCCTTTACATACTTTGCATATCCCTATTGCTTCTTGGTGTTTCTCTGTGTGAGGTTCTTGAGCTTGTTGCTAGCTTTACAACAAGCCCAAGTTCATCGAAAACGGAGTTCGTATGACTCTCGTATGGCATTTTCAAGGTTGGGTGATTTTACAGGTTATTCATGATATAAGGTTATACCTTTTATATTGACGATAAAATCCCCTCCTACAGATTCTTGTGTTCTCACTTTCTATAGGATATAATTTGTTGTTATCTTTCAAACAAAATTGGTTTCATTCAATTCGGAGTTCGGGAGCATTTGTTATTAAAGAAAAAGGAGAAAAGACTAAAAATAAAAAAAGGGGGAGGGAGAGGCTAGCCGGCCGACCGGCCTGCCGGCCCACCCGCCGGCCCACCCGGTCTGGATCGGCTCTGGCGCTCGTGCCAGACGGGCCCCTTACTGAGGCGTCTTTGGTCTGGTCCGGCCTATGGCTCGGCCCGACCAGGCTCTTCGCCTGCTGGACCGCCTCTCCGCCTCAGCGTGGCCCACACGCCCCGGGCGCGGCCAGCTCGCCCCAGCTGGGCCTTTTCTCCATCCGCGCGGCCTGCCTCCCCCGTCCGGTCGGTGACCCGGCTGGGCCGGACTACTGGCCGGCCTCCTCGGCCCAGCATCCGGTCAGCCGGCCTATGCACCGGCTGGGCAGTTTTTTCCTGCGATTTTCAGTGCTCTTTTTCCCCTAACGGTGATTTCTTCTCCCTAACTATAAATAGCCTTCTTCCACCTTGAGTTGAGTTAGTTCTTCCCCTTTCTTCACCTCCATTGTTGTTATTCGAAGAACTACCTTCCCCTCTTGATTCCTCCCATGATTCTTGCCCATTCTTGAGGATTTGAGAGAGGAGATATAGATCTACAATCCCCACCAATCAATTTCTCCTCTAAGTGAGGGGAACCCTTTGGATCTAGATCTTGGATTCTTTTGTTGACTTTCCCCATTGTTCTTGCTCTCTAATATCATCCTAGCATTCGTTGCTTGGGTGGGATTTGAGTGTGAAGGATTTGAACACCTTTGGTGTTCTTGCTTTGCATCATTGCATAGTGTTGAGCTCTCCACCACGATTAGTTCGAGTGAGAGACCATGAGCTTGTTACTCTTGGAGGGAGACCTCCTAGTTGGCTTGGTTGGTGTCCCGGTGATCTCTTCATGGAAGATTGTGAAGGGGCCCAGGCTTCTCCTTCGTGGAGCTTGTGAAGTGGTTGTGGAGATTGCCATCTCCGGAGTGGAGGAAAAGCTAACCATAAGGAAAGGGCCATTATCCTTCGTGGGTGTGCCTCGGAGAATAGGGTGATCCTTCGTGGCATTGGGGAATCCTTCGTGGGACCTCCACTCCTCCAAACGTGACATACCTTCTTGCAAAGGAAGGGAACACAGGAATACATCCTCGTCTCCACGTGCCTCGGTTATTTCTATACATGAGATCTCTTTTCTTGTGATAGCCATCGTGCTTGAAGTACATATATCTTGCTATCACTTGTGCTACATATATCTTGTGCCTATATTGCCTAGCTCTAATTGTTATTGTTACACTTAGTTGAGCTTAGCATATTTAGGGTTTGTGCTTGTAATCCAAACGTTAGTTTAATTCCGCATTCTTACAAGACAAATCCGTAAGAGTTTTTAATTGCCAATTCACCCCCCTCTAGGCGACATCTCGATCTTTCAATTGGTATCAGAGCAAGGTCTCTCCTTGTTTAAGGCTGCACCGCCTTGAGAGTAAAGATGTCGGCTAGTAATTTAGTGCACAATGACACAATTATGTTTAATGGCACAAATTATCTTTTGTGGAGAAATTGCCTTCTTTGTAATCTTCGGACCTTGTGTCCAAATATAGAGCGATTTCTAGATGTAGGTTTTTCTCCTCTGATGGATCCTCAAAATCTATCTTTAGAGGATGAGAAAAACTTACATCTTGAAGCTCAAGTATCTAATGAGCTTTTATTCTCCTTGAAACCAGATTTTCGTAGGTTCTTGATATATATAAAGCGAAAGTCGTCTCATGAGATGTGGATCAAGCTTAAAGAAATGTTTGGTGGATCCATTTCTCATTTGGTCGGTGGTGTCTCCGAGGAGCTCCCTTCCCCTTCACATCATGAAGAGCTCCAAGTTGCTTCCACCTCCGGCCGTGATGAGTTCTCATTTTCTTCCACTTCACCAACGTGTAGAAAGACACGAGGTAATGATATGGTGAGTGGTGAGGAAAATTGCAATGTTGATATTGTGCTCAATAGTGATGATTCTTCATCTATATCTCATTGCAATGTTTCCTCTTTGGACTTGAACACATATACACTAAAAATGATCTACATGCTTGTGTTGATAGTCCTTGCATATCATGTGTAAATTGCTTACATAGATCTCATGATGATATGCTTGCCTTGTCTTGCTCCCATGATCAAAATGCTTCTATTTCCTCTAGTTGGTTGTTGACTAACAATGTAGAGGAAACCGAACACTCTATGGATCAAGACATGATTTCAAAAGGGTATTCAAGAATATCTTCATCTTCATCCTTCGGTATGCACATGTGCCTTATGGCAAATGGATCAAAGGTATCTCCTACTTTGACTCCTAACACATCCTCTAACGACGAGAGTGATGATGATGATAATGATGAAGAGTATAATACTTTGTTGCATGATATGGGGATGGTATATGCTTCTCTTCAGGGTAATAAAGAAGCTCGTGCTAATCTCGAACACTCTATGGAAACCTTAAATAAATACAAGGAAACCATAGTGGAGTTGGAGTCCCATGTTGAAAATGGGAGAATGAGATTCAATCTCCTCAAGCAAGAGCTAAAAGATGAGAAGCATACTAATTTTATGCTCACACAAAAAATTGAATCCTATGAGCTTGAAAATGAAAAATCTACTGATGATGCTTGTGCTACTAACTCTACTTCTTGTGAAGCATCTACCTTAGAGGAGAATGTTGAGCTAAGGCACTACAAGAAAAGTTACCATGGCCGATGATACGTCTCCGACGTATCGATAATTTCTTATGTTCTATGCCATATTATTGATGATACCTACATGTTTTATGCACACTTTATGTCATATTCGTGCATTTTCTGGAACTAACCTATTAACAAGATGCCGAAGTGCCGCTTGTCTGTTTTCTGCTGTTTTTGGTTTCGTAAATCCTAGTAACGAAATATTCTCGGAATTGGACGAAATTAAAGCCCGGGGGCCTATTTTCTCACGAAGCTTCCGGAAGTCCGAAGGAGAGACGAAGAGGGGCCACGGAGGGGCCACACTATAGGGCGGCGCGGCCCCCCTTGGCCGCGCGGCCCCGTGGTGTGGGGCCCCGTGCCGCCTCTTGACCTACCCTTCCGCCTACAAATAGCCTCCGTGACGAAACCCCCGGTACCGAGAGCCACGATACGGAAAACCTTACCGAGACGCCGTCGCCGCCGATCCCATCTCGGGGGATCCAGAGATCGCCTCCGGCACCCTGCCGGAGAGGGGAATCATCTCCCGGAGGACTCTACGCCGCCATGGTCGCTCTCGGTGTGATGAGTGAGTAGTCTACCCCTGGACTATGGGTCCATAGCAGTAGCTAGATGGTTGTCTTCTCCCCATTGTGCTATCATTGTCGGATCTTGTGAGCTGCCTAACATGATCAAGATCATCTATCTCGTAATTCTATATGTTGTGTTTGTCGGGATCCGATGGATAGAGAATACTATGTCATGTTAATTATCAAGTTATTATACATGTGTTGTTTATGATCTTGCATGCTCTCCGTTTCTAGTAGAGGCTCCGGCCAAGTTTTTACTTTTAACTCCAAGAGGGAGTACTTATGCTCGATAGTGGGTTCATGCCCGCATTGACACCGGGACGAGGACGTAAAGTTCTAAGGTTGTGTTGTGCTGTTGCCACTAGGGATAAAACATTGATGCTATGTTCGAGGATGTAGTTATTGATTACATTACGCACCATACTTAATGCAATTGTCCGTTGTTTAGCAACTTAATACCGGAGGGGGTTCGGACGATAACCTCGAAGGTGGACTTTTTAGGCATAGATGCGGTTGGATGGCGGTCTATGTACTTTGTCGTAATGCCCAATTAAATCTCACTATACTTATCATGTCATGTATGTGCATTGTTATGCCCTCTCTATTTGTCAATTGCCCGACTGTAATTTGTTCACCCAACATGCTTTTATCTTATGGGAGAGACACCTCTAGTGAACTCGTGGACCCCGGTCCATTCTTTAATACTGAAATACAAATCTGCTGCAATACTTGCTTTTACTATTTTCTCTGCAAACAATCATCTTCCACACAATACGGTTAATCCTTTGTTACAGCAAGCCGGTGAGATTGACAACCTCACTGTTTCGTTGGGGCAAAGTACTTTGGTTGTGTTGTGCAGGTTCCACGTTGGCGCCGGAATCTCCGGTGTTGCGCCGCACTACATCCCGCCGCCATCAACCTTCAACGTGCTTCTTGGCTCCTCCTGGTTCGATAAACCTTGGTTTCTTTCGAGGGAAAACTTGCTGCTGTGCGCATCATACCTTCCTCTTGGGGTTGCCCAACGAACGTGTGAAATACACGCCATCAAGCTCTTTTTCCGGCGCCGTTGCCGGGAGATCAAGACACGCTGCAAGGGGAGTCTCCACTTCTCAATCTCTTTACTTTGTTTTTGTCTTGCTTTATTTTATTTACTACTTTGTTTGCTGCACTTATATCAAAACACAAAAAAATTAGTTGCTAGCTTTACTTTATTTACTGTATTGTTTGCTATATCAAAAACACAAAAAAATTAGTTTACTTGCATTTACTTTATCTAGTTTGCTTTATTTACTATTGCTAAAATGGCTACCCCTGAAAATACTAAGTTGTGTGACTTCACTAGCACAAATAATAATGATTTCTTATGCACACCTATTGCTCCACCTCGCTACTACGGCAGAATTCTTTGAAATTAAACCTCGCTTTACTTAATCTTGTTATGCGAGAGCAATTTTCTCGGTGTTAGTTCCGATGATGCTGCTGCCCATCTCAATAATTTTGTTGAACTATGTGAAATGCAAAAATATAAAGATGTAGATGGTGACATTATAAAATTAAAATTGTTCCCTTTCTCATTAAGAGGAAGAGCTAAAG
Source organism: Lolium rigidum (assembly GCF_022539505.1). Lineage (NCBI taxonomy): Eukaryota > Viridiplantae > Streptophyta > Magnoliopsida > Poales > Poaceae > Lolium > Lolium rigidum. The sequence goes on along the minus strand of NC_061513.1, from coordinate 120,439,104 downwards.
ATTGGTTGCTATCTCTCGCCTAAGAATAGTATTGATTCCTGGACTAAATGCAAGGATGCTTTTATTGGTAGATATTATCCCCCTGCTAAAATTATATCTTTGAGGAGTAGCATAATGAATTTTAAACAATTAGATACTGAACATGTTGCTCAAGCTTGGGAAAGAATGAAATCTCTGGTTAAAAATTGCCCAACCCATGGATCGACTACTTGGATGATCATCCAAACCTTCTATGCGGGACTAAATTTTTCTTCGCGGAATTTATTGGATTCAGCTGCTGGAGGTACCTTTATGTCCATCACTCTTGGTGAAGCAACAAAGCTCCTTGATAATATGATGGTTAATTACTCGAATGGCACACGGAAAGAGCTCCACAAGGTAAGAAGGTAAATTCTGTCGAAGAATCCTCTTCCTTGAATGATAAAGTTGATGCTATTATGTCTATGCTTGCGAATGATAGGACTAATATTGATCCTAATAATGTTCCGTTAGCTTCATTGGTTGCACAAGAAGAACATGTTGATGTAAACTTCATTAAAAATAATAATTTCAACAACAATGCTTATCGGAACAATTCTAGTAACAACTATAGGCCATATCCTTATAATAATGGCAACGGCTATGGTAATTCTTATGGAAATTCTTACAACAATAATAGGAATTCACCCCCTGGACTTGAAGCCATGCTTAAAGAATTTATTAGTACACAAACTGCTTTTAACAAATCGTTGAAGAAAAGCTTGGTAAAATTGATATACTTGCTTCTAAAGTCGATAGCCTTGTCAGCTGATGTTGATCTTTTGAAATCAAAAGTTTTGCCTAATGAGAATTATCATAATAAAATTGTTACTACAGCAAATGCCATTCAAGTTAGAATTAATGAGAATATAAGACTAATGGCTGAACTGCGTGCTAGGTGGGATAGAGAAGAAAATGAAAAACTAGCTAAAAAGGAAAATGTAGCTAAAGTTTGGACTATTACCACCACTAGTAATGCTAATGATTCATATGTTGATGCACCTCCTACTATCCATGATAAAATAATTGGTGTTGGCAATGCTTCTACTTCTAGTGCAAAGCGCGCAAAATTACCCGAAACCTGCTAAACCGCTCGAAACTGCCTGTGATAAAACTGCTGAAATTTTTTCCAACCTTGGGGATGATAATCCCATTGCTTTAGATTGTAATGATTTAGATTTTGATGATTTCCATATCTCTGAAGTTATAAAGTTCTTGCAAAAACTTGCTAAGAGTCCCAATGCTAGCGCTATAAATTTGGCTTTCACAAAACATATTACAAATGCTCTCATAAAAGCTAGAGAAGAGAAACTAAAACTTGAAACTTCTATTCCTAGAAAGCTAGAGGATGGTTGGGAGCCCATCATTAAAATGAGAGTCAAAGATTTTGATTGTAATGCTTTATGTGATCTTGGTGCAAGTATTTCTGTTATGCCTAAGAAAATTTATAATATGCTTGACTTGCCACCATTGAAGAATTGTTATTTGGATGTTAATCTCGCTGATAATGCTAAAAAGAAACCTTTGGGGAAAGTTGATAATGTTCATATTATGGTTAACAATAACCTTGTCCCCGTTGATTTTGTTGTCTTGGATATTGAATGCAATGCATCTTGCCCCATTATATTGGGAAGACCTTTTCTTCGAACCGTTGGTGCTACTATTGATATGAAGGAAGGTAATATTAAATACCAATTTCCTCTCAAGGAAGGTATGGAACACTTCCCTAGAAAGAGAATGAAGGTACCTTATGATTCTATTATTAGAACAAATTATGATGTTGATGCTTCATCTCTCGATGTTACTTGATACACACTTTCTGCGCCTAGCTGAAAGGCGTTAAAGAAAAGCGCTTATGGGAGACAACCCATGTTTTTACCTACAGTACTTTGTTTTATATTTGTGTCTTGGAAGTTGTTTACTACTGTAGCAACCTCTCCTTATCTTAGTTTTATGTTTTGTTGTGCCAAGTAAAATCTTTGATAGAAAAGTAAGTACTAGATTTGGATTACTGCGCAGTTAACAGATTTCTTTGCTGTCACGAATCTGGGTCTAATTCTCTGTAGGTAACTCAGAAAATTATGCCAATTTACGTGAGTGATCCTCAGATATGTACGCAACTTTCATTCAATTTGAGCATTTTCGTTTGAGCAAGTCTGGTGGCCTAATAAAATCCATCTTTACGGACTGTTCTGTTTTGACAGATTCTGTCTTTTATTTCGCATTGCCTCTTTTGCTATGTTGGATGAATTTCTTTGATCCATTAATGTCCAGTAGCTTTATGCAATGTCCAGAAGTGTTAAGAATGATTGTGTCACCTCTGAACATGTGAATTTTTATTATGCACTAACCCTCTAATGAGTTGTTTCGAGTTTGGTGTGGAGGAAGTTTTCAAGGATCAAGAGAGGAGTATGATGCAATATGATCAAGGAGAGTGAAAGCTCTAAGCTTGGGGATGCCCCGGTGGTTCACCCCTGCATATATTAAGAAGACTCAAGCGTCTAAGCTTGGGGATGCCCAAGGCATCCCCTTCTTCATCGACAACATTATCAGGTTCCTCCCCTGAAACTATATTTTTATTCGGCCATGATACGTCTCCAACGTATCGATAATTTCTTGTGTTCCATGCCACATTATTGGTGTTATCTACATGTTTTATGCACACTTTATGTCATATTCGTGCATTTTCTGGAACTAACCTATTAACAAGATGCCGAAGTGCTAGTTCCTGTTTTCTCGCTGTTTTTGGTTTCGTAAATCCTAGTAACGAAATATTCTCGGAATCGGACGAAATCAACGCCCAGGTTCCTATTTTACCCGGAAGCATCCAGAACACACGAGAACCGCCAGAGAAGAGGCACAGGGCCACCAAACCCTAGCCCGGCGCGGCCAAGGGGGGGGGGGGGCGCGCCCCCCTAGGGTGTGGACCCCCCTTCGACCTCCCCGTGCCGCCTCTCCGCCTATAAAAAGCCCCCGGATCAGAAAACCCGATACCAATTGACGAAAACCACGTAAACCTTCATCGAGCCGCCGCCATCGCGAAGCCAAGATCCGGGGGACAGGATCTCGTTCCGGCACCCTGCCGGAGCGGGGAAGTGCCCCGGAAGGCTTCTCCATCGACACCGCTGCCATCTCCACCGCCATCTCCATCACCGCTGCTGCTCCCATGAGGAGGGAGTAGTTCTCCATCGAGGCTCGGGGCTGTACCGGTAGCTATGTGGTTCATCTCTCTCCTATGTGTTTCAATACAATAATCTCATGAGCTGCCTTACATGATTGAGATTCATATGATGATGCTTGTAATCTAGATGTCATTATGCTAGTCAATTGAGTTTTACCTATGTGATCTCCGGAGACTCCTAGTCCCACGTGTGTAAAGGTGACGAGTGTGTGCACCGTGTGGGTCTCTTAGGCCATATTTCACAGAATACTTACTCATTGAATGGCATAGTGAGGTGCTTATTTATATCTCTTTATGATTGCAGCATGTTTGTATCACTACTATCTATGTGCTACTCTAGTGATTTGTTATTAAAGTAGTTTATTCCTCCTGCATGTGTGCAAAGGTGACAGTGCGTGCACCGTGTTAGTACTTGGTTTATGCTATGATCATGGTCTCTTGTAGATTATGGAGTTAACTATTGCTATGATAATATTGATGTGATCTACTCCTCCTACATATGCATGAAGGTGACAGTGTGCATGCTATGCTAGTACTTGGTTTAGTCTATTGATCTATCTTACACTATAAGGTTACTTAAACATGAGCATTATTGTGGAGCTTGTTAACTCCGGCATTGAGGGTTCGTGTAATCCTACGCAATGTGTTCATCATCCAACAAAAGTGTAGAGTATGCATTTATCTATTCTGTTATGTGATCAATGTTGAGAGTGTCCACTAGTGAAAGTGTAATCCCTAGGCCTTGTTCCTAAATATCGCTATCGCCGCTTGTTTACTCGTTTCTATCGCGTTACTACTTCGCTACATTACTACCGCTTGTTTACTCGTCCCGGGCAAAGCACTTTTCCGGTGCCGTTGCTACTACTTATTCATACCACCTGTATTTCACTATCTCTTCGCCGAACTAGTGCACCTATTAGGTGTGTTGGGGACACAAGAGACTTCTTGCTTTGTGGTTGCGGTGGTTGCATGAGAGGGATATCTTTGACCTCTTCCTCCCCGAGTTCGATAAACCTTGGGTATCCACTTAAGGGAAACTTGCTGCTGTTCTACAAACCTCTGCTCTTGGAGGCCCAACACTGTCTACAAGAATAGAAGCTCCAGTAGACATCAAGCACTTTTCTGGCGCCGTTGCCGGGGAGGAAAGGTAAAAGGCTCTCATACTACGGTCTCAGGTAAAGTATTTTTCTGGCGCCGTTGTGTGTGTGCTCGAAGCTATTTCCTTTAGATCCTGCAATTGCATCTTTTTGTTTCTTGTTTACACTAGTTTGGCATAATGTACAAGAGTGAGCTTCTTATTCTATTTCCTGATTTAAAACATGGATTGTTTGATGCGAAAATTAAAAAACCTATGAAATCTTATTTGCATGATGGTAGTAATATTAGTATGAACGCTTTGAACACCATTGTTGATAATGATATAGAAAGTTCTAAGCTTGGGGAAGCTGGTTTTGATGAGCATGATATTTTTAGTCCCCCAAGCATTGAGGAGAAAATTTTCTTTGATGATACTTTGCCTCCTATTTATGATGATTATAATGATAGTGGTCTTTTGGTACAACCTACTATGGAGAGTAAATTTTGTTGTGATTATACTATGCCTCCTACACTTGATGAGAATAATAATGATAGCTACTTTGTTGAATTTGCTCCCACTACAATTAATAAAATTGATTATGCTTATGTGGGAGTAGTAATAATTTTATGCATGAGACTCATGATAAGAATGCTTTATGTGATAGTTATATTGTTGAGTTTGCTCATGATGCTACCGAAAGTTATTATGAGAGAGGAAAATATGGTTGTAGAAATTTTCATGTTACTAAAACACCTCTCTATGTCTGAAAATTTTGAAGTTACACTTGTGTTTTATCTTCCTATGCTTGTCACTTTGCTCTTCATGAACTTGTTTATTTGCAAGATTCCTATGCATAGGAAGCATGTTAGACTTAAATGTGTTTTGAATTTGCTTCTTGATGCTCTCTTTTGCTTCAACTACTATTTCTTGCGAGTGCATCATTAAAACTACTGAGCCCATCTTAATGGCTATAAAGAAAGAACTTCTTGGGAGATAACCCATGTGTTTATTTTGCTACAGTATTTTGTTTTATATTTGTGTCTTGGAAGTTGTTTACTACTGTAGCAACCTCTCCTTATCTTAGTTTTGTTGCATTGTTGTGCCAAGTAAAGTCTTTGATAGTAAGGTTGATACTAGATTTGGATTACTGCGCAGAAACAGATTTCTTTGCTGTCACGAATTTGGGCCTAATTCTCTGTAGGTAACTCAGAAAATTATGCCAATTTACGTGAGTGATCCTCAGATATGTACGCAACTTTCATTCAATTTGAGCATTTTCATCTGAGCAAGTCCAGTGCCTCTAAAAAAATTCGTCTTTACGGACTGTTCTGTTTTGACAGATTCTGCCTTTTATTTCGCATTGCCTCTTTTGCTATGTTGGATGGATTTCTTTGTTCCATTAACTTTCAGTAGCTTTGGGCAATGTCCAGAAGTGTTAAGAATGATTGTGTCACCTCTGAACATGTGAATTTTTGATTATGCACTAACCCTCTAATGAGTTTGTTTTGAGTTTGGTGTGGAGGAAGTTTTCAAGGGTCAAGAGAGGAGGATGATATACTACGATCAAGAAGAGTGAAAAGTCTAAGCTTGGGGATGCCCCCGTGGTTCATCCCTGCATATTTCAAGAAGACTCAAGCGTCTAAGCTTGGGGATGCCCAAGGCATCCCCTTCTTCATCAACAACATTATCAGGTTCCTCTCTTGAAACTATATTTTTATTCAGTCACATCTTATGTACTTTATTTGGAGCGTCTGTGTTTGTTTTTATTTTTGTTTGTGTTATTTATCAATCTGGAATACATATGCTTGTGTGGGAGAGAGACACGCTCCGCTGGTTCATATGAACACATGTGTTCTTAGCTTTTAATGTTCATGGCAGGTTGAACGTGTTCGGTAAAGTCAGTAAAATGCTGCATGTGGTAGTGGTATAATGAAACACTTGCATAATCTTGTAGATCATTGAGCTTTGATAACTTGATTCTTTGCAAATGTTTTGAGGTATTTAGATGGTAAAGCTTGCTGGATGAATAAGTTAAAATTAGTAGTGGATTGTTGTCTTTAAGCTTGTGCCGTACTACAAACTCTATTTAAATAGTTGAAGGTGTAGTTGGACTTGATAGCTTTCCATGTCTGAGAGTTCATCGTAATAACTAAGTTGTGCTTGAAGGTCGAGGGAGCTAGCGGGGTACTTGTGCCACCGTGAACGGCCCTCCTTGGAGTAAATTTTAATCATGCTCTTAATGTTGAACCTGCTAGTTGTTTGCAATAAGCTTGTGAGTTCTTTTTGACTAATGTTAAGCTACGGTTTTTGGCACTTCCACCATCCAAATTTGCTAGCCTCTTCGGTACTGTGCATTGCCTTTTGCTCACATTGAGAATTGTGCATACTTCGCCAGTACATCCAAACCCGTGGGAGGACTTTCTCTTGTTCTCCTACACATAAGCCCATACATCTCCTCAAAACAGCCACCATACCTACCTACCACAAGCATTTCCATAGCTGTTCCGAGATATATTGCCATGCAACTTCCATTTTACATTACATGCCATGTTGTCATTTATCATTTATATATTGCTTTGCATGATTCTATACAGCTAATGTGTGGTTTACCCATGTTACGCTAGATCATTGCACATCCTGCTACACTGGCAGAGGCATACAGTTTTATACATCATGTTTCATTCATTATGAGTTATTTGTACCAAAAAGTGTGTTGTCATATTAGGATGTTGCCCCTAAAAGTGAAAAGAGCCATGGAGGCCATCAAAAAGAGAAAAAGAAAAGAAAGAAAAAAATAGAAAGGAAAAAAGAAAAAGAAAAAAAAGAGAATAAAGAAAAAGGGGGCAGCATTACTATCTTTTATCCACACTTGTGCTCATGTTTTAGCACCTGCAGTATTCATAGTCATCATTTGTGCTCATGTTTAGCACCTATACTCCATATGAGAGAGTTTTCATGTTTTACTAGTATAACTATGTGGGGAATTTACACTATAGAACTTGGGTTGTATATTCCAATGATGAGCCTCCTCAAAAGTGCTCTAGGTCTTCGTGAGCAACCAAGTTGGATGCACCCCCACTAGTTCCATTGGAGAGCTTTCATACACATATAGCTCTATGTGCATCCGTTGCATGGCAATCACTACTCCTTGCATAGCTTCGATCATAAGACTTCCTCTTGTCTAATGATCACTTATAGCTTTGTAAGACTTTCTTCCATTTGGCCTTCCAAACCCCCATTAACGTTCTTTATGCCATAACATCCTGGTGCTAATACCAAATGCTTGCGCTCACCGGTTGAGTAGACTTCGAAACAGTTGATTCATGACGTTCATGTTTATGTTTACTTGACTGAATCCTTCTTATGTTGTGAAAATTTACTTGATGCTTGGAATGAAGGATAGAACTTCTACGCTGAATACTTAACACATCTTTAGTGAACTTTGTACGGTTTCATGTCTTTAAAGCAATAGTTCATGAAAACTTCTAGCTTGTTTAACTCTTGCATTATCATCTCTTATATCAATATAGACATTTTCTTTGAGTGATTTGATCTCAGCTCATATGCTTTACATCATTATTGGATCAAGATTATGTTGGTAGCATGTCACTACAGAAATTATCTTTGTTATTGTTTACCTACTCGGGACGAGTAGGAACTAAGCTTGGGGATGCTGATACGTCTCCAACGTATCGATAATTTCTTATGTTCCATGCTTGTTTTATGACAATACCTACATGTTTTATACATACTTTATGTCATATTTATGCATTTTACGGAACTAACCTATTGACAAGATGCCGAAGTGTCAGTTCCTGTTTTCTGCTGTTTTTGGTTTCAGAAATCCTAGTAAGGAAATATTCTCGAAATTGGACGAAATCAACGCCCAGCATCTTATAATTCCACGAAGCTTCTAGAACACCCGAGAGGGGCCAGAGGAGAGCCACAGGGCCACCACACGTGTGGGCGGCGCGGCCCAAGGGGGGGCGTGCCCCCCTATTGTGTGGCGCCCCCGTAACCCTTCCGACTCCGATTCTCCGCCTATTTAACCGTCCTGACCTAAAAACTTCGGAAGAATAAGCCACGGTACGAGAAACCTTCTAGAGCCGCCGCCATCGTGAAGCCAAGATCCGGGGGACGGGAGTCTCTGTTCCCGGCACGCCGCCGGGACGGGGAAGTGCCCCGGAAGGCATCTCCATCGACACCACCGCCATCTTCATCACCGCTGCTTGTCTCCCATGAGGAGGGAGTAGTTCTCCATCGAGGCTAAGGGCTGTACCGGTAGCTATGTGGTTCATCTCTCTCCCATGTACTTCAATACAATGATCTCATGAGCTGCCTTACATGATTGAGATTCATATGAGCTTTGTATCACTATTAATCTATGTGCTACTCTAGTGATGTTATTAAAGTACTCTATTCCTCCTCCATGATGTAATGGTGACAAGTGTGTGCATCATGTAGTACTTGGCGTAGTTTATGATTGTGATCTCTTGTAGATTATGAAGTTAACTATTACTATGATAGTATTGATGTGATCTATTCCTCCTTTCATAGTACGATCGGTGACGGTGTGCATGCTATGTTAGTACTTGGTATAATTGCGTTGGTCTATCATGCACTCTAAGGTTATTTAAATATGAACATCGAATGTTGTGGAGCTTGTTAACTCCGGCATTGAGGTGCTCTTGTAGCCCTACACAATTAATGGTGTTCATCATCCAACAAGAGAGTGTAGAGTGGTTTTATTATGTGATCAATGTTGAGAGTGTCCACTAGTGAAAGTATGATCCCTAGGCCTTGTTTCCAAATACTGCAATCATCGCTTATTTACTATTCTACTGCATCTTTATTTCCTGCAATATTACCATCATCAACTGCACGCCAGCAAGCTATTTTCTGGCGCCGTTACTACTGCTCATATACATTCATACCACTTGTATTTCACTATCTCTTCGCCGAACTAGTGCACCTATACATCTGACAAGTGTATTGGGTGTGTTGGGGACACAAGAGACTTCTTGTATCGTGATTGCAGGGTTGCTTGAGAGGGATATCTTTGACCTCTTCCTCTCTGAGTTCGATAAACCTTGGGTGATCCACTTAAGGGAAAACTTGCTGCTGTTCTACAAACCTCTGCTATTGGAGGCCCAACACTGTCTACAGGAAAAGAAGCGTGAGTAGACATCAGTATCTCTAACAAAATGTATCTACATACATCTTTATCTAGACAAAAGTGAGACACATATTTTTAGACGGAGAAAGTATTATTTTTTTACTAATGCATGTTGCACCAAACACAGTTTAACTAGTCCATTATGATCCACCCAATCAAAACACGGCATGCATCTTTTTTCGACAAAGAGTATATATTAATATCAGAGATACCAATTACACCCAGCCTCTGGAACAATGCACTTGCCTTAGCGACATTACAGATGCACACATCCAAAAAAGAAAGAACAATTACCAAAAAAGAAAAGCCCCGCTACAGTGATCTAATCCTTTAAACAACAGCACTAACACTACCATGACAGCACCAGAAGTTCAGCTTCTCCAAAAGCGACGCCTCCAAGAAGGTAACAGTGCACCAGCACGGTCGTCGCCCGATCATAGATCTTAGGTTTTCACCGTGAAGAAAATCCTCACTCTCAAAACAATGCCTTCAACAAGGACATTGACGAGGCACAACCAATTAAAGCCGAGACCTTGGATTTTCACCCCGAAAGGTAAGATTTTGAACTTCTCCTGTGCGGTTGCCCCCACTCGCATGCCACTCGCTCCAAAGACACCGATCATGAAGCCAATTCCTCCTCGCCACCCGGACTCGAGTCACCATTGCAAGATCACGGATCTCGACTTCCATGTCATTCTCCGCCAGCACCACGGACGAACAACGTGCTCCATGATAATAACCGCCGGCGAGAACTTCGAAACGCTCCCTCTGTAACCAAACAGCTAGAGTAAAAACATGGGTGCGCTCGACCAAATTCCACCCGATCCGGCAACCTCCAGGCTTGAATCGCCCAATGGAGCGCCGGCGGAGCCTTCCGGAACACGACACATCCGCCAGATCGATGAGGACAGGCACCAGCAGATCTCCATCTTGGCGCGAGAAGAAATCCAAGGACCACCGTCATTATTCGCAAGATCAGACGGTCCCCACACCGCTGGTCAACTCCGAAGCGGCAAAGGCCGAAGAGGAAGAAAAGGGGATCCGGTCAGCGGGCCGAACTAACCCCACGATCACCGGATCGAGCCGCAGCCATCCACCAGATCTTGCGGGTCAGGGTGCCACCACGGACGCCTCACCCTTCCTCCTCGACGCCTCCCGCCGGAGACCTCAAGCGCCGGCCATGGGCCAGCCGCGCAACCCTGCGCCCCCGAACCGATCTCCCACCTCCTCCCATGATAGACCTCCAGGGCGCGCCTCCCCTGCCCACCATCGGGTGGGTGCCGCCACCGCTGCCAGAGAGGGCAGCAGCGGCGGCTAGGAAGGCGGCGGAGGGCGGCCTTGAGGCGGCGGCGGCGGCGGGGTCCCCCGGAGTCGCTCGAGAGAGGAGCGACTCGGGAGGAAACGGTTCGTTGCTGGTTATCACAACGCCTAAATCCTACATTTACACGGCATGCATCTAGCCAAAGGAATTATACTTGTGCCAATTGGGACTGCCTTGCAGAATTAGAGCAAGATATGTAACAACCAAATTGTTGCATATCACACCTCGCGAGCAAAATATCACCGTCAGGTGGCCGGTGATACACTGATACATGACTGTCGTGAAATGTATGCTATCCCTGCTCCATCATAACTGGAACAAACAAATACTATGAGTATTTCAGCTTTTCTATCTGGTGTGAGATGAATTGCGATGGCCCTTTTTGCAGGCCATGGGCACCCATTCATTCAAGCAAACGGAGGTGTGGCAACTTCAGCAACCCCCACATCCATTGGCACAGCGCGCATTCATTCATGGTGGTAAATGCCAGAGGCAGAGCAACCAGCCCAGCCGGCCGGCCGCTTGACTAGTCGCATGCTTCTGGTTGGAGGCGAGGCGCGAGCGACGGCGACGCTGCTGGTAGATTTCACTTCACGGGAAGGATGGGTGAATGAGCCGGTCACTGGTTGGGCTACACACTACACAGGCAGCGACTGTGCCATGATAACCCTGTCCCTGGATGCCCTACATGTCCTCCCCCAGCAGATAAGGGTGGAGGCATTAGGCCAAGCACAGCAATCCTCGGGCCCACCACGCATGATGCCCAACTTTTTGAACATAGCAACAAAGAAAAAACATGTATACTTGTACTACTAGCAAATGCATCCATCCATCCAAATAGATAGCTAGATACACTCGCAGAGATTGCTCAAACGTTGATGATGACGTTGAGCTCATCGGGCTAGATTTTGCGAGCACTGTGTGTGTGGAATTGGCCGAGGAACATGGCGCGATTTGGGCTCCTAGCCATTAATGGTGAGGATGACTGGGATTTCAGCAAGAGAATGAAAAGGTAGCTGTCTTTCTTCTCCAATACACTTTTTTCTTTATAAGTAAAGGGTATAACAGTGTGTTTACATTGCAGAGTAGTAGCATGCGGAAAAATTGAGAACTGGTAAATTCAAGATATGTGGAGGATATGTTCTACTATACTTCTTTATCCAAAAAATGTTCCACTATATTTATACAATTCTTTTCTTTAGGCATCGTCATCGACCCGATCTAAACAGGCCGAGGATATCCATTTTGGTTCACGCGGATAGGGGGATGGCATGTTTCACTACATTTATGCAATTCTTTTTTAGGGCATCTTCAGCTGCTCGATGTAAACGGGTCGAGGCTATCCATTTTGGTCCACACAGACATGAAGACACAAAAACACTAGTCCAACGGCCCAACGCAAATGGACCGAGGTGCACGAGCTGGTCTGCTCCTGGGCTGGAAATGCATTTGCATGGACACCACCCACGTCCACGCACGTCCCCTCTTCTACTCCGCACACCAGCCACTCCCTCTCCTGCCACTCGTATCCGATTTTTCGTCGGCGCGAAGCTGCCCCTTTGGTGGTGGAATTGAAGTCGTTGCCCCCATCGACTAAATTGTCGCCCCCATCCTACGGCCCCTGGCTGCAAGGACAAGGTTGGGGCCAAGCAGAAGAAAGAGTTGACGCCAAAGGAGCGAGTAATTGAGACTAGGAAACGCAGCGCCCGCGTCGACGCCAGAAAGGCAAGAGCGACCGAAGCAGCGGCTGCAACGGCAACCAAGGAAAAATGCGGTGCTCGTCCTCGCCCTGCAGGACAAGGCCAACTCAAACTTCCTCGTCTCCCAAGTTGTCGTTCAGGCCCTCCTCATGATCAAGGGCCAGGCTGTAGGCACCTCTTTAACAAGCTCGGTCACGTCTGTGGCTGCAAGACCGCCGCTACGGTCACGGTCGTTTGAGAGACCATAGGGGACATCGCACTTCCCGGCTCCGTCCTCCCGGCTCGGTAGGTCGTGATTATCATCGCCGAATGTCCCATCCTTGCACGGTGGCCATCTTGTCACCGGCCTCGACCTCAACCGCACTTATGTGCCCGGTGATTTAGGCAAGGGGACTACTAGAGGGCACCGGACGATCCTTCCAGCGAACATGCTCGTACGCTGCAAGATGTTCGAGGGGATGCCAGGCCCCACGCCAGCCAACTCGGTATTATGGTTGGAACCTCTATTTCCTTCGTCAATTTGCATTTGAGAACGGCTTGTAATGTCCAATTATGTGTAGGATCCGGCGCCTTCGATTTTGTTCCAGGAAAAATTGAGAACCGGTAAATTCAAGATATGGGGAGGACATGTTCTACTATATTTATTTATCAAAAAAATGTTCCACTATATTTATACAATTCTTTTCTTTAGGAATCTTCATCGACCCTATCTAAACAGGCCGAGGATATCCATTTTGGTTCGCGCGGATAGGGGGATGGCATGTTTCACTACATTTATGCAATTCTTTCTTTTTAGGGCATCTTCAGCTGCTCGATGTAAACGGATCGATGCTATCCATTTTGATCCACACAAACATAAAGACACAAAAACACTAGTCCAACGGCCCAACGCAAATGGACCGACGTGCGCGAGTTGGTCTGCTCCTAGGCTGGAAATGCATTTGCATGGACACCACCCACGTCCACGCACATCCCCTCTTCTACTCCGCACACCAGCCACTCCCTCCCCTGCCACTCGTATCCGATTTTTCATCAGCGCAAAGCTTCCCTTTGGTGGATGAAGCTGTTGCCCTCATCGACTAAATTGTCGCCCCCATCGAACCACCCCTGGCTGCAAGGGCAAGGTCGGGGCCAAGCAGAAGAAAGAGTTGACGCCAAAGGAGCGATTAATTGAGACTAGGAAACGCAGCGCCCGCGTCGACGCCAGACAGGCAAGAGCGACCGAAGCAGCGGCCGCAATGGCAACCAAGGAAATATGCGGTGCTCGTCCTCACCATGCAGGACAAGGCCAACTCGAACATCCTCGTCTCCCAAGTTGTCGTTCAGGCCCTCCTCGTGATCAAGGGCCAGGCTGTAGGCACCTCTTTAACAAGCTCGGTCACGTCCGTGGCTGCAAGACCGCCGCTACGATCACAGTCGTTTGAGAGACCATAGGGGACATCGCACGTCCCGACTCCGTCCTCCCAGCTCGGTAGGTCGTGATTATCATCGCCGGATGTCCCGTCCTTGCACGGTGGCCTTCTTGTCACCGCCCTCGACCTCAACCGTACTTATGCGCCCGGTGATTTAGGCAAGGGGACTAGCTAGAGGGCACCGGACGATCCTTCCAGCGAACATGCCCGTACGCTGCAAGATGTTTGAGGGAATGCCAGGCCCCACGCCAGCCAACTCGGTATTATGGTTGGAACCTCTATTTTCTTCGTCAATTTGCATTTGAGAACGACTTGTCATGTTAAATTATGTGTAGGAGTCGGCGCCTTCGATTTTGTTCCAGGAAAAATTGAGAACTGGTAAATTCAAGATATGGGGAGGACATGTTCTACTATATTTATTTATCGAAAAATGTTCCACTATATTTATACAATTCTTTTCTTTAGGCATCTTCATCGACCCGATCTAAACAGGCCGAGGATATCCATTTTGGTTCGCGCGGATAGGGGGGTGGCATGTTTCACTACATTTATGAAATTCTTTCTTTTTAGGGCATCTTCAGCTGCTCTATGTAAACGGATAGAGGCTATCCATTTTGATCCACATAGACATAAAGACACAAAAACACTAGTCCAACGGCCCAACGCAAATGGACCGAGGTGCGCGAGTTGGTCTACTCATGGGTTGGAAATGCATTTGCATGGACACCACCCACGTCCACGCACGTCCCCTCTTCTACTCCGCACACCAGCCACTCCCTCTCCTGCCACTCGTATCCGATTTTTCATCGGCGCGAAGCTGCCCCTTTGGTGGAGGAAGTCGTTGTCCTCATCGACTAAATTGTCGCCCCCATCGAACCACCCCTGGCTGCAAGGGCAAGGTCGGGGCCAAGCAGACGAAAGAGTTGACGCCAAAGGAGTGAGTAATTGAGACTAGGAAACGCAGCGCCCGCGTCGACGCCAGACGAGCAAGAGCGACCGAAGCGGCGGCCGCAATGGCAACCAAGGAAATATGCGGTGCTCGTCCTCACCCCGCGGGACAAGGCCAACTCGAACATCCTCGTCTCCCAAGTTGTCATTATTCGAGGCCCTCCTCATGATCAAGGGCTAGGTCTGTAGGCACCTCTTTAACAAGCTCGGTCACGTCCGTGGCTGCAAGACCGCCACTACGGTCACGGTCGTTTGAGAGACCATAGGGGACATCGCACGTCCCGGCTCCGTCCTCCCGGCTCGGTAGGTCGTGATTATCATCGCCGGATGTCCCGTCCTTGCACGGTGGCCTTCTTGTCACCAGCCTCGGCCTCAACCACACTTATGTGCCCGGTGATTTAGGCAAGGGTACTAGCTAGAGGGCACCGGACGATCCTTCCAACGAACATGCCCATACGGCTGCAAGATGTTCGAGGGAATGCCGAGCCCCACGCCGGCCAACTCGGTATTATGGTTAGAACCTCTATTTCCTTCGTCAATTTGCATTTGAGAACGGCTTGTCATGTCCAATTATGTGTAGGACTACTGTGCCGAGGATGTCGAGGCCTACATGCACGACTTGATCAATGATGTCATCCAAATGGACGATGGTCTAGGGACCAAGCAAGAGACCCAACAAGAGGGTTTCAATATGATGTGGATCCATTGTTTGTGCAAGATGACCATCCTACGGATGATGCCAACGCTATTGATGATGAATTTGGCGTTGAGGACGATGCGGCTATGGATGGTGTCGACGGCGAAGAAAGCCAAATGACTGAATGATACACAGTCAAGGAGGACCAGTGCATTTGTCAGGATTGGGTGGCAATTAGCGAAGGTCTAATTTGCGGTGTCGAGCAAAAAGGATCTTCATATTGGGCGATAGGTTACCAACGATTTTCATGAGTGTAGGATGTTCGCTTCCTTATGAATTCATAGTAATCGAGGCCAAGTGTCGATTCAAAAGAGATGGGGGTTCATCATACTTGAGTGCAACAAATTTTGTGGTGCAGTCGATGTGGTCGACGCCCTGCGAGTAGCCTCGGCATCGCGAAGATGGTAAGACTTGGGGATATAGCTAGGCAAGGGCAGCCGGACTCAGACGACCCGACCCAGCCTGTTCCGAAAATGTTGAGCCCGACGATCAGGTCGGGCCAGGCTTCAGGCCTACAAAAAACATGTTTTAGGCTGTAGTCGGGCCAGGCCACTCAGACAGGGCCGGGCTTTTTAAGGCATCGGGTCGGGGTCGGGGGCCTGACCCGAGTTTTCCCAGGTATACTTGGGATGACTTGGGATGACTGGGATTCAGCAAAAGAAATGAAAAGCTAGGTGTCTCTGTGTCCACTACACTTTTCTTTATTATCGTAAAGGGGGGAAATAGTCTGTGTTTACATTGCAGAGTACTAGTAGCATGTGAAAACTGAGAACTGGTAAATTTAAGTTTCTCCACCTACATGTATGCAAGATTTCCTTTATCAGACTGTGGGCATGTTGGGGCTTGTTTCTGCACACAAGGAGCTGGTGCTCTCTGCATGCATGATAGGACTGGGGAAAGCCACATGGCTGTATTGATGCCACTATTCCGAGGGGTGGGATGGGATCATGATAGCGCCGGGCGAGCTCGATTTAAGCCGGAGCTCCGAAACAACAATGCGGGCCCGCGCGCGGCCTTGTGGCGTCGCCAGAGGCTCCATTCCGAGGCACAGTTTGTCAATGTCACCATGGCCTTTGTAGCTTTTCCAGACGTTGTGTTGTGTGTGTTCTATCGTTGTTGCTGCTACAATGCTGCATGGAGTGATGGACTCTGGGACATGGAGCCTTTTGGGGCTCCTGAAGGGTAAAAAAACCTCTTGGCCTACAGAAAATAGCCTGTGTGGATGGACGGAGAGCTACTTACTACTGACCTGTGATCCATCTCGGCAGGCTCATGAATTTTTACCATATGTGACAACTGCCACGCTCTGAATTCTCTCTCATAGGCCAGGGAATAAACAAGCTGAGATGCAGCCCTAGGTTTGAACAGCCCTCTTGAGATCTGAGGGAATCACCATGCCACTCACCTCCTGGACATGGAGGACTAGTTTAACAAGCCCCAAGCATTGGACACAGCACCACTGCATCTATAATAGAGAAGATGGGGAGGAGTATAGTAAGGTGAGGAGCCATGTTACCTAGGCGATTAGGATAAGCAGAGAGAGGACAAAAACTGGTTAAGGGAACCTTTGACCAACTAAAGGGCAACCTAAGCTAAGCTCTCACTTATTGATCATCTCAAGACAAAGCAAGCTCAGCCCAAGGGAAGATTAAAGAAAGGCGCTTGTGCTGCGTGAGTGCGCCATTCTTGTATGTGTGTGAGTGTGTGTGGGTGTGCGCCTGGCCCTACGCACGCAGGCAGGCAAGGCCATGCGCGACCTCACATGGAAACAGGAGCTGTGTCAGCCCTCTTGACTGTCCATTGGCTCTGCCCTGGTCTTTTGCTGTTCACCATCTTGGCCCTCCATCGTCCTGCCTTGTACCGCCTCCCAGTCCCATGGCCATGGCGCTTGCTTCTCAGATTTGAGATGGCTCATCAGGGTTTGTACCGTGCATCTGCAATAGTGTCATGTTTTGACGCAACATTGTACAACAACTTCCCTTCAACCAATTGTTAAACAACAAGCACAGTAAATTTGACGAGGAGCGAGCAACAAAACAGGAACAGTGAATTTGACAAGGAGCCGAGCAACTCGAGTGAAAATTCCACCATTTATATATGTACATACACCGCTCGATCTTACTTGAAGGGCCAACCAGAAAAATAAACAAGGAGCCGAAGAAAGCTGGGAAAGAAAGTGAGCTACTCCTATAGGTACATGACAACTTCCAGCTTACCAAACCTACAAGGGGGAAAAAATCTTGTTCGTGTACCATCAGAAGCAAATGCTAAAGCTTGCCTGGAAGCTCCAGAATGGCATCCATCTGAACGACTGATGTTTTTCTACGGGCATTTCGCCACCAAACTGGACGTGTTGCTGCCGATCACCGCCGTCCGCCAGCCAGCCAGCCGTATGTTGCCAGTGGTCATCATCTTTTCTAATCTTTCTCCTCCTTGGCTTCTTTGAGGGTCATCTCCATGACCCCGAAACCTGGATCATCACTCAACCCCGTGGCAACCGACGAGGTTTTCGAGTCCACCGTTGACCCAGCCTGGATCTCCTTGAACATCGTCATCACCTTGAGCATCGTCGGCCGCCTCGACGGCCTGTCGTCCAAGCACGCACACGCGATTTTCAAATGCTCCAGCAGCTCGAGCTCCAGGGAAGGATCATCCTTCAGCAGCTCTGGATCGAACACGTCGGTGATCTTCAGCTTCGTGTGCATCTTCACCCATCCTACGAGGTTGTTGTCCTCACCAAAATCTGCTGAATCCGTCGGCGGTTTCCCGGTGAGCAGCTCCAGCAAGACGACGCCGTAGCTGTACACGTCGCCCTTGGTGGTGCATCGGAAGCTCTGGTAGTACTCTGGAGGCACATACCCAGGGGTGCCGGCGAGAGTGGATACACTCAGGTGTGTGTCCACCACATTCATCATCCTCGCCATACCGAAATCAGACACCCTTGCCTCTAGACCCTCATCAACAAGCACATTGCTCGACTTCATGTCTCGGTGGATGATGTGTGGAATGCAGTTGTGGTGGAGGAACGCCAATCCCCTTGCTGCCCCAATGGCGATCGTTCGCCTTGCTGCCCAGTTGAGTGATATCCCAGTCTTCTTGCGGTCATGCAGCACATCCTCCAAGCTGCCATACTTCATGAAGTCATACATCAGCAGCCTCTCCTCGCCGATCTTGCAGTAGCCAAGGAGCGGGACGAGGTTGCGGTGCTTGATCTTGCCAATGGTCTCCATCTCGGCCGTGAACTCCCGGTCACCCTGCCCACTCACATGTATTAGCTTCTTGACTGCAACAACCCTCCCATCCTTGAGCTGCGCCTTGTAGACATCTCCAAACCCGCCGGCCCCAATCAGGCTGTCGGTGTGGAAGCCATTGGTGGCCTCAACAAGATCGCCCAAGGTGAGCTTCTGCAGCGGCTTCTCGAATGCGGATAGGTTGATGCTGAGAGCATTTGTACCAGAGAGCCTCCAATTGGAATTCATAGTGCCAGAATGCGACCGGCTGTCGATGTAGATATCACGGGAGGTGCTCGCCTCGTCATTCTTCTGCCTTCTCTTCTTGCTCTCGATAGCTATGATGACCAGCCCAAATATGCAGAAGAGCGAGAACAAGAGCCCCATGGCGATGCTGCCTGCAAGGGACGCCTTGCGCTTGTTCTGGCCGCCACCAGAAGAGCTCTGACCAGCACGCGAATCGCACTCCGGCAGCGGGAAGCCGCACAGACCAGTGTTATTCTCATACTGGGTCTTTGGAAATGTGGCGAGGGAACCGAGCTCCGGAATCGTCCCATTCAGCTTGTTATTTGACAGATTGATCTCGGACAGAGACAGCGACGAGAAGGAGCTGGGTATGGGTCCTTCCAACTGGTTATGCGAGAGGTCAAGCACGGCGAGCTTCTTCGCGCCGGCTAGCTCCGTCGGGATAGGGCCGGACAGGAGGTTGTGGCCGAGATTCATGATCATGAGGTAGTACATGTTGCCGAGCTCCTTGGGTATCGCCGAGTCGAGCTGGTTGAACGACAAATCCAGGAAAATCATGGAGCCATTCTTGTTGAAGGTGTACTCGGTGCTCCCCATGTACATCCTGGTGAAGTTGCAGAGCGTCTTGCTGGGCATGCGGCCGAGGTCCTCGGAGCGGATGCTGGAGAACTCGAGCAGGCTCCCCTTGCCGCGGCACTGGCTGCTGAGCTCGTCGTTGCGGAGGTAGACGTAGGGGCGGCCGATGATGAGGCCGACCGTCATCTTCCCCGACTGATCCGCGAGCTGCGGCGGGATGGAGCCGTTGAGTTGGTTGCTGTTGAGGTCGAGCCAGACGAGGCTCTTGCAGTCGCCGAGCTCGGCGGGGATGTGGCCGGTGAAGGAGTTGTTGCTGAGCTTGAGAATGGCGAGGTTGCTGAGCTTGCCGAGCCAGCGCGGGATGGGGCCGGAGAGGCGGTTGCTGGCGAGGGAAATCCAGTTGAGCTGCGCGCACCTGGCGAGCTCCGGCGGGATGGCGCCGGAGAGGCCGTTGTAGTCGAGGATGAGATGCTCGAGACCGCGGATGGCCGAGAGCGAGGCCGGGATGGGCCCCTCCAGCTGGTTCTGCCACATGATGAGGTCCTTGAGGCGCGCGAGGTTGCCGAGCGAGTCCGGGATGGAGCCGGTGAGGAGGTTGAGGCTGAGGTCGAGCGAGACGAGGTCCGTGCAGTTGGACACGGCCTCCGGGATGGCGCCCGCCAGGTAGTTGTTCTGCAGGTAGAGCACCCGGAGCCGGGCGTCGGGCTCCTGGCAGAGCGTGGCCGGGATGGCGCCCGAGAAGGCGTTGGAGCTGAGGTCCAGCACCTCGAGCTCCGGCAGCGACGCGAGGGCGTCGGGTATGGCGCCGGTTAGGTGGTTGAAGGAGAGGGAGAGCGACTGGAGACGATGGAGGTTGGTGAAGGCGTCGGCGGGGACCTCGCCGGAGAAGTTGTTGTTGGAGAGGTTGAGCGCCGTGAGGGAGGTCAGGGCGGCGATGTTGGGCGGGAACGCGCCCGCGAGGTGGTTGCTGGAGAGGTTGAGGGACTTGAGGGCGCGGCAGCTGGTGAGTGCGTCTGAGGCGACGTCGCCGGCGATGAGGTTGCCGGACAGGTCCAGGTACTGCAGCCCCGAGCAGTTGGCGGCGAAGTCCGGGAGCCCGCCGGAGATTTTGTTCCAGGCGAGGTCGAGGTGCCGGACGGACCCCGCGCCCGCGGATGCCATCCAGCGCAGGTCCGCCTCCCCGGCGATCTTGTTGCTGGAGAGGTCGAGCGCGTCCAGCGCGGCGAAACCGCCGCCGCCGGCGGGTTTGGTTGTGCCGACGGAGTCGCCGGAGAGGTTGAGCGTCCTGAGGCTGCTGCAGGCGGCGGCGAGCGCGGCGACGTCGGCGACGGAGCCGCGCAGCGCGGCATTCCCGGAGAGGTCGAGGTCGTGGAGCTTGGCGCCGCAGCTGGCGGCCGCGGAGAGGGCGCCGGTGACGTTGGCGGCGCGGAGGGTGAGGCGCTCGAGGGCGGTGAGCTGGAGGAGGGTGGTGGCGACGGCGCGGAAGTCGGCATTGAGGGGGACGGCGGCGAGGGAGAGGGAGGTGAGGCGGCCGGCCCGGCAGGCGGCGCCGGGGAAGCTGCAGGCGCCGTCGCGGGCCGTCCAGCGTTGGAGGTCGGCGTGGGTTGGGTTGGGCAGCGCGGCCTTGAAGTCGTCTAGCAGCTGCGCGTCGTCGGCGGCGGCCGTGAGCACGGCCGCGAGGAGGAGCAGCAGTGGCGCCGCGAGGAGCGGGCGCAGGGAGTCCATGTAGGGGTAGTGGCTAGGTTGAGACCATAAGAGAAGCGGTCTGCGGAAGTGGGAGCAGGGAGAGTGGGAAGTGAGGAGGAGGGAGATGGTGGTGGTGGTGGGGGGAGAGAGAAAGAGAAGGAGAAAGAGGGAAGGGAGAAGAAGCTAGGGGAGGGGAGCAAATTAAGAGCTGTAGGTAAGGGAGGGGAGTGGTGGTGGGGTCAGATGGCATGTGCCCTCTTCCCAGAACGAATCGATCCTAGTCTCCGAGCTGCTGCGATTAGGATTAGTGAGTGCAAACCATGGTGCTTATCCGTGAGTTACGGCGGCGTCGCAAAGCCCGATCCCATCGGAGATCGAGATCGGACGGACAGCCGCCGCGCTGCTCGAGGCGTGCTCACGTGCCTGCCGCGGCAGCGAAATGACGGATTCGGGGTCGAGCGCGGGGATCATGGCGTGGGCAGTGTCGGGATTTCCTTCCCGTCGGGTGTAGGATGTGGGATGAGGAGGAAGATGGAGGCGGGTCGCGGTCGGAGCCGAGCGTGCGGAATGGAATCGGGCTTGCGTTGCTTCGCCAAGGGTTTTTGTCTTTAATTCCGGGGTGGGCTGGAGCTGGAGCTGGAGGTGGTACGTACGTAGATCCGATCCCCCGCCGAGTCCCGGCCGGAGCGTGCGGTGGAGGCTGCGGCGTGCCACCTTTTCCAGCCTCCCTACCTCGCCTGTGTCCTCTCCAGCCTAGGCAGCCTAAAGTGCCAGCCGCCGTCAGAATGAAGTCATCACACGCACGCACGCACGCACGGCACACAAACTCACTGCCCCCCGCCCCGCGGATCCCCTCTCCTTTCTCTGTGGTACGGTTGCTTCGGTGCCGTGCTTGGTTAATTAGCCTACTCTACTCCCAAGCTCGCACGATTACTGAGCTTGTTTTAACTGTGAACAAGTAATTGTAAAGCTAACAACAGCTGGAGTTGGCAGCTAATAACCATGCAACCTTAATGTAAATAATGCATCATAAATGCAAAAGATTTAGGAGATGGAGGAGTAAAATGTATGAGACCAACTATTCATTCTTGGCCTAACAACCACACAAACCACATGGCACGTGTGGTTAGCAACATAAAACCACAATGTCAAGACTTAACACCGCAAAAAACAACCGAGGGCACAACATTTCACCCACCGTTCAAAAATATGCTAACGGCATTTTCTACAAAAAATAATATGCTTAACTAGTCACTCTTATAAAAAATAAACATCGACGCTTCAGAAAAAAAAAACATGATTTACTTTTTCCAGCACTACTCTAATGACTCCCCATTGTGCTCACTTGGTTAGGGTTCACAGGTGTAAGGAGCGGTAGGTGCCAATAGCTACCTTTACACCGGTCTCCTTTTGCGGCGTTTGTCGACACCGCTCGGTGGCCGACGAAATAAATGTGAGTGTATCTCGGTACACGTCGGTTTGTGGTAAATGCCGCTACTTTCCTAGGATTCGGCATTAACCGCCGATTTGTTTTCTCGCAACTAATGCTCGATGTGTACTATTTGATTTCTCTATGATATACTGGAAACTAATTCTCCAATTCATTGGGAATCAAATATTGCTTCTTGTTTCGGATTTAATTTAATAACAAACCATTTTCTAATGCATTGTAGCAAAAAAATTGTTCTATGGCGAATGAAATTTATGTAGCTTAAGAGGAATATGCGTCTTAAGCAAAAAAAAAAATGGCATCAGAAAAAGGGTTGATACCTTCGATCCGAATTACGTATTATAGTGCATGAAGCTTTTTACCTAATGACCTAGGTTTATTGAATCCACGGGAAGATTGCTTTTTGTGTAAGTTCACTCCAACAAGACTTCTAGTCGCCTAGTTTTTCCTTTAAAGTTTCACCTACATTTGTGCATTAGAAAATGGGATTCAAAGATAAATAAAGCTCGCATGTGAAAATATACTAAACTAAAGATACTCATATAATGTGGGCGATGTGTCCTAAGAACAGCATAATGCCGCAAACCACGGTCTTTATCGATCAATTATCCCCCTCGAACTACTACGCACACTGTGGTTTCGGGTAAGAAAGAAAACTCATTGTGTAGCATAACACTTTATGTGGCCTTCGGCGATGTTAACAATTACCGTATAGAAATGATCAGATTTGAAGTTGTACCCTTTAAGAGTTCCTACCACGTGATCTTCACCAAGCTATTCTATCACAAGTTCCATGCAAGAGCATGCCACATTAACAACAAGCTCAAGATGCAAGGACCGAACGGTACCATTACCCAGAGCCGTTTGTCCAGGGCATCTGATGATAAGTTATCCTTGAGTGGCGTGCACGTTGTCCTCGCGGCCATAGTAGAAATACATGTGGGAGTCGCCCGGAGGTTGGGGCTAGACAAACCCAGATCTCCATCTGGCATAAGCCCCCTAGATCTCTAGGGTCTACAAGGTGAGAATCGGTAACACAACAGTGACTCTACGACTCAAAGATTAATACAAGCTCATAATTGAGCAAAAGAACCAAAGTATTACAAGCAGAGGTCACTGACCTTACATTTCATCAATCAAAGGAAGCGAAGTTATGCTATTCTAAATAGCAAGATAGCAAAAGGCCTAAGAGGCCAGGAGCATAACGACGACGTCCCAACCCATAGATTTCAAGCTGCCACCCGGGAATCTCAAGCTACTCGTCGATGTCGACCTAGAAACCATCATATGTTGGAGAGACTTCGTTTGAAACAAAGAATGAAAGGCTGAGTACATGGACTCAGCAAGACTTAGTACAACCTATTAGCAAAGCTGGTATGCGAGGCTTTATTTAGAGCTTATTTTGCGGAAAGTCAGTTTTCCTTTATAAACAAGAGGGAGCAGAAGCTCGTCTACTCAGATCATTTTAAAAGGGGATAAGAGAGCGATATCTCTAGCTCTACTGATCATCATATTTAATCCACCGAATCTTCATCATATGCTGAACCTATCAACTAGGATCACCCCCTCGATACCTTGAAAAAGGATCCTTATCACACATTGATTCCAAGTTTTACGATTTAGGTTAAAGTTGTCTATGATCAACACGTCCTTTCCCAAATCGTATGTAACCGTGTACACGGCTTTTCGAAAAGATTAACCCTGCAGGGGTGTACAATTTTACCCACACGCGTCGACCGACTCTTAACGCCACATGATTAGCACACTTCCTTGGTGTGCCGATAGAGGGTGGTCGACCAAAACCTTTCCCTTACTTTGCCTATTCCATGAGTCAAACTAACTAGGGAACTCCGTCATCGTAGGTAGCCATTCTCCGAGGTGGTCCCGGTTATTGTGCGCAGGGGATCCAGTTCAATGCCTCCAACATCCTTCACCCTAGCCACGCCATGTATGATGCACCTTTGAAAACCTTTTCCACGCCTACGCCATGTAGAATGTCAAATGAAACTCGCATTCTAATTGACTCATGGGTAAGCTAGGCAAGTTCGGGCCAAGGGGTTCCCATGGGCCCCGTGTGGTTGTACGCTCAGTCTTGGTTCCGAAGGCGAGAACCTAAGGTCCTAGTATCGGCTAGAATGAGTCAACTCACCACATCCCCATGTGGCGGCCCATCCAAGCCTTTAAGCATGTTTAATTATCATCACTGATCTTACCATGTCATCCTACCATACTAGTTCAATCGTAGTTCTGATTCATCAACCGGATGGATCAGAATTCATCAACTAAGAATGGCTAAGCATATTCGATACAACGACTCTAGCGATGCACACGAGCTCAAACCTAGTCTTGCTTGTAGCAGTGGATCAGAGTATTTTAGGCTACAAGGATGGTAAATGCAACACATAGGATAACTATATCTAGCGATAAAACATATTGGAATCATATGCAATATGTAGGAACTAGAAGTAAAAGCATTTCAAAACCATATATGAACCAGGTTAGGGCTTGCCTTTGTCCTTGATAAACCGATATGGATCTTCGGAGATCCCATGCTTGACTTGTTCGTCGATGGACAAGTATTGAGTTGCGTCGTTGTCGATCTTCATCGTCTCGGGCACTTGCTCTTTCGATCGCGAAGAAGCAAACACCGGAAAGGTACAACAACAATCAACACATGGCATTGATGCAATGCACATACAAGGATTATGACATGACATGTTAAAGGTATTGAAGTTAACCCTAAGACATCATCAATTTAATTGAGGTTCGACGGAACTAGGGTTAGCAGTTCTAGAGCTTCAGAGGGGTTGATTAAGTTCTTCTAAAAAAATAGGGTTAAAAGTTGTTTATCAACGCATAATTGTGTAACCAAAATGTAGATCTCATTTTTCTGAAAATTTTGATATATTATACATATTTTTCTGATTTAAGATGAATTACTTATGAATTTTACAAATTTTATTAATTTTAAATCATTTATGAAAATAATAAAAACCTGATAGACATGGACCCACATGTCATGGATTTAATTGTTTTCTAAATACTTCTGAAATTATTAAAAGTCTGACAAAGGGACCCACCTGTCATAGTTATAACATTTAAATAAAAAAAGGGGCGGCCCCACCGGAGTCCACCACGGTGGCCGGCGCGTCGGTGAGCGAGCGCATGCGGAGCTACGGGGCCCCCTAGATGCGCCAAGGGACGCTTTAGTGCGCGGCTCCGCGCTAAGCCGCCTCGTGGTGGCGCTGCTCTCGTACGACCGCCTGAGGAGCGAGGTTAGAGGTGCGTGAGGAGCGGCTGCTCACCCTGGAGCGGATGGAGGCGTTGATGAGGCTCGGGGTGGCCCGTGGCACCAGCGTTGAGATGAATTCTGGTGGCCGGACGCGGAGAATAAAGGCGTGGAGGGGTCGATTCCGGGCGCCCGCGGCCGATTCCTTTGATGAGGGTGTCGCACGGGACGAGGCGGAGCTCGTGGGCCTCTTGGGGAGGCGCGGGGATGGCCGGAGCTGCGGTGATAGGAGGCGGCCTTCGGCTAGGGTTTCGGCAAGCTCACAAAAGAAGCAACGAGAGGAAGAGAAGGGGTTTGTGCGAAGCTAGGGTTTCTCTAGGCGGCGTAGGGGTATTTGTAGAGGTCCTGGGGCGGCGGCGTGGATTGCAACGCAGGCGAGTGGCTGTCGTGGCGACGGTGAGCTACTTCCTCATCGTGAGGTTGAAGATGACTTTGGCACTTTGCACATAACCTCCAGGGGGTGGGGGTAGGCTGAACTGGTCCACTGCTGGGCTGCTGCCTGGGCTGCGCATGAGAGGGAAGAGAGGGGAAGAGAAGGGGCTTCCAGCCCAAGAACATGGTAGGGTTTTTCTTCTTCTCTCCTTTTCCCAAAATCTGTTTTCAAACTCTTTTGCTAATTTGAAACTCATTTGAAGATTCAAACTTCCTCATGTTTTGCAAATATCCATGGACTACTTAACTTAGAGAAGTGCCATGTAGGTTTAGTTTGAAATATTGAAACATTTTGAGCATGTTGAATTTGAGAGAGAAATTTGCATA
Source organism: Lolium rigidum (assembly GCF_022539505.1). Classification (NCBI taxonomy): domain Eukaryota; kingdom Viridiplantae; phylum Streptophyta; class Magnoliopsida; order Poales; family Poaceae; genus Lolium; species Lolium rigidum. The sequence continues at coordinate 120,412,337 of NC_061513.1, read as the reverse complement.
ACATTAGGGTTTTCCAAAATTTAATCCTTTATGCAATTTTCTTAGGAAAATATCATGATGCTCATGATTCATAAACAAACCCTAATATAGGTTTAGAGAAACATGGATGTTACAGATCTATCGCCCTTAAAAGAATCTCATCATGAGATTCCAAGGTAGGAATAGAGAAAGTAACAAGAACTACACCGGTCTTCAATGATCTTGTCGATACCACGCCGATCTTCTTTGTTGAAGAAGTTGATCCACGACATCATGAATGAAGTTGACCCACAACACCATGAAGAGCTCTTCATTTTGCTTTCTTCACCCTAAAGAGAAGAGGGAATGACACTCGACGGCGGATCTTCACAAAGATCGAGTATCTCATGGTCAACTCATGGAATAAGTGTTTAAAAACAACTCTTGAGCTAACAAACATGAAACACGTCAAGGTAACATAGGAGACTGAAGATGTTTCAAATTTTGGTAGACAATTGCTCCATGCTTTATAATAATATGAAGGGACAAAGTAGCGAAGAGTTAAACTGCCTTTGGTACCATATCGAGGCACTCTTAGATGGTGACTCGTAGAAGCACTAATGATTATCCAATGAGAGCAACTTTAGAATTCAAAATCATAGTCACTCTTTGGCGGGATACATGAAACGATTGTTGTCTACACAAAAGGTTGGGGCCTAGATGACTGATGAATTCACACAACATGTGAATTTATTAGAACTTCTGGTAGAAACAAAAGGGAAGGGGAGGGCACTGGCTAGGGAAGTGCAAAGGATCAGCGGGGAGTGAAATTTATTCAAACGGAGTTGTTGTCACAAGAGAAATGGTTTCGAGGGATTGACCAAGAGACATTTAGCAATTGTGCTTCTAATGTTCTCCTTGATATTATAGACACCAATATCAGGCTTCGGAATAGCCTTCAACAGGTCATCAAGTGAAGGTCGGACTTCGGAATTGAAAAGACATTATAAGGGCAACTTCTAGAATAAGTCGCACAAGATCCTTATGGAGAGTGGTTATTCTTGTTACTTCAAGAAATCTTGGCATTAGGACTTCCGACTAATTGTGTTAACCACGACCTCAATCTTGCCGGATTTATAAGAGACCTATATCAAAAATCCTTGATAAACACTAACCATCGTTGCTGCTTGAGATTCAGCTTAGGTTAGGTGTAAAGATATTTCAGACTTAGCATGTCCAAATAGGAAATTTGCAACACTTACCACCAAGGTAAAGCTGCTAGATTCTCAAGATGTAGACTACAATGTCAAGCTCCAAAAGATTGAGCTAGATTGCGGAAACCATGTGGTTGCGATTGTCGAAGACAATTGCGTGCATATGAACTTGCAATGTAACAAAATTGAGTCCTGGTGGGGACATCAAAGAAAATATCTAAGCTGTTAAGCTTCTTCTGTTTCTTGAACAAACTAGTCAGTGGCTTAGTGTGCATAGAGGAACGTTTCAAGGAATGGAGGTAACAACCTGTCTTCTCAAGAATACTTCGCACATGCATGACTGACTTGCGATGATTCCCGAGGGAAAACAAACGGAACTCTGCTCGGATCCATGACGAGATCTTTCAGCAAATGCACGTGAGCCAGAGAAGATCACTTCTAGCATCCAGAACACATACTTCGTGATAACACAAAAATGGTTCTTAAAAGTTTCCAACATTTAGTGCCAACTGTTCAATATGAACCTCTTTAGACATGGAGAGAATAAGAATGTCATCAATGGGGCTCAAGAACAAACTTATCAAGATACTCCAATGAGGGACTCGCATGTTGCATGAACAAGGCAAAAGTGGCGGCCGTGGCGACAGCGAGCTGCTTCCTCATCGTGAGGTTGAAGATGGCTTTGACACTTTGCACATAACCCCCTGGGGTGGGGGCGGGCTAAGATGGGCCACTGCTGGGCTGCGCATGAGAGGTAAGAGAGGGGAAGAGAAGGGGCTTCCAGCCCAAGAACATGGGAGGTTTTTTCTTCTTCTCTCCTTTTCCCAAAATTTGTTTTCAAACTCTTTTGCTTATTTGAAACTCATTTGAAGTTTCAAACTTCCTCATGTTTTGCAAATATCCATGGACTTCTTAACTTAGAGAAGTGCCATATAGGTTTAGTTTTAAATATTGAAACATTTTGAGCATGTTGAATTTGAGAGAGAAATTTGCATAAGATTAGGGTTTTCCAAAATTTAATCCTTTATACAATTTTCTTAGGAAAATATCATGATGCTCATGATGCAGAAACAAACCCTAATCTAGGTTTAAAGAAACATGGATGTTACAATTGTTGGAGATATGCCCAAGAGGCAATAATAAAATGGTTATTATAATATATCTTTGTGTTTATTATAATGTTTGCATACCATGCTATAATTGTATTAACCGAAACATTGATACATGTGTGTTATGTAAACAACAAGGAGTCCCTAGTAAGCCTCTTGTATAACTAGCTTGTTGATTAATGGATGATCATGGTTTCGTGATCATGAACATCGGATGTTATTAATAACAAGGTTATGTCATTAGGTGAATGATATAATGGACAGACACCCAAATAAGCATAGCATAAGATCAAGTCATTAAGTTCAATTTGCTATAAGCTTTCGGTACATAGTTGCCTAAGTCCTTCGACCATGAGATCATGTAAATCACTTACACCGGAAGGGTACTTTGATTACATCAAACGCCATTGCGTAAATGGGTGGTTATAAAGATGGGATTAAGTATTTGGAAAGTATGAGTTGAGGCATATGGATCAATAGTGGGATTTGTCCATCCTGATGACGGATAGATATACTCTGGGCCCTCTCGATGGAATGTCGTCTGATTAGCTTGCATGCATATGATTGGATCATAAGAGATGACATACCGTGGTACGAGTAAAGAGTACTTGTCGGTAACGAGGTTGAACAAGGTATGGAGATACCGATGATCGAACCTCGGACAAGTAAAATATCGCGAGACAAAGGGAATCGGCATCGTATGTAAATGGTTCAATCGATCACTAAGTCATCATTGAATATGTGGGAGCCATTATGGATCTCCAGATCCCGCTATTGGTTATTGCTCGGAGAGGAGTCTCGACCATGTCTGCATAGTTCGCGAACCGTAGGGTGACGCGCTTAAGGTTCGATGTCGCATAAGTAGATTCGGAATATGAGATGGAGACCGAAGTTTGTTCGGAGTCTCGGATGGGATCCAGGACATCACGAGGAGGTCCGGAATGGTCCGGAGAATAAGATTCATATAAGGGAAGTTGATTTCTAGGTTTCGGAAAAGTTCGGGATTTTTCCGGTGAAAGACTGGAAGGTTCTAGAAGGTTTCGGAGGGGTCCACCATGGGGCCCACGACCTAGGGGGGCCTACATGGGCCGAGGGGGTGCTGCCTAGCCCTAATGGGCCAGGCGCACCAAGCCTCAAAGGCCCAGGCCGGCCACCCCTTAGGGTTTCCCCAAAACCCTAAGGGGGGATCAACTTGGGGGCAAGATTCCCCCCCTCCCCCTTGTGGCCGCCGGCCCTAGATGAGATGGGGGCGTGGGGGCCCACCCCAACCGACCTCCCCCCCTATATAAAGAGGGGAGGGGCAGGGGGCGCACCCCATCCTCCGGACCAAGCCCCGGCCGTCCCCCTCTCTCCTCCTCCATATGTCTGCTCCGGCTTAGGCGAAGCCCTGCAGTTTTTCCTCCTCCACCACCACCACCACGCCGTCGTGCTGCTGTGATTTGGAGGAGATCTACCACACCTCCGCTGCCCGCTGGAACGGGGAGAGGAAGGGCTTCATCGACACCGTACGCGCGACCGAGTACGGAAGTCGCTGCGGATTGCGGCACGGGACGATCGTCTACACCAACAACGAGATCTAATCTCGTAGGCTTTGGAAATCTTCGAGGGTTAGTCTCATCTCCATCTCGTTGCTCCGATCTTGTAGATTAGATCTTGGGTGTTCCATAGATTAGATCTTGGATTTATTCGTCTTGCGGTAGGAAAATTTTTGTTTTCTATGCTACGAACCCCATCAGTGGTATCAGAGCCATGTCTATGCATAGATCTGTTGCACGAGTAGAACACAATGGTTTTGTGGGCGTTGATGCTTTTGTTGCTTTAGTTTTTGTACTTTTCATCTTGTGGGATGGTGGGATGAAGCGGCTCGGGCTAACTTTACATGACCGCGTCTCATGAGACTTGCTCCACGCTTGACATGCAACTTGTATTGCATAAGTGGCTTTGCGGGTGTCTGTCTCTCCCACCATAGTGAAGATCCAATTTACTCTTTCTATTGACAACACTAGTATCACCATTGTGGTTCATGTTCGTAGGTAGATTGGATCTTACTCGAAAACCCTAAACCACGTAAAATATGCAAACCAAATTAGAGGCATCTAACTTGTTTTTGCGGGGTTTGGTGATGTGATATGGCCATGATGTGATGATGATTATATTTGATGTATGAGATGTTCATTATTGTATTATGGCAACCGGCAGGAGCCTAATGGTTGTCTTTAAATTTGTTAAGACATGCGTGTCTCTTCATCATGTAATAGCTTTATTTCAAGTAGTTGTTATAGTAGCTATAAGTGATGGACAACCATGAAGCGGTGCCATGGGCCTTGGTGCAATGCTGGTGATGATGGAGATCATGCTCGTGTGCTTTGGAGATGGAGATCAAAAGCACAAGAAGAAAGGCCATATCATATCACATATTATGAATTGCATGTGATGTTAATCCTTTATGCATCTTATCTTGCTTAGATCGCGACGGTAGCATTATAAGATGATACCTCACATTAATATCAAGATAATAAAGTGTTCTCTCCTCGTATGCACCGTTGCTACAGTTCATCGTCTCTAAGCATCTCGTGATGATCGGATGTGATAGATTCTACGTTCACATACAACGGGTGTAAGCCATGTTGCACACGCGGAATACTTGGGTTTGCTTGGCGAGCCTAGCATGTACAGACATGGCCTCGGGACACGGGAAACCGAAAGGTTGAACACGAGTCATATGGATGATATGATCAACATGTTGATGTTCACCATTGAATCTACATCATCTCACGTGATGATCGGTTTTGGTGTAGTGGATATGGATCGTGTGCCACTTAACAACCATGAGGGATGTTGTATTAAGTGGGAGTTCATTAGTAATTAGATTAAAACATGAACTAATTATCATGAACATAGTTTTGAATAGTATTTTGAATTAAAGTTTGTAGAATTGGCATCCGTTTTCTACCATGCGCTAGTCTTGTAATTGAGATAGAAATGCGTTAGAGTCGACAAGTAACTTTACGGATCGGTACCGTACTGTTAAAGAATCAAGATATGATTAAGTCCTAATGCAAACTTTTAGTAAACCTCACATTGATGATTCAAAGAGCAATAGTTTCAATTAGTACCAAATCATCTTGTCTCCGTGAAACTTGAAGTTCAAATCCGTTTGAAAAGTAAGGAGCTGGAAATTTTGTTTTCAGAAATAAGCAAGGTATGAGATATGTGTGATATCTAAGACCCTATTGCAAGATGATAGAATATAATCTAGTGAGACTACATAAACTCATAAGTTTTATGGGAATGTACGAAGGTTGAAGACGCTAGGCGTCCCGATCCTCCAACTAGTTGGGCACTAACGATATTCGCATATCCATGTAGTGATCGTCCTTAGTATGCACCGTTGCTAAGACTCGTCGTTTCGAAGCATCACGTGATGATCGGGTGTTATAGATTCTACGTGTGCATACAACGGGTGCAAGCCAGATTTGCACATGCGAATACTAAGGTTAAACTTTACAAGCCTAGCATGTACAGACATGGTCTCGGAAAGTCGTCATGATTTGATGGATAAAATTATGAGTGAAATTGTTCATCACATTAAAAGGTAACTAATAGTGAAATCTGGAACACTTATCATGTGATGACCAACTTCAAAGTAAGAACCTCGAGGTTATTGGTATTTGACCAATGGACCTAAAAGTTATTGAAGGTGAAGTGTTTTCTGAGAATGGGGAAAGCTAAAAGAGAAACCACAAAAGATATTTTGGCAGAAAGAAAGAAAAAGACTAGAAAGTCTAGCTCAGGTGTATATAGATGATATACATGTTATGGATGTATTCCTTGTTTGGTCACATAATAAAATTCTTGGGTATTTGTACCAGATTGGTTGGTATGAGATGTCATACAATACAACTCAATACAAGAATACGATGGCCTAAGTGACTGATAAGGAATATGGTAATAATGCACGTACGGAACATAATAAAGTGTTATTATGTTTGTCGTTGGCATTCTACCTAGCCCTTAGAATTTATAATAAAGAACTTAATAAATTGTTATTTTGCTCTTGTCAAATGAAAACAATGAGTTGTTCAAATTATGACATTGCTCCATGTACGATGGATAAGTTATTATAAATCTTAATGGTGAAACACACATACATAACACTGACGCTAAAATGTCATAAGGCAAATGATTTGAATTCCACTCATTAGTGGAACCGCCATTTAGGTCATGTTAGAAAGGAACGCATGAAGGAACTCCATTTGAATGGAATTTTGGAGTCATATGATTTTTGAATCATTTGGCGCTTGCAAATCTCTTCTAAAAGGAAATGACTTAAATACCGTTCATAGGCCAAGAGTTGAACGGGCAACTAAACTTAGTGGAAACATACATGATGATGTAAATGGTTCACTGTGCATAGTTGTGTGCGGGAGATTCTTCTACTTCATGAAAACTTCCAACAATGAATTGAGTATATATATGTGGATGTATTCGATAAGGAAGAAGTTTGAAACATTTGAATGGATTCAAATAAATTTCAGCATGAAGTGGAAACCATCGTAATAGAAAAATCAAATATCTATGATTGGATCATGGTGGAAATATTTGAATTACGAGTTTTAGCGAACATCTAAGAGAGTTATGAAGTTGTTCTACAACTCACGTTTCTTGGAGTATCATATTGATGATGAAGTATCTGAGAGACGTATCCAAACCTTGTTGGATTAATGATGAGATAAAATGAAGCCATTATATTTTGTGGATTATGCTTTAGAGACTACCGCTTTTACACTGAATAGAGCATCATCATGATCCGTTGAAATGACGCCATACAAGTTATGGCATGGGTATAAATCCTAATAATCCTTTCTTTAAATTTTGGTCTAAGAGTTTACAACCAAAATCGGATGAATGTCTTTGTTGGTTATCCCAAAGAATTGATTGGGAATTCTTTCCACTATGGAGACAAAGACAAAAGTGTTTGTCGATGTTTCTTACTTATTTCAAAGAAATTGTTTCTAGCGAAGTTTTTGAGTGGGAGGACAATGGAACTTGATAAGGTTCATGAACCTGAGCATGATGATCAGAGTAGCACAGCATCGGAAATGGTTCCGGAAGCAGCTACGAAGATCATGGCTCCCATGTCTACAAAGTGTTATAGTCATGGAGATCAAAGTACTTATTGAACCTTGTAGATGTGGTTTATTTTGTGATCAAATAAATGATTTGTGGATAAAGGATTGTTTTTAACAATGATAAACCAACTACATACAAAGAGGTTATGATGGGCCCTGACTCCGTTAAAATGGCTATGCGCCATGAAATCCAAGATAGGTGAATACTTTTTGAAAGTAAATGGATCTATAAAATTGATGGACTTGGATGGAATATCCTTAAAGAAGCTTGACTTATCGAAAAGTTGTTTACGACAAAGTTCAAAGACTTGACTACGATAAGATTAGATCTTCCGTGGCAATGCCTATAGTCTATGTGGATTACTCTAGTAATCGCTACATATTTCTTCTATGAGATATGATAGTAGGATGACATAAATACATTCCTTACCAGAAGTGTGTATGAAGGATGTACACTAGATACAACCAAGAGTTTTGCTGGTCCGTGGAATACTAGATAGGTATACAAACTTCAATTGGATGAAGTGAGTATCGCGGAGTTGGAATCTTCACCGGATGAAATAATCAAAAAGAGTTTTGATTTCATTAGAAACGATGAAGATGCTTGCATTTGCAAGAAATTAAGTGGGAGCGCTAAGACATATTTATAATACTTTATGTAGATGACATATAGTTGGTTATAAATGATGTAATTATATACTTGATTAAAAGGTTTCATTGAGAATTAATTTCAATGAAAGGATATGGACTGAAACATATTTAGTGTCAAGATCTATGAAGATAGATTGAAACACATAATAAGTTTAAGTCGAAGTACATAGAATGAATATTCAAGTAGTTCAATATAAAAATATTAAGAAGGTGTTCTTTTCCATGTGAAGGTTTAACAAGACTTGAGTGTTGATGTCTACGCACGCTTCTATTCCTGTAGACAGTGTTGGGCCTCCAAGAGCAGAGGTTTGTAGAACAGCAGCAAGTTTCCCTTAAGTGAATCACCCAAGGTTTATCGAACTCAGGGAGGTAGAGGTCAAAGATATTCCTCTCAAGCAACCCTGCAATTAAGATACAAGAAGTCTTTTGTGTCCCCAACACACCTAATACACTTGTCAGATGTATAGGTGCACTAGTTCGGCGAAGAGATAGTGAAATACAAGTAATATGGTTGAATATGAGTGGTAATAGCAATCTGAAATAAATATGGCAGCAAGTAAACATGTAGCGGAACTTGTTGGAAACGGTGCCAGAAAATAGCTTGCTGGCGTGGTAGGCAATTCTCTGTGGTGTAACTTTTCTATTCAGGAACAAGGCCTAGGGATCCTACTTTCACTAGTGGACACTATCAACAATGATCACATAAATAAATAACTTCTCTTCCTTTGTGCTACATACACTCTTTTGTTGGATGACAAACACCATTCATTGTGTAGGGCTACAAGAGCTCCCTCAAGCCGGAGTTAACAAGCGCCACAACATTCGGAGTTCATGTTTAAGTAACCTCTAGAGCATAATAGACCGTTGCAATTTAGACCGAGTACTAACATAGCATACACCCTGTCACCTTTAAGCTATGAAAGGGAGAATAGATCACATCAATACTATCATAGTAATAGTTAACTCCATAATCTACAAGAGATTACAATCATAACCTACGCCAAGAACTACATGATGCACACACTGTCACCATTACATCATGAAGGAGGAATAGACTACTTTAATAACATCACTAGAGTAGCACATAGATTAATAGTGATACAAAGCTCATCATATGGATCTCAATCATGTAAAGCAGCTCATGAGATCATTGTATTGAGGTACATGAGAGAGAGATTAACCACATAGCTACCGGTAGAGCCCTTAGCCTCGATGGAGAACTACTCCCTCCTCATCATGGGAGACAGCAGCGTTGATGAAGATGGCGGTGGTGTCGATGGAGATGCCTTCCGGGGGCACTTCCCCGTCCCGGCGGCATGCCGGAACAGAGACGTCTGTCCCCCGAATCTTGGCTTCGCGATGGCGGCGGCTCTGGAACTTTTCTCGTATCGTGGCTTATTATTTTAGGGTTTTCGCGACGGAGGCTTTATATAGGCGGAAGGGCAGCCTCGGAGGAGTCTTGGTGGGGCCACACCATAGGGGGGCGTCCCCCCCTTGGTCGCGCCGCCTTGTGGGGTGGGGCCCCCTGGCTCCCCTCTGGCCCCTCTTCGGTGCTCTGGAAGCTTCCGGGAAAAATAAGATATTGGGCGTTGATTTCGTCCAATTCCAAGAATATTTCCTTTGTAGGATTTCTGAAACCAAAAATAGCGAGAAAACGAGAAGCGGCACTTCGGCATCTCGTTAATAGGTTAGTTCGGAAAATGCATCAAAACGATATAAAGTGTGAGCAAAACATGTAGGTATTGTCATAAAACTAGCATGGAACATAAGAAATTATAGATACGTTGGAGACGTATCAAGCATCCCAAGCTTAGTTCCTACTCGCCCTCGAGTAGGTAAACGATAACAAGGATAATTTCTTAAGTGACATGCTACCAACATGATCTTGATCAATACTATTGTAAAGCATATAAGATGAATGAAGTGATTCAAAGCAATGGTAAAGATAATGATTAAAAAACTGAATCATATAGCAAAGACTTTTCATGAATAGTACTTTCAAGACAAGCATCAATAAGTCTTGCATAAGAGTTAACTCATAAAGCAATAGATTCAAAGTAAAAGGCATTGAAGAAACACAAAGGATGATTAAGTTTCAGCAATTGCTTTCAACTTGTAACATGTATATCTCATGGATAGTTGTCAACATAAAGCAATATAACAAGTGCAATAAGTAAACATGTAAGAATCAATGCACACAGTTGACACAAGTGTTTGCTTCTAAGATAGAAAGAAGTAGGTAAACTGACTCAACATAAAGTAAAAGAATGGCCCTTCGCAGAGGAAGCATGGATTACTATTTTTGTGCTAGAGCTTTTATTTTGAAAACATAGAAACAATTTTGTCAACGGTAGTAATAATTCATATGTGTTATGCATAAGACATCCTATAAGTTGCAAGCCTCATGCATAGAATACCAATAGTGCTCGCACCTTGTACTAATTAGCTTGGATTAACACGGATTATCATTGCATAACATATGTTTCAACCAAGTGTCACAAAGGGGTACCTCTATGCCGCTTGTACAAAGGTCCAAGGAGATAAATCGCATTTGATTTCTCGTTTTTGATAGATCTCAACTAAGGACATCCATACCGGGACAACATAGAAAATAGATAATGGACTCCTCTTTAATGCAGAAGCATTCAACAATAGATAATATTCTCTTAAGAGATTGAGGATTAGTGTCCAAACTGAAACTTCCACCATGATTCATGGCTTTAGTTAGCGGCCCAATGTTCTTCTCTAACAATATGCATACTCAAACCATTTGATCATGATAAATCGCCCTTATTTCAGACAAGACGAACATGCATAGCAACTCACATGATATTCAACAAAGGTGTAACAGTTGATGGCGTCCCCAGAAACATGGTTACCGCTCAACAAGCAACTTATAAGAAATAAGATACATAGCAACATATTCAATACCACAATACTTTTTAAGCTATTTTCCCATGAGCTATGTATTGCAAATACAAGGAATGAAATTTTAAAGGTAGCACTCAAGTAATTTACTTTGGAATGGCAGAGAAATACCACATAGTAGGTAGGTATGGTGGACACAAATGGCATAGGTTGTGGCTCAAGGTTTTGGATGCACGAGAAGTATTCCCTCTCAGTACAAGGCTTTGGCTAGCAAGGTTGTTTGAAGCAAACACAAGTATGAACCGGTACAACAAAACTTACATAAGAACATATTTCAAGCATTATAAGACTCTACACTGTCTTCCTTGTTGTTCAAACACTTCACCAGAAAATATCTAGACTTAGAGAGACCAATCATGCAAACCAAATTTCAACAAGCTCTACGGTAGTTCTTCATTAATAGGTGCAAAGTACATGATGCAAGAGCTTAAACATGATCTATTTGAGCACAACAATTGCCAAGTATCAAATTATTCAAGGCCATATACCATTTACCACATGAAGCATTTTCTGTTTCCAACCAAATAGCAATTAACGAAGCGGTTTTCAACTCCGCCATGAACATTAAAAGTAAAAGCGAAGAACACTAGTGTTCATATGAAACAGCGGAGCGTGTATCTCTCCCACACAAGCATTAATTTATTCAGAGAATGAAAATAACAAAACAAAAAAAAACACACAGACGCTCCAAGTAAAGTACATAAGATGTGACGGAATAAAAATATAGTTTCACTAGAGGTGACCTGATAAGTTGTCGATGAAGAAGGGGATGCCTTGGGCATCCCCAAGCTTAGATGCTTGAGTCTTCTTGAAATATGCAGGGATGAACCACGGGGGCATCCTCAAGCTTAGACTTTTCACTCTTCTTGATCATATTGTATCATCCTCCTCTCTTGACCCTTGAAAACTTCCTCCACACCAAACTCAAAACAATCTCATCAGAGGGTTAGTGCATAATAAAAAATTCACATGTTCAGAGGTGACATAATCATTCTTAACACTTATGGACATTGCCCAAAGCTACTGAAAGTTAATGGAACAAAGAAATCTATCAAACATAGCAAACCTAAATAAAAGGCAGAATCTGTCAAAACAGAACAGTCCGTAAAGACGAATTTTTATGGGGCACTTAACTTGCTCATATGAAAAAGCTCAAATTGAATGAAAGTTGCGTACATATCTGAGGATCACGCACGTAAATTGGCAGATTTTTCTGAGTTACCTACAGACGGGGCTGCTCAATTTCGTGACAGTAAGAAATCTGTTTCACGCGCGGCAATCCAAATCTAGTATCAACCTTACTATCAAAAACTTTACTTGGCACAACAATGCAATAAAATAAAGATAAGGAGAGGTTGCTACAGTAGTAACAACTTCCAATACACAAGAAAACAGTATCAAAATAAAAACATGGGTTATCTCCCAAGAAGTGCTTTCTTTATAGCCATTAAGATGGGCTCGGTAGTTTTAATGATGCTCGCGCAAGAAATAAGAGTTGAAGCAAAAGAGAGCATCAAGAAGCAAATTAGAAACACTTTTAAGTCTAACCCACTTCCTATGAAAAAGAATCTTGTAAATAAATAATTCATGTAAGCACAATGCAACAAGCATAAAAAGGCAACATAAGCGCAACTTCAAGATTCTCAACATAAAGAGGGGAAACTTAATATTATTAAGATGCATATAACCATGTTTCCCTCTCTCATAATAACTTTAAGTAGTATCATGAACAAATTCAACAATATAACTATCACATGAAATATTCTTATCATGAGCTACATGCATAAAATTATTACTCTCCACATAAGCATAATCAATTTTATTAGTAATAGTGGGAGTAAAACTACCATAACCATCATTGTAATCATCATAAATTGCAGGCATGGTATAATCATAATAACCTTTATCCTCCATAGTAGGTGGCACCAAAATACCACTATCATTATAATCATCATAAATAGGAGGTAAAGTATCATCAAAGAAAATTTTCTCCTCAAAACTTGGGGGACTAAAAATATCATGCTCATCAAAACCAGCTTCCCCAAACTTAGAATTTTCCATAGCATTAGCAACAATGGTGTTCAAAGCATTCATACTAATAACATTCCCATTAGCATGCATATAAGTTCCATGGGTTTTTTAATTCTCTCTTGAAACACATCATGTCCTAATTCAAGATAAAGTTCATAAAGATCTCTCATTTTGTTGTTGTTTTCCATTAAGCCTAACTAGTGAAAACAAGAAATAAAAAGATATAATTGCAGGATCTAAAGGAAATACCTTCGAGCACTCACACACCGGCAACAGTGCTAGGAAATAGCTTAGTAGTCGGAGGATGTGAATACCTTTTACCTTACCTCCCCGGCAACGGCGCCAGAAAATAGCTTGATGTCTACGCACGCTTCTATTCCTGTAGACGGTGTTGGGCCTCCAAGAGCGGATGTTTGTAGAACGGCGGCAAGTTTCCCTTAAGTGAATCACCCAAGGTTTATCGAACTCGGGGAGGTAGAGGTCAAAGATATTCCTCTCAAGCAACCCTGCAATTAAGATACAAGAAGTCTTTTGTGTCCCCAACACACCTAATACACTTGTCAGATGTATAGGTGCACTAGTTCGGCGAAGAGATAGTGAAATACAAGTAATATGGTTGAATATGAGTGGTAATAGCAATCTAAAATAAATATGGCAGCAAGTAAACATGTAGCAGAACTTGTTGGAAACGGTGCCAGAAAATAGCTTGCTGGCGTGGTAGGCAATTCTCTGTGGTGTAACTTTTCTATTCAGGAACAAGGCCTAGGGATCCTACTTTCACTAGTGGACACTCTCAACAATGATCACATAAATAAATAACTTCTCTTCCTTTGTGCTAAATACACTTTTTTGTTGGATGACAAACACCATTCATTGTGTAGGGCTATAAGAGCTCCCTCAAGCCGGAGTTAACAAGCGCCACAAAATTCGGAGTTCATGTTTAAGTAACCTCTAGAGCATAATAGACTGTTGCAATTTAGACCGAGTACTAACATAGCATACACACTGTCACCTTTAAGCTATGAAAGGGGGAATAGATCACATCAATACTATCATAGTAATAGTTAACTCCATAATCTACAAGAGATTACAATCATAACCTACGCCAAGAACTACATGATGCACACACTGTCACCATTACATCATGAAGGAGGAATAGACTACTTTAATAACATCACTAGAGTAGCACATAGATTAATAGTGATACAAAGCTCATCATATGGATCTCAATCATGTAAAGCAGCTCATGAGATCATTGTATTGAGGTACATGAGAGAGAGATTAACCACATAGCTACCGGTAGAGCCCTTAGCCTCGATGGAGAACTACTCCCTCCTCATCATGGGAGACAGCAGCGTTGATGAAGATGGCGGCGGTGTCGATGGAGATGCTCTTCCGGGCGCTTCCCCGTCCCGGCGGCGTGCCGGAACAGGACTTCGTCCCCCGAATCTTCGCTTCGCGATGGCGGCGGCTCTGGAACTTTTCTCGTATCGTGGCTTATTGTTTTAGGGTTTTCGCGACGGAGGCTTTATATAGGCGGAAGGGCAGCCTCGGAGGAGTCCTGGTGGGGCCACACCATAGGGGGGCGCCCCCCCTTGGTCGCGCCGCCTTGTGGGGTGGGGCCCCCTGGCTCCCCTCTGGCCCCTCTTCGGTGCTCTGGAAGCTTCGGGAAAAATAAGATGCCGGGCGTTGATTTCGTCCAATTCGAGAATATTTCCTTTGTAGGATTTCGAAACCAAAAACAGCGAGAAAACGAGAAGCGGCACTTCGGCATCTCGTTAATAGGTTAGTTCCGGAAAATGCATCAAAACGATATAAAGTGTGAGCAAAACATGTAGGTATTGTCATAAAACTAGCATGGAACATAAGAAATTATAGATACGTTGGAGACGTATCAAGTGTATTTGACACTCGATGAGTAAAAACACATGAGTGATTTTAGATCATGAATAATATGTACAAAATCAGATGTCCCGTGCTCTAAAGTGTTACGAGCATATACCAGAATGATTCATGTGATGATCATTGGACAACAGTAAGAATATCCCTGAGTGCTTTAGAAGAACCAAGGATATATATAGTTTTGTATGGGTAATGACAAACAAATCGTTGTAAGGTGTTGCACCGATATTAGTTTGGTCACATATAAAAATAAAATTTCAATCTCAATTAGTCTAAGTGTTATTTAAAAGGTAGCACAATGAGCTAGAAGAAGTCTATGTTAGATTTAGATGAGTTCTAGATATTGTGACGGATTCTACAAACGAAGGCAGAGTATGTCATTGTTTTGACAATGACTGAGGATGTTAAGTCGAGGAGTTCTTGGAGAACTTGGTGTAGTTCCGATAGTGTCAGAACTTTGAAGCTATATTGTGTGTGACAATATTAGTGATTTATTTCAGACCACGGAATTAAGGTTCCACCATAAGACTGAACATATAAGATTAATGCCGTCTCATTTGGAGAATGAGTGATGCGTTGAGACGCAAATGAATTGCAAAATACACACGTTTCTGAGTGTGTCAGAACCGTTGACTAAAACCTCTCCCGTGAGCAAAACATGATAAAGCACCAGAAGGCCAAGGTGTTATATCTTTACAAATGTAAACTAGATTATTGACTCTAGTGCAAGTGGGAGACTGTTGGAGATATGCCCAAGAGGCAATAATAAAATGGTTATTATAATATATCTTTGTGTTTATGATAATGTTTGCATATCATGCTATAATTGTATTAACCGAAACATTGATACATGTGTGTTATGTAAACAACAAGGAGTCCCTAGTAAGCCTCTTGTATAACTAGCTTGTTGATTAATGGATGATCATGGTTTCGTGATCATGAACATTGGATGTTATTAATAACAAGGTTATGTCATTAGGCGAATGATATAATGGACAGACACCCAAATAAGCATAGCATAAGATCAAGCCATTAAGTTCAATTTGCTATAAGCTTTCGGTACATAGTTGCCTAAGTCCTTCGACCATGAGATCATGTAAATCACTTACACCGGAAGGGTACTTTGATTACATCAAACGCCATTGCGTAAATGGGTGGTTATAAAGATGGGATTAAGTATTTGGAAAGTATGAGTTGAGGCATATGGATCAATAGTGGGATTTGTCCATCCTGATGACGGATAGATATACTCTGGGCCCTCTCGGTGGAATGTCGTCTGATTAGCTTGCAAGCATATGATTGGATCATAAGATATGACATACCGCGATACGAGTAAAGAGTACTTGTCGGTAATTATGTTGAACAAGGTATGGAGATACCGATGATCGAACCTCGGACAAGTAAAATATCGCGAGACAAAGGGAATCGGCATCGTATGTAAATGGTTCAATCGATCACTAAGTCATCGTTGAATATGTGGGAGCCATTATGGATCTCCGGATCCCGCTATTGGTTATTGGTCGGAGAGGAGTCTCGACCATGTCCGCATAGTTCGCGAGCCGTAGGGTGACACGCTTAAGGTTCGATGTCGCATAAGTAGATTCGAGAATATGAGATGGAGACCGAAGTTTGTTCGGAGTCTCGGATGGGATCCGAGGACATCACGAGGAGGTCCGGAATGGTCCGTAGAATAAGATTCATATAAGGGAAGTTGATTTCTAGGTTTCGGAAAAGTTCGGGATTTTTCCGGTGAAAGACTGGAAGGTTCTAGAAGGTTCCGGAGGGGTTCACCATGGGGCCCACGACCTAGGGGGGCCTACATGGGCCGAGGGGGTGGTTCCTAGCCCTAATGGGCCAGGCGCACCAAGCCTCAAAGGCCCAGGTCGGCCACCCCTTAGGGTTTCCCCAAAACCCTAAGGGGGGATCAACTTGGGGGGCAAGATTCCCCCCTCCCCCTTGTGGCCGCCGGCCCTAGATGGGATGGCGGCGTGGGGGAGCCACCCCAACCGACCTCCCCTCCTATATAAAGAGGGGAGGGGGCAGGGGGCGCACCCCATCCTCCAGACCAAGCCCTGGCCGTCCTCCCTCTCTCCTCCTCCATATGCTGCTCCGGCTTAGGCGAAGCCCTGCAGTTTTTCCTCCTCCACCACCACCACCACGCCGTCGTACTGCTGGGATTTGGAGGAGATCTCCCACACCTCCGCTGCCCGCTGGAACGGGGAGAGGAAGGGCTTCATCGACACCGTACGCGCGGCCGAGTACGGAAGTCTTTGCTCGGAATGCGGCACGGGGACGATCGTCTACACCAACAACGCGATCTAATCTCGTAGGCTTTGGAAATCTTCGAGGGTTAGTCTCATCTCCATCTCGTTGCTCCGATCTTGTAGATTAGATCTTGGGTGTTCCATAGATTAGATCTTGGATTTATTCGTCTTGCGGTAGGAAATTTTTTGTTTTCTATGCTACGAACCCCATCAACAATACATCAACCTTCACTGGAACTGGAGAGGTTGGATCTGCTTGGTGAACCAAGAGAAGGTGATATCCTTGCCTGTCAACCTGCAGGCTACCAGCTTTGAGATCCGCCTAGCCATTCTCTCAATGTTTGGATAATCTGTGATGCTGGGATTGGCGTTCAAGGTGGCATTCTTAGTGGCGGCCTCATCCTTAAAGGGAGGGAGCCCACTGGTGAGATTCGGAGTCTTGGCGTTGTTGATGTAAAAGAATCCAGCTGACGAGTGCCTCACATATTCATGTCGTTCCATCTGAGGGATTATCCGGTTGGGCTAGATCTTGAAAGTGACACTAACACAGTTGACAAGCATGTTGGTCTTGGGCACAAATTCCTTCTTCACAGAGAAGTAGTACAAAAACAAATGTGAGATCCGGCTCGATCTAGAATTGAACTTCGAACATCGCCACGTGATTTGAAATGGCATGGACGCTGTTGGGCGAGATATTGTGGGGATGGAGCCCATACTTCGTCAGAACCTAGATGATGAAATCACTTCGCGGAAGCGATAATCCGCGCTCCATCAATGTCTTAGTTAAGACCATCTCTCCATCTTCAGGAGTAGGGGTTGGGGCACCCGGAACAACCCGACATGTATGGGGCTTCAGAAACCCTTTGGTCTCCAAGTTCCGCATCTCGTCCTCAGTCACAGTGCAGCGCCACCATTTCCCTTTTACATCTCTATCACGGATCCGAGCTTTGGGCTTCTTCACCACCTCCTCCACCTTCTTTTTTATTTTTTCGGAACCAACTATTTCAGCTGGATCCGTCATGTGAGCTTACGTGTCTATGGCTTTTCCTGATCCTTGAGACGGATCTAGATGGACGGGAGTGATTAGAGGAGCGGATGAGGAAATTGGTGTAAGGCGAAGTGGCGGAGACGACATTTCTGCCTGAAATTATGAACTATCGTAAAAACTAGTAGGAATGAATGTTAACTTAGTTGCCCTGTCTATCGCTACAAACTCCGTCCAGAAGCTTGGAGAAGGAGCACTTACCGGAATGGCTTCCACGGTGGAGTAGGACATCGGCGATGAGGTTTTCTCAGGGTGGCTCGTCAAACTTAAGAGCACTAATGAACACGGCATGGTGGCAACGCTCCAATTATAACATTATAACACCAACCACGACGTGATTATTTGCCGGCGTGGGATCTACCACGGCGAAAACCTGTGTTGCGTTCTTGCTTGGCACTGGAAATGTCAATTCAATTTTTTTTTCTGTGGTGCTTCCATTTGGAAATGACTTTAATTGTTGTTGGATTTGAAAATAACGATAATCTTTTAGCAACTTTACATTGGGTTGCTAGTCTGGGTATTCTATCACAGAGTATCTTTTAGTAGCTTAGGCCAAGATTTTGGATACCGGTTTGAAAAAAAATCTCGGAGGGGATTGAGATTTCCGGTAACCACGGTTACTGGAGATAACTGGTCAAATATCGAACGAGATTCTCAAACAAAATTTGAATTTTAAACTGAAAAATATCTAAATATCTTGAAAATAAGGTTTGGAAGAGAAGGAAGTGAAAGATTCGACGAGGCATGGGGTTATAATAGAGAGGGAATACGTACGGTTTAGATTAAACTAACTAATCAACCTAAATTCAAATGAGCTAGAACTTTTTTGGCCGATAAGTTAATTTACCGGAGGGGGCTGGGAATTCCGGTTACCGGTAACCACGGTATTTCAGCCGGTAACCAAATCCCTGGCCTAGACTAGACTATATATCATACGATCAAACTCGTTTTTTTTGCGAAAATTCTACCGATATATTAATAATCATCAACAGTAGTACAAATATGCCTAAAAGTGATAAAAAATACAAATAGATCATTGAACCACCTAGCGACGACTACAGACACTAGCACGAGCCAAAGGCGCGCCGCCGTGCTCGTCCCTCCATCACCGAAATTAGGCAAAACTTCTTTTAACGGTACTTCTTTTGGAGGAGTCTATTACCTACTATATCCAAAGAAATGCTTAGATACAATGGAAATTGCACGCAAAATGCATGTCCATCAGCTGCTGTGAGCTGCAGCGCCGTGCATACTACGATCTAGCCATCTTGGAATGACCAAACAGACGCACGCAAAGCGGAAAAGATCCAGTCGAGTCAGTCAAACAGCGAACGGAAAAAAGCGGCTTTATTAGTTAGTGGCACGGCGAGGATGATGATGATGAGGTTACGGCCGCACCCGTGCGCCTGGCCGTGTCGCATATTTGAGCCATGAAGATGAAGTGGATCGCACACATTACATACCCGTGTGGGCGTGGCCGTGGCGGGCCCACCCCAATCGACGCCACACCAGATCCGTTCACGTTTCGCTGACGTACGTGGCCCGACCCGTGGGGCCCACGCCTCAGTGGAACTAGCGTTTCCGTGGACGCCTGATTGGACAAGTCGCTGCGAAAATGTTTTGGGGGGAACGCGGGCCCCGCGCCATGACACCCAGCACGTGCGCCTGTCCCCGGACCACTGGTGCGGGAGCAATCCGCGGCCGTCCGATTCGGATTCCGGGTGATGTCGTCCGTCCGTCCGTGCGCGCGCGCACTGTCGTTGGGTGGGTGGGTACTCCCCGGTACGCGCGATCTGCCGTTAGATCGCTCCGTCGCCGGTCGGTCTTTTGCTGTTTGCTGACGGCAAAACTGGTTCCATTACTTACACGAGGCTGTTCCGTATACGTAGTGACCACTCACCAGTCGCCACATTTGTTGCGCCTTTGACCTCATCGGCTCCGAGCAAGCCGAGTTTGATGGCAACACCGTACATCTGTTGCGCTTGCCATATGCACACATACAAATAGCCCATCTTGGTAACAACCAAAATGCATGGAAACTAGATTTGGAGGCTCAACTATAGGTAGCCCCCACTAAAAGAAGTGTTACATAATGTAGCAGTGGCGGAGCCAGAACTCCAACCTTGTGTAGTCAATTTAAATCTGTGTAGTCAGATATATGTATTTATGTAAATTTTTAGAAAATTTCTACATAATTTTTCATTGTATAGTTGAAAAACTGTGTAGTCAAGTGACTACACAGCTAGTGTGTGGCTCCGCCACTGTAATGTAGCCCTTAATTTAACAAAATATATTTTATAATTTTTCTAGAAAATGAAAAAATAATCGTAGATGTAGCCAATACAAACCTGTAAATTTTTAATGCGGAATTCTCTGTACCGCAGGTTACACAAAAAACGACAAATATGTGAATCTAAGTACAATGGATAGTGTACATAACAAAACTGTAAAACTTGTCAAATTTTGTCATCTTTATCTAGCCTAGAATATAAAGAATATTATAATAAATTTTGCACAATTGCAGGACACATCATTAGCTATATCCAAAAAAAATTTGTAAGTTTTTGAAAATTTAAGTATGATTTTACTTGTCTTCATTTGTCCACTCTTAGATGATGCATGCGTTCAGAGAGGGAAGAAACTATCTCCTCTCCCGTGCCATCCAATCTTGCGGTGATCTTGGGTAAAACCCTAGATTTGTTAGAAGGAAAGCCTCCATCAACTCTTGAGCTATGGCTGCCACCGGCTTCAACAATGGTGGTGGGCTTCGTTCTTAAAGAGACGGGCGCTCCGACCACTATGACGCATAGAGAGGAGATCCAACTGAAGGTGGGGGTCCCAAATGATTTGCATGGCAGTGGGTCCTTTCGTGGCCATTGCGACAACGTGGCTTCTCTATCTGTTCATGCTTATGGCTTCTCCTTTTTTGCACAATTGCATTTGACAACATTGTGTGAATTTCTTTACCGCGTCTAATGAGGGTTTTTGAGTCCAGAGGCGACGATGTGGTCTTGGCTTAGTGATGGGGGTCGTAAGGCTATTAGGCCTGATGATCTACTCGACTACGGTGGTGATAAACAATAGAGGAATATAAACCAAAGGATTGAACAAGATATCATCATTTTTTACCAAACTATTGTTAACCGTGCAAATGTAAGAGTGAAGCAACAATAATAGTAGAAAGGTCTAGCATAAAACAATACCAAAGATAAACAAACTATCAAGTGAAGAGACAAAGACACCGAATATGTTGCGATATTGCCTACCTCTTGTCTACATCTTCATCTCTTTACTTGCACGAAACAAGACCAAGGTAAAACAAACGACCAAGTGATGGATACAACTCGGCAGACCCCTCCCCGCTTTGCATATACATATGCGTCACTGGGGACTAAGTTTACAAGAGGCCAAGGTGGTTACATCTTAAAGATACATCTAGATTCGATCTAAGTCACTTAGAATATTATATCCCACGGATTTCGGGGCAAGCAATCATGACTTTTCTTGTACTCTAAGTTAATGAGGGGGCTTGGTCTCATTGTACACCGACTACTTGTGTTAAAAATGCACGCGTTCGTAGAGGGGAAAACTATCTCCTCCCCCCTGTGCCATCTACTAATGTGTTGACCATGTGTAAACCCTAGATCCCGCTAGCTGGAAAGCCTTCATCAACTGCCGAGCTATGGCTACCACATGCTTCGGCAGCGGTGTCATGGTAGGCCTCATTCTTAAGGAGACGGGCGCTCCGGCCAATATGAAGCACACATAGGACACTACTAGGAATAGGGACTACCATTGGTGTGATAGTAGTGACGCATGGCCATGCGCTACGGGCAGTACAATCTGGTGTGTTACGGGTAAGGGTTTTCCTATTAGTGGGAGCTCAAACTGTAGGTAGTCGTCCTGAAAGATTTGCATAACGGTTTCGTGGCCATCAGGATGATGTGGCATCTATGTATGTTAGGGGTTTTGGATCCTTGGCTGTGCGCAATCGGAACCGACAACGTTGTGTGAGTTTCTTCGACGCATCAGTGAGGGCCTTTGAGTCTAGAGGCGGTGATGTGGTCTTGGCTTTGTGATGGGGCACAAAGGCTATAATGCCCGGCGATCTAGTCGGTTGTACTGGTGCTAAAAGATAGAGGTATATCAGCCGAATGATTGAACATGATATTATCATTGTTTTTACCAAAATAGTATTAACCATGCGAAATACTAGTAGCGACCATGGACATATATGAAGTAAATTTAGGACATGGCGTTTTTTTGCACCCAGGTGCATTGATTTATAAAATACATTTTAAACCCATTTTAAAATGTCAATAAAATCACGCAAAAATTGAGCGAGTACATCTTGATGTCCTATGTCGTCGTGAAGTCGTTTCACGAAAAACCGGTAACTTTCGTGTCATATTTTAAAAAAGATAAAATTTGGTGCTAAGAAAATGCTCTTTGTGAGACGTTTCTCTAACTTTTTTTACACAAGACACAAAATAAGTCGATTATCAATGAAACTTGGTCGTGTGCACATAGACCGTCGATATGTACGAGTCAATTTTCTGTTCAGAATTTTTTTGACACTTCAAAATATTTTTTACGGTGGCAGGAGCATATGGACATGGGATCAAATGCGCATTACGGGTAAATTTACTAGTACTCCATTCTATCGATAATACTTATAGTTGAATTGCATATATTTAGACACATTTTAGTAGGAGTATATCCGTATTATGGATCGGAGAGAGTAGGCGATGCTAGTGGCATACGAAGACCGTCCACGGACCACGGGTGAGGGTACTCGTGATCATTGCGCAAGATATTGGCGCTTGGGGGCGGCCGGGGATGTGGGGCAGCCGCACGTGGGAGTCGGACAGCGAACGGGGCGCGCCATAAACGTCCGTGTGCAAGTGCAAGCAACGGGAACGGGATGCAACCGTGGGGCTCCCCCGTTGCACTTTGAATGCGGTGATGGCGAGGTGCTTCGCGTTCGGTCGGCGCGCGCGTGACCACCGTGCGAGCGATCATCCTGCGTCCGTCTGTCGGGCCCTACGCCATCTGCCCCGTTACCGTTCCGCAGCGACTGTCTCCGACTGCATTTCATCGCCTCGACCTTGATCTTATCCCGATATCTCTGTTTTTTGTTTTTGTTTTTGACAAGTCCCGACATCTCCGGCTAGAACAACGACGCGCACGCGCAGCTGTGAGTTGGGAGGCCTGGCCCTGACTTCTTGGGCCAAGGGTTGTGCTGTAACTGAAGAACGGTTTCCTCGGCCACAGCAGGAACTATTATGGGCTGCACATTTCTGGTCAGTCTGCTACACGGCCAATGGTTTTTTTTTTCTGTATCAGTCCATTCATGTGGCAAAGCCTATCGCACGCTCAGCATGCGTTAATGCTGCACGCGGAAAAACCTATTTTCCGCTCATTAACAGGTGTTACCACGCGTCGCCTGGGCGCGGGTATCGTACTGGGCATGCCAATTTCGTTCGTTCCATCGTTTGTCCTTCCTCTCGTTCGCTGCACGCTCGCAGGTTTTTTTTGGGTTTTGGTCGGATTTTTTTTTCTGGTTTTTCGGTTCTGGTTCGTTTTCTTTGGTTTTTTTTTTGCTTTTTTCTATTTCTTTTATTGTTTGAACATTTTAATTTGAACTTTTTCAACTTTGAATATTTTTTATAATCTGAATTTTTGCAAATCAATTGAATAAAATGTAGATGACCCTTTCTTGGGCGGCTGGGCCGGCCCAACACGGAGGCGCGTGGGGGGAATCCTGCGTGCGTGCGCTACTCCCGCACGCACGCACGCGGGGTATAGGGAAACCCGTTGCAAAGCCGGACATGTTTCCATCATTGACCGAGGCCCGTTAAGACGGGAGCATAGATTGGAACATTCCACCTATCGTTATTTATTTATTTTGTTTTCTTCGTGGTTTTCGCTGGTACAGGTTTGGTTGGGTTTTCTTTTGCGGTTTTTTCTTATTTCTTCTATTCCTTTGTTCGATTGTAATTTTTGAGATTCAAATTGTGTACAGGTTCGTATTCAAAATTGGTCCAGGTTTGAATTTTGTTTAAATTCAAATTCAAAACAATGGTTGGAAATTGCGGACACATCGGCTCGAATGGGAAAGCCTATTGTGAGCTATCAGCGGATGAAGGATTTTCTCCGCACACATCGCATGTGCATGTATATGGGCTGCTCTCAATGCAGCCCAGATTAATACGTATTGTTTTATTTTGAATAGTGTCTAGATTTAAAATAAATTTTTAATTTCAAAAAATGCTGAAATCTAAAAAGGTTTGATCGAAAAATGTTCAGATTAAAAAATGTTTAGATTAAAAAATTTAAAAATGTTCAAATGTGAAAAAGTCAAATTTGATTTTTTTTTGAAATTGATTTCATCTGGAAAACATTCAAATCTGAACAATTTAAATTTTTTAAGTTCAGATAAGATAGAAAAGACCGGAAGAAAGGAAATTGAATAAAAAATCGCAAAACTAGACAGAAAAAAGCACAAGGAAAAAAGAAAACGAAAAAAACAAATAGAAAAAGAAAACCGGAAGGAAACCACCCTGGGGAGTGCTGTACACCGACCTGGTCGGTGTGTACGGGCCACCGCACACCCCACCGACCAGGCCGGTTGGTTGGGCCGCGGCCCATTAGTAGTAGGTACGTTTTTTTTTGTTAATAATTTTCTTTTTTAATATCTAACTTTAAAAAAAAAAATTTCGGAGAACAAATTTTCAAAATCTGTTCAGATTCGAAATTTTGGAAATTTAAAAAATGTTCAGATTTTGATTTTTTTTTCGAAATTTGAACATTTTTTCGAATTTGAACATTTTTCCAAATTTGAACGCTTTATATATTTGAACGGATTTCAAATTTGAACGCTTTTATAATTTGAACATTTTTGTATTTGAACATTTTCAAATTTGAACGGATTTCAAATTTGAACAATTTTTTGTATTTGAACGGATTTCAGATTTGAACATTTTTTGTATTTAAACGGTTTTAAAATTTGAACGTTTTTAAAATTTGAACATTTTTTAAATTTTGAAAAGTTTTCAATTTTGAAATTTTTGTGAATTTGAAATATTTTCAAATTTGAACAAAAATAAATATAAACAAAAAAGAAACAAAACAAAAAAAGAAACAAAAAGGAACAGAAAATAAAAAAGGAAAAGGAAAAGAAAAGAAAAAAGAAAAGAAAAGAAAGAAACAGAAACAGAAAACAGAAAAAAGAGGCGAACTGGGCCGACCAGGCCGGCCCATACCGCGCGCGGGGGATGTGCGGTAGGGACCGACCTGGTCGGTGTATAGGATTTGCCAACCACCCTCCCCAAGGAAAAACACAAAGAGAAAGAACGGCCTCTTAAAAATGGTCCAGGCCCAATAACACCTGCTGCGAGTGGCACCTCCTATAGCGCCCGCAGCGGGCACATAATAGGTAAAATATTGTATTCCCTAAAAAAAAGGTAAAATATTGTAAAACTATTAAAAATACTTGTATTTGACATCACAGATTTAAAATAACATCACAGGTTTGATAGTGTAGCACCGCCAGCGCGGCTCACCCGGGATCGTCTTCAGGCGATGCATGAATGGTGCACGCAGGGCTCCCCGTTCCTACGCGATTTGGAGTTTTTCTTTTTCTTCAGCAATAATATATGGCGACAATGCAGTGTCGTGCTCCGTCGACAGCATTCATTTTGGACAGCAAATAGCCGACGACAAAACACATCAGACGTAGAATTTGCTGCGCGCGCTAGTAGCTGACCAGTTTCCCGGCCAGGGGGCGGCGCGGCATGTTTTCGTTGAAAAACAAGACCGGGCCAGGATTCAAGCTCGGCTGGTCGCCAACCCTGGCAGACTTGCTCAACACCCCGCTCCGTCGCGCAGCAAATCCAGCGGCCCATGCTTGTCCACGCCATAGCTAAAATGTCAAATACAGTGGAGTAGAATCGACCAGACAACGGAGCAACGGTACCAAGTCAGAAGCGGCTTGCTGCCTGGCGAACATATTTATTCCACACAAAACAAAGCGGCACCGGTCACCGGCTGTATATAAACACGGCGGGGCTGGGCGACCAAAATCAGGCAGTTCTGTCACCGGAGCCCACAACGAGGAGACGCGAAAGCAAGCGAAGCTCCGAGCGGCAATATACACGCCATGGGGACACAATCTCTCCTGCTCGCCTGCCTGCTAGCCGCGGCGCCGCTGTGCCATTGCATCGTGGCCTCGCCCGCATCGATCGCCGGCGCCGCGGACAACCTCGCCATGGGTGGTTAGTATCTGCTCCGCTCTACGCACAGAACTCGCACCAAGAGCTGGCCCATCAGCTTGCTTGAGCACCATGTTCGATCGATTATCGTATTCACAGATGCTTCTGCGTGTGTGTGTTTTGCAGGGATGGAGCTGCGCCGCCCCATGATCGGCGGCGTGACGGCGGCGAATCGGTCCGCGGACGAGCAGAATCCGACGGAGGCAAGCGATGGGACCGGACACCGGCTCCACCTGAGCTGGCTCTCCTTGCTCTCGGAAGCGACTTCGCCGCTGGCCCGAGACCATCCCTTCGTCGAGCAAGGCGTAGTGCTCGATCACTTGCTCGTCTTCTTGGTGGTGCTCGTCGTCTACATCTTCCGCTGATTTGGAGGCAAGCCACCCAAGTCATGCCAATGTTAGTTTCGTTTAGGTGTATATTCTTTCAAGTTCTGTGCAAGCCGTGGAACAAAGAAGGTGGTGTAATTGTTTTCCCGTTTCTGAAAGCAGTACTATGTAAATGCTGAAATAATACTGCTCCTGCCCTTCTGCCTTGATCTAGCTAATTTGTCAAAAGCTCTCTTGGGCTCAGTGGTTCCTTTATTTTAAAATTATGTTAACAAGTTTTAAGAAAAATCTGGATGTAGTCAAGCATGCAAAATTGCAACACTAAATCCTTTAAATTTTAGGCCACACAAAGATTATAAAATCTGATAAATTTTAGAGTTGAAAATATTCACCATTCAATATACCAATCCACTCTCTTTTCATTTTTGTGTAGCTCCTAATATATTTCGCAAATAAAAAGTGTAGCTCGTAATATTGAAGTATAAAAAAAATAGATTTTAGAACTTCTAAGAACAATTTATCAGATTTATTGAAATTAAGAAAGCATGGAGCTTAGAGGTCAGACATCCATGCTTATTCTTTTAGAACGTAATTGCTTTATTTCAAGTTTCATCAGACAACAAAATTTCTGACTGCACAACCGTTGTCAGGAAAACAGGAAATACACCAAATTGCCTAGCCGGAGATAAAGAAGTATATTGTTGGGCACACAAGTGTGCCACCTTGTTAGTTTCTCTCCTGACGAAATGCATTCTGAAATCCTCGAATTGAGGACTCAACTGCATCATCTCCTCACGGTCGGTTTCGACTATAACCTAGCATGTCATGTTCTTCAGCCCACTCCATTCCATCTCTGCACGTAAGTAGCCCCATCAAGAACACATCTTCAGTAAAATTACATGGTTACTCCTTGTCCCCGGGAAATTCCAATACCTGCTTGTTGTGTCGCTAGGTTAATTTACAGCCAAAACAGCTTTAACCTTTGTGCAGCCCACCACTAGGCAAGTCCTCTTTTCTTTTCTCTCCTGGGCATTACCTAGCTTGGTTGAAGTAGGCTGGTTCGTAGCTTCAACACTTTTCGATGAAGGTATTTTATTATCAATGCGAGAGTCTACGACACAAATCGAAGAGTTTATACTTGGCCCCTGCATAACAAGATCGTACACATCCCATAATATATGTTCAAATATGAAAAGAAGTTCAAAGCACATACTTTATTCATGTAACAAACAAAAGAAAAAAAAATAAAAGAAAACAACCTAAACCATGGGAAGCAAGTCCGTAGACTACGCCTCCATTTGTGCTTGTAAACACTTCCTTGGCTGGCTGCTCCACTTGTATACAAGTTGTCACGAAGATATCCTCTCGCTGCTACAGTTCCGAGAGGCGATTTGTGAGCCAGCCGTCCAATCCACCTCGCCGCCAACGATTTCGCCGGTTCCCTCTCCCTCCGGCGGCCGCTTCGGCGGCGGGAGGGTGGGGGAACCCCGGATCTTGGCTGTACATAGTGTAGGTTTGGGTAGCTTCCAGCCGACGGCGCCGAGAAGGCGGAGGCGCGGCCGGAGTGGTGTTTTGGGGTGGCGCTCGTTCCCTTTGGCGGTGGTCCTCCTTGTAGTGCTGCTACATAGTGACCATCCTCGTCTTCCTTGCAGGTCATCGGAGCTGCGGGGGTGGCTGTCCCTCGCCGGATGCTGGGTAGCGGCGGTTTCGGACCAGTTGATGTCGGGAGAAGCTGGTGGTGTTGAGCTCGTTGATGGCGCTGAAGATGCAGGGCGGAGGCTCTTCGGAGCTGAGGACCGTCGACTTCCCATCCGTAGAGGGATGCCTCCCGTTCCAAGGCCTGAGGGGAGGAGGTGCGGCGGCGCGCCGGCGGGACGTCTTCTTTGTATTCCACGAGATCAAGATCCAGAAGGACTCAGTTGTAATTTTATGCTTTGTTCTGGACTATTCTGTAAAAACCGTGTCTTAATATAATCAGCTTTTTCCTTCGCAAATTTTTTTTGTCACGAAGAGGTTCTTGTCGAGACCGTGGGAACCAAGGTACCCATGATCTCTACTAAGTGCAAGCCCTGAGACCGTTTGTCCCTCTCGGGGACGCCCGACATGGTACCTCAGACCCAACACCCTGAGGATGCCTTGGGAGCAGGACTGCATAGTGCAGTGAGGAGCCCGAGGAGGGCCCCCCATCTGGCAAGCCATGCCAGGAGGGCCCCAAGGAACCCTCCCGTGGTTGAGTTGGAGAGCAAGTCGTGGCCCTCCTGCCACTTGGCACGAGGGAACTACCGTATTGGACTGCACCTGAAGGATTGGACCCGATGACTGGAGCGCCACATCAAGACCAGTTACGTGCCTGGAACATCCTGCCATACGCCCCTAACAAGCTTGTGGAGATGCCACACCACGAGCAACTGGTGATGCGTGGAGGGCAGCCGTCACTAGACGTTTGTTTATCGACTAGCTCAAAACCCCTATAAAAGGGAGCACTAGTCCAGGAAGAGGGGGTTGGATTCCAGTGATACCTGGGGTTACATAGAGTCTTGTCATCGCAGCTCTTCCGGTCCTGCAACCTTACTGGGCTCTCCTCGGCAAGTCAGTTCGGCATTGTAATCCCTCAAGCACTATGTCAAAGAAATCAAACAAGAAGGATGTAGGGTCGCTAGAGTTTTCTAGCGGCCTTAACCTACGTAAATCCGCCGTGTGTTTGTGATGCCCACAAGTATAAGGGATCGCTGAAATCTTCGCTAGGAAGTATTACCCAAACTTACAATTCGACTCAAGTGGAACACAAGAATATCAATAAAACTTTAGCAATTGAGACGTCACTCTCAACCACATATGTATATCAATAAACTCACAAAGCAAATGATGATTTATAGTAGTTGATTCAAAGCAGTAGAACAAGCCGTCAACAATAGCAACAAGTTTCCAGTTTTGACCGGAAGTAGTAATGTGTAACTTCAGTGGCTAAAGGCGTAGGCATGAGATGATAGCGGGGTGTTGCATGAATTATATTGATCATATAATGTAATCCTAATAACATGGCATTTATCTGTAATTCAATTATGTGTAGGTGTGATCCAAATATAGTTATACGTACTAACCAAAAGAATATTTATAACATCTATGGTCCCGTCTGCCCATTTCACCGGAGACAACTTGGAACTACATGTAATTAAGGTCTATTCTTTCGAATAGCCCGGAACAAAATATTAACACTTCATGAACACACAATATCCTCAAACTAATACATAGGGTTCGCAGGTTTAACACAATAATAGGTAATACACTTTGCAGATAGTTACCAAACTCATATATATGATGGGTCAATAAAAGTGCAATAATTTAAACCTAGAAAATGTGTATCAATACTCATACAAGAATATTCTCAAGACAAATACCTCAAATCTCGATACATATAGATGATTACATGATCAATATCATCCAATCCGCTTCCACCTCACATGCCTACAGAGAACTACTCACAGATGATGATGGAGAGTGAGCACATGGTTGTTGGCGATGACGTTGGTGGCGATGATGGTGGAGAAGACCTCGAAATCCTCCCCTCCAGCGTAGAGAACATGACCAATCTGACCCCCGAAAAGAAGATTGTGGATGTGACGGCGCTCTGTTTCGTGAAAACGTTTGTGCTTTTGGCTATCTAGTTTTTTCAGGTATATATGGGGGTGCGCCAAAGGAGAGGCCGAGATGACGCTCCATGGCTGAAATAGCATGGGTGGCACGCCTAGTAGAGGGAGACACGCCACATTTATTCTTTTGCTTCGTGGCACCTCTGATGTGATTCCAACGTCCAGACTCCTTGTTTTGGTGAAAAACCTGTGTGGTATTTTTTCTCGATTTTATTTTTTATGAAAACAAATAGAAAGAAGACTTTTGGTAAAAACAACATCAGATTCAGCAGTTTTATTCAAGTATAATGAGATTTCGGAGCAAATCATCGAGCAAAAGACGTAAAAAAGTAGATACACTTAAGATGTATCAGTTTGCCGTGTGTTGTGTGAGATTATTCGGATTGTCTTATCGGCCCACTACCAACCTAAAAGGGATGGTCTCACCCCCAGTGTCCGCGAATGCACCTGCGATACATGGTGCGCCAGGTAGGGGGTGCCCCTATAGCACGCACGTAGCATGCGCTACCGGCAACATGCTTGAAGGGCATCTTGGGTGGGCTGGCCCAATACCATGTACAATTTGTATTTCCATTTTTATATATTTTTGATTTTTTTTTTCAAAATTTGAACACAATTTTAAAATAAACAAATTTTTTGATTTTTTTTTGATTTTTTTTCAAATAAACAATTTGAAAAATTTCCGAATAGAAATATAAAATGAACATTTTTTTGAATTCAAACAAAAATCAAATATGAACAAAATTTCAAACCGTGTAAAACAATAAAAACCAACGGAAAATCTAGAAACCGTGAAAAAGCGAAAACTCTAGAAAAAGGCCGACCTTCGCGAAGGGAAGACAACTCGCTGCGCACGCGACAAGTGGCGCGCTGTGGTGCCAGAAAATCCCTGGGAAGTGGTCTTCCTGCTCGCCACGTGTCGCAAGGGGAAGCAAGGTGGGTAGTGATGTCTACTCACGCTTTTTTTCCTGTAGACAGTGTTGGGCCTCCAAGAGCAGAAGTTTGTAGAACAGCAGCAAGTTTTCCCTTAAGTGGATCACCCAAGGTTTTATCGAACTCAGGGAGGAAGAGGTCAAAGATATCCCTCTCAAGCAACCCTGCGATCACAATGCAAGAAGTCTCTTGTGTCCCCAACACAACCAATACACTTGTCAGATGTATAGGTGCACTAGTTCGGCGAAGAGATAGTGAAATACAAGTGATATGAATGAATATGAGCAGTAGTAACGGCACCAGAAAATAGCTTGTTGCTACAACTGGCGTGTGGTTGATGGTGGGAATATTGCAGGCAGTACATATGCAGTAGAACAGTAAACAAGCGATGATTGCAGTATTTGGAAACAAGGCCTAGGGATCATACTTTCACTAGTGGACACTCTCAACATTGATCACATAATAAAACCACTCTACACTCTCTTTGTTGGATGATGAACACCACTAATTGTGTAGGGCTACAAGAGCACCTCAATACCGGAGTTAACAAGCTCCACAATATTCGATATTCATATTTAAATAACCTTAGAGTGCATGATAGCTCATTGCAATTATACCAAATACTAACATAGCATGCACACTGTCACCATCATACTATGAAAGGAGGAATAGATCACATCAATACCATCATAGTAATAGTTAACTTCATAATCTACAAGAGATCACAATCATAAACTACGCCACGTACTACATGATGCACACACTATCACCATTACATCATGGAGGAGGAATAGAGTACTTTAATAACATCACTAGAGTAACACATAGATTAATAGTGATACAAAGCTCATCATATGAATCTCAATCATGTAAGGCAGCTCATGAGATCATTGTATTGAAGTACATGGGAGAGAGATGAACCACATAGCTACCGGTACAGCCCTTAGCCTCGATGGAGAACTACTCCCTCCTCATGGGAGACAGCAGCGTTGATGAAGATGGCGGTGGTGTCGATGAGATGCCTTCCGGGGGCACTTCCCGTCCCGGCGGCGTGCCGGAACGGAGACTCCTGTCCCCCGGATCTTGGCTTCGCGATGGCGGCGGCTCTGGAAGGTTTCTCGTCCCGTGGCTTATTCGTATCGAAGATTTAGGTCAGGGACCTTTAAATAGGCGAAGAGGCGGAGTCGGAAGGCTGATGGGGCCACCACACAATAGGGGGGCGCGGCCCCCCTCTGGCCGCGCCGGGCACCTGTGTGGACCCCCTGTGGCTCTCCTCTGGTGGCTCTCGGGTGTTCTGGAAGCTTCGTGGAATTATAAGATGCTGGGCGTTGATTTCGTCCAATTCCGAGAATATTTCCTTACTAGGATTTCGAAACCAAAAACAGCGAGAAAACATGAACCGGCACTTCCGCATCTTGTCAATAGGTTAGTTCCGGAAAACGCATCAAAACGATATAAAGTGTGAACAAAACATGCGGGTATTGTCATAAAACAAGCATGGAACATCGAAATTATAGATACGTTGGAGACGTATCGGCATCCCCAAGCTTAGTTCCTACTCGTCCTCGAGTAGGTAAACTATAAAAGAATAATTTCTGAAGTGACATGCTACCAACATAATCTTGATCATACTATTGTAAAGCATATGAGATGAATGCAGCGATTCAAAGCAATGGTAAAGACAATGATTAAACAACTGAATCATATAGCATAGACTTTTCATGAATAATACTTTCAAGACAAGCATCAATAAGTCTTGCATAAGAGTTAACTCATAAAGCAATAAATTCATAGTAAAGGCATTGAAGCAACACAAAGGAAGATTAAGTTTCAGCGGTTGCTTTCAACTTGTAACATGTATATCTCATGGATAGTTGTCAATGCAAAGCAATATAACAAGTGCAATAAGCAAGCATGTAAGAATCAATGCACAGCTTAACACAAGTGTTTGCTTCTAAGATAGAGAGAAATGGGTAAACTGACTCAACATAAAAGTAGAAGAAAGGCCCTTCGCAGAGGAAGCATTGATTGCTATATTTGTGCTAGAGCTTTTATTTTGAAAACAAGAAACAATTTTGTCAACGGTAGTAATAAAGCATATGTGTTATGTAAATTATATCCTACAAGTTGCAAGCCTCATGCATAGTATATCAATAGTGCCCGCACCTTGTCCTAATTAGCTCGGATTACCTGGATTATCACCGCAATACATATGTTTTAACCAAGTATCACAAAGGGGTACCTCTATGCCGCCTGTACAAAGGTCTAAGGAGAAAGCTCGCATTGGATTTCTCGCTTTTGATTATTCTCAACTTAGACATCCATACCGGGAAAACATAGACAACATATAATGGACTCCTCTTTAATGCTTAAGCATTCAACAACAAATAATATTCTCATAAGAGATTGTGGATTGTTGTCCAAAACTGAAACTTCCACCATGGATCATGTCTTTAGTTAGCGGCCCAATGTTCTTCTCTAACAATATGCATGCTCAAACCATTCAACTCATGGTAAATCGCCCTTACTTCAGACAAGACGAACATGCATAGGAACTCACATGATATTCAACAAAGGGTAGTTGATGGCGTCCCCAGGAACATGGTTATCGCACAACAAGCAACTTAATAAGAAATAAGATACATAAGTACATATTAAATACCACAATAGTTTTTAGGCTACTTGTCCCATGAGCTATATATTGCAAAGACAAAGAATAGAAATTTAAAGGTAGCACTCAAGCAATTTACTTTGGAATGGCGGAGAAATACCATGTAGTAGGTAGGTATGGTGGACACAAATGGCATAGTTTTTGGCTCAAGGATTTTGGATGCACGAGAAGTAATCCCTCTCAATACAAGGTTTAGGCTAGCAAGGCTATTTGAAACAAACACAAGTATGAACCGGTACAACAAAACTCACATAAAATACATATTGCAAGCATTATAAGACTCTACACCGTCTTCCTTGTTGCTCAAACCCTTACTAGAAAATATCTAGACTTTAGAGAGACCAATCATGCAAACCAAATTTTAGCAAGCTCTATGTATTTCTTCACTAATAGGTGCAAAGTATATGATGCAAGAGCTTAATCATGAGCACAACAATTGCCAAGTATCAAATTATTCAAGACATTCTACCAATTACCACATGTAGCATTTCCCGTTTCCAACCATATAACAATTAACGAAGCAGTTTAAACCTTCGCCATGAACATTATGAGTAAAGCCAAGAACATATTTGTCCATACGCAACAGCGGAGCGTGTCTCTCTCCCACACAATGAATGTTAGGATCCAACTTTATTCAAACAAAACAAAACAAAAACAAACAGACGCTCCAAGCAAAGTACATAAGATGTGACGGAATAAAAATATAGTTTCACTAGAGGAACCTGATAATGTTGTCGATGAAGAAGGGGATGCCTTGGGCATCCCCAAGCTTAGATGCTTGAGTCTTCTTGAAATATGCAGGGATAAACCACCGGGGCATCCCCAAGCTTAGAGCTTTCACTCTCCTTGATCATATATCATCCTCCTCTCTTGACCCTTGAAAACTTCCTCCACACCAAACTCAAAACAAACTCATTAGAGGGTTAGTACATGATCAAAAATTCACATGTTCAGAGGTGACACAATCATTCTTAACACTTCCGGACATTGCACAAAGCTACCGGAAGTTAATGGAATAAAGAAATCCATCCAACATAGCAAAAGAGGCAATGCGAAATAAAAGGCAGAATCTGTCAAAACAGAACAGTCCGTAAAGACGAATTTTTTAGGTGCACCAGACTTGCTCAAATGAAAATTCTCAAATTGAATGAAAGTTGCGTACAAATCTGAGGATCACTCACGTAAATTGGCAGAATTTTCTGAGTTACCTACAGAGAATTCAACCCAAATTCGTGACAGCAAGAAATCTGTTTCTGCGCAGTAATCCAAATCTAGTATCAACCTTACTATCAAAGACTTTACTTGGCACAACAATACAATAAAATAAGATAAGGAGAGGTTGCTACAGTAGTAACAACTTCCAAGACTCAAATATAAAACAAAATTTCTGTAGTAAAATAAACACATGGGTTATCTCCCAAGAAGTGCTTTCTTTATAGCCATTAAGATGGGCTCAACAATTTTAATGATGCACTCGCAAGAAATAAGAGTTGAAGCAAAAGAGGGCATCAAGAAGCAAATTTGAAACACATTTAAGTCTAACCCACTTCCTATGCATAGGAATCTTGTAAATAAACAAGTTCATGAAGAGCAAAGTGACAAGCATAGGAAGATAAAACAAGTGTAACTTCAAGATTTTAAGCATATAGAGAGGTGTTTTAGTAACATGAAAATTTCTACAACCATATTTTCCTCTCTCATAATAATATCCAGTAGCATCATGATCAAACTCAACAATATAAGTATCACATAAAGCATTCTTATCATGAGTCTCATGCATAAAATTATTACTACTCCCAACATAAGCGTAATCAATTTTATTAGTAATAATGGGAGCGGATTCAACAAAGTAGCTATCATTATTATTCTCATCAAGTGTAGGAGGCATAGTATCATCATAATAAAATTTACTCTCCATAGTAGGTGGCACCAAAAGACCACTATCATTATAATCATCATAAATAGGAGGTAAAGTATCATCAAAGAAAATTTTCTCCTCAATGCTTGGGGGACTAAAAATATCATACTCATCAAAACCAGCTTCCCCAAGCTTAGAATTTTCCATATCATTAGCAACAATGGTGTTCAAAGTATTCATACTAATAACATTGCCATTAGCATGCAAATAAGGTTCCATAGGTTTTTCAATTTTTGCAACACACCATTTATGTCTTAACTCAGCAAATAGATTAAAAAGCTCACAGTTGTTTTCCATTATGCCTTACTAGTGTAAAACAAGAAACAAAAAGATGCAATTGCAGGATCTAAAGGAAATAGCTTCGAGCACTTACAATGATACCAGAAAATAACTTAGTTACCTGGGACCAGAGTGTGAGTGCCTTTTTACCTTTCCTCCCCGGCAACGGCGCCAGAAAATAGCTTGATGTCTACTCACGCTTCTTTTCCTGTAGACAGTGTTGGGCCTCCAAGAGCAGAAGTTTGTAGAACAGCAGCAAGTTTTCCCTTAAGTGGATCACCCAAGGTTTTATCGAACTCAGGGAGGAAGAGGTCAAAGATATCCCTCTCAAGCAACCCTGCGATCACAATGCAAGAAGTCTCTTGTGTCCCCAACACACCCAATACACTTGTCAGATGTATAGGTGCACTAGTTCGGCAAAGAGATAGTGAAATACAAGTGATATGAATGAATATGAGCAGTAGTAACGGCACCAGAAAATATCTTGTTGCTACAACTGGCGTGTGGTTGATGGTGGGAATATTGTAGGCAGTACAGATGCAGTAGAACAGTAAACAAGCGATGATTGCAGTATTTGGAAACAAGGCCTAGGGATCATACTTTCACTAGTGGACACTCTCAACATTGATCACATAATAAAACCACTCTACACTCTCTTTGTTGGATGATGAACACCACTAATTGTGTAGGGCTACAAGAGCACCTCAATGCCGGAGTTAACAAGCTCCACAATATTCGATATTCATATTTAAATAACCTTAGAGTGCATGATAGATCATTGCAATTATACCAAGTACTAACATAGCATGCACACTCGTCACCATCATACTATGAAAGGAGGAATAGATCACATCAATACCATCATAGTAATAGTTAACTTCATAATCTACAAGAGATCACAATCATAAACTACGCCAAGTACTACATGATGCACACACTCGTCACCATTACATCATGGAGGAGGAATAGAGTACTTTAATAACATCACTAGAGTAACACATAGATTAATAGTGATACAAAGCTCATCATATGAATCTCAATCATGTAAGGAAGCTCATGAGATCATTGTATTGAAGTACATGGGAGAGAGATGAACCACATAGCTACCGGTACAACCCTTAGCCTCGATGGAGAACTACTCCCTCCTCATGGGAGACAGCAGCGTTGATGAAGATGGCGGTGGTGTCGATGGAGATGCCTTCCGGGGGCACTTCCCCGTCCCGGCGGCGTGCCGGAACAGAGACTCCTGTCCCCCAGATCTTGGCTTCGCGATGGCGGCGGCTCTGGAAGGTTTCTCGTCCCGTGGCTTATTCGTATCGAAGATTTAGGTCAGGGACCTTTAAATAGGCGAAGAGGCGGAGTCGGAAGGCTGACGGGGCCACCACACAATAGGGGGGTGCGGCCCCCCTCTGGCCGCGCCGGGCACCTGTGTGGGCCCCCTGTGGCTCTCCTCTGGTGGCTCTCGGGTGTTCTGGAAGCTTCGTGGAATTATAAGATGTTGGGCGTTGATTTCGTCCAATTCCGAGAATATTTCCTTACTAGGATTTCGAAACCAAAAATAGCGTAAAACAGGAACTGGCACTTCGGCATCTTGTCAATAGGTTAGTTCCGGAAAACGCATCAAAACGATATAAAGTGTGAACAAAACATGCAGGTATTGTCATAAAACAAGCATGGAACATCAGAAATTATAGATACGTTGGAGACGTATCAGGGAGAGAGAAGACAGGGGAGGCTGGGTTGTGTTAGCTTTTTCCCTTTTTTTCCTAGATTTGTTTTTTCAAAATGAAATATCTTGAGAACCGTAAGTCCAAATTACGAATCGTTTCCATTTTTGAGACCCTCACGTCGAGATCTTCAAAACTAGATCCCATGTTGATAGGTTTCGAGATATTTTTTGTTCGTACTTCCTATACTACTATGGTTGTAATCGTGGTGTGTACCTAACTGTACTCGTGCTTCAACTGATAAGTACTTCTGTTTTTAGTGTATTTGATACAATTTTTCCCTTTATTCAGTAACGGTACTTACCTGTGTGTGCTACTGTACCTGTGCTTCTGTACCAGTACTTCCTCGTGTGCGCGACTGTCATTCTGTACCCGTCGTTGCCCGTGTGCGGTCACTGTACTTTTGTACATGTACTCGCTCATGTGCATGACTGTACTCGCTTCTGTGGGCGACTGTACTCGCTCGTCTGCGTGACTGTACTCGGTCATATGTGTGGCTGTACTCATACTCGCTCATGTGTGTGGCTGTACTCGCTCGTATATGCGACTGTACTCGTCCATATACGGGACTGTACTTGTAGTTGTGCTATGTACTCTGTTACAATCGAGATGCACAATAAACGAAGAACGAAAAAAAAACACTGCAGGGGACACGAGATTTTAACGTGGAAAACCCTTGCAACACACAAGGGAAAAAACACGGGCGCCAACCATCAAAACTTTACTATTTCGGTGGTGTTTACAAACGCCGTGGGTGTACAATGATGCAACCAAACCCTAGCGGTGGCTTATAGGGAATATATATAGATGGTGGCAACGCCCCCGCACCCCCTAGGTGCACCTGCTGGGCCTCGGTGGGCCTCGCTCCGCTCGTCAGAAGTTAGCCTCTTCTTGGAATTTGGATCACAATATAACAAACTCCACCTTGAGATAAATTCCTTGTAGCATGAACTTCAACAATCACCTGAATCAACAAAGAAAACACTTGCTGGCGCCAATAGCCACTTGGACTAAACAGTTATACCAACCAAGCTTGAGCAAAGCTCAAACTTGGACACATGGACATGCTTAGTCATCATATGAGCAGGATTATCATGAGTACTAATCTTGCATACCTTCACTTTACCTTTTGCAACCGCATCTCTGATTGCGTGGTACTTAATATCAATGTGCTTTGTCCTCTCATGGAACATCTGATCTTTAGTAAGATAAATAGCACTTTGACTGTCACTGAACAACTTAATGCAAGAATTATCTCCACAAAGCTCAACATATAAACCTTTCAGCCAAACAACCTCTTTACCTGCCTCAGCAATAGCCATGTACTCAGCCCAGTAGTAGATTGTGCAACAACATCCTGCAAAGTAGCCTTCCAGCTAACAGCACATCCACCAACAGTAAACACATAACCTGTGAGGGACCTTCTCTTATCCAAATCGCCAGCATAATGCTGAATCCACATATCCGGCGAGCCCCTCACCAATCTCGCCAAACCTCAAGCAAGCTTTTGATGTGACGCGAAGGTACACGAAAATCCACGAACAGCTTTCCAATGTTCTTTACCGGGATTAGCCATGTATCGACTGACCAAACTCATAGCATATGACGGATCGGGACGTGAACAAACCATGGCATACATCAAGGAACCAACAACACTAGAATAGGGAACTCGAGACATGTACTCAATATCATCTTCGAGCTAGGACATTGCAAAGCTGACAACTTGAAATGAGAAGCAATAGGAGTAGTAACTCGACTTTGCATCATGCATATTAAAACAATGAAGAACTTTCTCAATGTACTTTTCCGACTAAGAAACAACAAACTAGACTTTCCGTCCCTTTTAATTTTCATGCCTAGTATTTTCTTAGCGGGACCAAGATCCTTCATCTCAAACTCACTACTTAATTGATTCTTTAAAATAGTGATCTCTTTCATGCTCTTGGCGAGCAATCAACATATCATCAACATATAGCAGCAAATAAATAGGTGATCCATTAACAAACTTGATATACACACAACTATCATACCGAGATCTCTCAAAACCATGTGTAAGCATAAATGAATCAAACCTTTTATACCACTCGTCGTGGCGACTGTCTCGGACCATAAAGGGACCTCTTTAATTTGCAAACAAGATCCTCCTTACCGAGGCACAACATAACCTTCAGGTTGGTCCATATATATCTCCTCCTCCAACTCACCATGAGAAAAGCAGTCTTTACATCTAGCTGCTCAAGCTCAAGATCATGCATAGCAACAATACCAAAGAAAACACGAATAGAACTATGCTTCACAACCGGGGAGAATACATCATTATAATCAACACCTGGAATTTGACTGAAACCTTTTGCTACTAGCCTTGCCTTAAACCGTCGAGGCTCATTAGGAGACAAACCTTTCTTTCTTTTAAATATCCACTTGCAACGGACAGCCTTCTTTTGTTTAGGCAAGTGCACAACATCCCATGTGCCATTCTTCTCAAGCGATTGCATCTTGATGACCCATAAGTATAGGGGGTGTATCGTAGTATTTTCGATAAGTAAGAATGTCGATCCCAACGAGGAGCAGAAGGTGTTGACAAGTAGTTTTGATGAAGGATTCACTGTAAATGCTCACAGACAAGTATTCAGGGGATTTTGATGTAGCAGTTGAATAAAGTACGAGTAAGTAAAGTGCAAGAGTAACAATTGCAGCGAGTGGCCCAATCCTTTTTAGCACAAAGGACAAGCCGGTTTGTTTACTTATAATGACCAAACGTTCTTGAGGACACACGGGATTTTAGTCTAGTGCTTTCGCTACATATGGCTAATTAATCTTCATTGTTTTGATAAGTGTTGTGTGGGTGAACCTATGCTAATGCACCGCCCTTCCTAGGACTAATACATACTTGTGAATATACCCCTTGCAAGCATCCGCAACTACAAGAAAGTAATTAAGATAAATCTAACCACAGCCTTGAACTCTGAGATCCTGCTATCCCTCCTGCATCGATATACCAACGGGGGTTAGGTTTCTGTCACTCCGGCAACCCCGCAATTGGCAAACGAGTACAAGATGTATTCCCCTAGGCCCATAAAGGTGAAGTATCATGTAGTCGACGTTCACATGACACCACTAGAAGAATAATACCACAACTTAAATATCATAACATTGAATATTACTCATCCATAATTCACTGCTAACATTTAGACTTCACCCATGTCCTCAAGAACTAAACGAACTACTCACGAGACATCATATGGTATATGATCAGAGGTGATATGATGATGAATAACAATCTGAACATAAACCTTGGTTCAATGGTTTCACTCAATAGCATCAATAACAAGTAGAAATCAATACCGGGAGAGTTTCCCTATCAAACAATCAAGATCCAACCCAAATTGTTACAACGGTGACGATGTGCGGAGGTGGAGACGGCGGTGATGATGATGTAGATGATGACGATGGTGATGGAGATGATGTCCAGCTCGATGACGGTGACGATGGCGTCGATTTCCCCTCCGGAGGGAATTTTCCCGCGGATCTCAGCCTCTCGGGAGAGCTCTTTCTCTCCGGTGTTCTCCGCCCCGCGAGGTGGCTGTGACTCTTCGCGACTATCCCCCTAGAGCTTAGGTTTTCGGGACGAAGAAATACGCGAAGGAGAGGAGGCCAGAGGGGGCTGTGGGCCCCCTCCCCACAAGGCGGCGCGGCTAGGCCTTGGCCCACGCCGGCCTGTGAGGTGGGCCCATGGCGGCCCTCCTCGGCTCCCCCTTCTGGCTCCCTTCGTCTTCTGGAAAAATAGGAATTTTCATATAATTTCCGTCAATTGTTGATCTTCCGAAATATTGCATTCTGACGGCGCTTTTTCCAGCAGCATCCTGACTCCGGTGCGCGATCCTCCAATAATCATGAAACATGCAAAATAGATGAAATAACATAAGTATCATCTCCAAATATGAAATATATCAATGAATAACAGCAAATTATGATATAAAATAGTGATGCAAAATGGACGTATCAACTCCCCCAAGCTTAGACTTCGCTTGTCCCCAAGCGAAACTGAACTCGGTAAACAGGACCACATGTTTATGGAGTGAAGAGTCGATAAATAAAATAAGGGCAAGAAGCATCATATTCATTCACACAAGACATTCTAGTAAACAACTTCCTCATATAATTCAACTTGAAACAAGTATAAGGTAATCATAAATAAAGGTGCATAAGAAATCATAGTTGGTGATGGCAAACTTCGTTCTTGGTCAGAGAACAATTAACAGGTTATACTTATCTATCGAGCAGCGCTCTCATGTTAAAGTTTATATGGCACAACTTGCATACTCAATCATAATAATCTCCTCATAATCATTGATAACTTTCAAAGCTATATTCATTCGGATAAAACTTGTACTAAACAAGGAAGAGTAAGAGACATGATGAAGTAAATCACAATATAGATGGTTTGATCACAACAACTCAAATGCTTGCTTAAGATGGAAGGAAATAGGTTTACTGACTCAACATAAAGTAAAAGACAGGCCCTTCGCGAGGGAAGCAGTGGATTAAATCATGTGCTAGAGCTTTTTCAGTTTTGAAATCATATAAAGAGAGTAAAAGTAACATTTTGAGAAGTGTTTGTTGTTGTCAACGACTGGTAGCGGGTACTCTAACCCCCTTGCCAGACAAACTCTCGAAGAGCGGCTCCCATAAAACCATGGCTAACCGAATCCTCGGGTGCCTGCCAACAATCTCATACCATGAAGGAGTGCCTTTTTATTTTAGTTTTATTTAGGTGACACTCCTCCCCTCCTTTGCTTTCTCAAGCCATGGCTAACCGAATCCTCGGGTGCCTTCCAACAATCACATACCATGGAGGAGTGTCTATTTATAAAATTATGAAGGTTAATTAATCGGGGCTGGGAACCCCATTGCCAGCTCTTTTTGCAAAGTTATTGGATAAGTGGATGAAGCCACTAGTCCATTGGTGAAAGTTGCCCAACAAGATTGAAAGATAAAACACCACATACTTCCTCATGAGCTATAAAACATTGACACAAATAAGAGGTAGTAAATTTTGAATTGTTTAAAGGTAGCACACGAAGTATTTACTTGGAATGGCAGCAAATACCATGCAGTAGGTAGTTATGGTGGACACAAATGGCATAGGTTCGGGTTAAGGTTTGGATGCACGAGAAGCATTCGTTCTCAGTACAGGTTTTTGGCTAGCAAGGTTAATTAGCAAGCACAAGAGTTGAGGGAAACAAACAAATATACATGTGATAGAAACAATCATGCATCTTCCTTGTAAGCACAAACAATTTTAACTTCAGAATAATAAGCTATGAGCTAACAAGAAAGGAAGACAATGAAACAACCACATGTATTTCTCTTTTCTAATTAAACCTCGAAGTGTTGTTGCTATTGACCAATGCTAAGTTTGCCAAAACCAAATAGATTTACTCAATGCTCCCAAAGTGATACCAATACTAATAACAAGATCAATCATATAATAGAGATTGCAAACTAAAATAAGATGTGCAATATGTAAATGATAAGACTTCTCATTAATATTCCATAACGATAACTCACACCAAGGGATACATAGACAACCAACTAAAGGAGAGATACTTCCACACCGCAACCCATCTTATATGATAACTTCCCTACTCATGATATGACACTACTTGACAGTAAAAAGTAAAAGGTAGTGATGATGTGATACCGCGGCACTCCCCCAAGCTTGGAACAAACCAAGGGGATGCCAATACCGATGACGAATTACTCCTTCGGCGGTGGTGATGAACTCTTGACAAGCTTCTCAACAAGCTCCTGAAGCTCATCAATCTTGTACATGAGGTTGCGGATCATCTCCGAATTGTGCTCGACGCGGTTAAGAAGTATGTCCGACGGCGAGTCCCAACTCTTGGAGTTATTTCCCCACTCTTCAACCTCGGGCTTCATCCTTCCCTGCAGTGTTAGAACGATCTATATCCCAATTGCTAGGCAATGCTGCCTTGGGAGTCCTTTCAATTTGACTATTGTAAATTAGATTGCGGAAGGGATGGTAAGTGCCTGAAGAAGATGTCTTTGGAGCTAGGTAATGACGTGGAACCCTTCCTCCAGTGCGAATTTTTGCGCTCCTCTTTGCACTAAAAGGGTTATCCACCACCTCGATGCTTGCGATGGTAGCACGCGTGTATGCGCGCGAGTCTTCCTCCACTTCTTCTTCATCTTCTTCCTTGACGCTCTCGTCCACCTCTTTCCACTCGGGATCTTGAATATCTTCATCCGAAAGCCCCTTTCCCTTGTTCTTGGAGACCATGGTGCTTCTAGATTGAAAACAGATCCTGGCAGAAACAGCTCGAAACAAAACACGTCGAGAAAACGATATACGGACCTCCAGGGGTCCGGGGATTATATAGCAGGAATTTTTACGTCATAAGGAAAGTACCGGGTCGAACCGCAGTCTGAGAGAGGCGACGAGGTGGCCACCTCATAGGGCGGCGCGGCCGGCCGGGGCCCGCGCTGGCCTATGGGGGCACGCCCTCGTGCGTCTCCTCCACTCCGTTTCGATCTCGTAATTTTTCATATTTTCCAAAAACAGCAAAAATATTGTTCGGAAAGTAAATCGCGAACTTTTTATTACCAATACTGTTACCTATTCAAAGTCGAACTCTGGCGGACTGTCAATTTGACCTTTGATGAACGCCTCCGGTGTTTCCACTCGAATAACATCAACATCTTCATTATAAGAATCACATGAGATATAATGCTTGAGTCTTTGTCCATTAACCACTTGTGAGGCATCGCCTTGGAGAGAGCTAATTTTAATTGCTCCTGAACGATATACCTCTTCAACGACATATGGTCCTTCCCATTTCG
Source organism: Lolium rigidum (assembly GCF_022539505.1). NCBI lineage: Eukaryota > Viridiplantae > Streptophyta > Magnoliopsida > Poales > Poaceae > Lolium > Lolium rigidum. Next base: position 120,367,462 of record NC_061513.1, on the reverse strand, counting down.
AAAGTAATTTCCCCGCAAAGAATCTGAGACGAGACCGATACAATAGGACTTTATCCCCAATATTAAATTCTCTTTTGAAAATCCTTCTATCATGCCATTTCTTAACTTTCTCTTTAAAGAGTTTAGCATTTTCATACGCTTCACTTCTCCATTCATCTAGAGAACTTAATTGTAGCAACCTCTTCTTACCAGCTAGTTTAGGATCTTTATTTAATTCTCTTACAGCCCAATAAGCTTTGTGCTCTAGTTCTAAAGGTAAATGACAAGCTTTTCCATAAACCATTTTATAAGGTGACATACCCATGGGATTTTTATAAGCAGTTCTATAAGCCCATAGTGCTTCCTTCAGTTTACTAGCCCAGTTCTTTCTAGTTTTATTAACAGTCTTTTCCAAGATAGCTTTAATCTCTCTATTTGATAGTTCTACTTGCCCACTAGTTTGAGGATGATAAGCGGAAGCAATTCTATGATTAATACCATATTTAGAAAGAGTTTTTCTAAAACCACCATGAATAAAATGAGAACCTCCATCAGTCATAATATATCTAGGAACTCCAAATCTAGGAAAAATAATATCTAAAAGCATTCTTAAAGAGGTCTCACCATCAGCACTTTTTGTAGGTATGGCTTCCACCCATTTAGTAACATAATCAACATCAACAAGTATATGAGTGTTACCTTCCGAAGAGGGAAAAGGTCCCATGAAGTCAAATCCCCAACAATCAAACGGTTCAATAACAAGAGTATAATTCATAGGCATTTCATTGCGTCTGGAGATACTACCAACCCTTTGACATTCATCGCAAGATAAAATAAACTTCCTAGCATCTTTGAAGAGAGTTGGCCAATAAAAGCCTGATTGTAGAACCTTTTGCGTGGTTCTATCTCCGGCGTGATGTCCTCCATAAGCACTACCATGACATTTACTCAATATCTCTTGCTGTTCATATTCGGGAACACATCTTCGCAGAATACCATCCACTCCTTCTTTATATAAGTGTGGGTCATCCCGAAATAATGCCTCAATTCATAAAAGAATTTCCTCCTTTGTTGGGACTGAAAAGGTTGGAGGCAAGTACTTGGAAACAATAAAGTTAGCATAATCAGCATACCAAGGACTGCTCTCGCGAGCTCACCTTTATTACAGCCAATTGTTCATTTGGAAAACTATCATTAACATGAACAGGGTCATAAGCAATATTTTCCAATCTAGACAAATTATCAGCAACAGGATTATCAGCACCTTTCCTATCTACAATATGTAAATCAAATTCTTGCAACAGAAGTACCCATCTAATAAGCCTTGGCTTAGCATTTTTCTTTTGCATAAGGTATCTAATTGCAGCATGATCAGTATGAATTGTAACTTTTGAATCAACAATATAAGATCTAAACTTATCACAAGCAAAGACTACAACTAACAATTCTTTTTCAGTAGTAGCATAATTTCTTTGAGCAGCATCAAGGATTTTACTAGCATAATGAATAACATTCAATTTTTTATCTACTCGCTGTCCAAGAACAGTGCCTACAGCAAAATCACTAGCATCACACATAATTTCAAATGGTAAGTTCCAATCAGGAGGTTCAACTATAGGAGCAGTTGTTAAGGCTTTCTTTAGAGTTTCAAAATCTTCCTTACAATCATCATCAAAAACAAAAGGTACATCTTTTTGAAGAAGATTAGTAAGAGGCTTTGAAATCTTGGAGAAGTCTTTAATAAACCTCCTATAAAACCCAGCGTGACCAAGAACACTACGAATACCTTTAACATCCCTGGGATAGGGCATCTTCTCAATTGCTTCAACTTTAGCTCTATCAACTTCAATACCTCTCTCAGAAATTTTATGTCCCAATACAATTCCTTCATTAACCATAAAGTGGCATTTCTCCCAATTAAGAACAAGGTTAGTTTCTTCACATCTCTCGCAAAACTTTATCAAGGTTCCGCAAGCAATTATCAAAAGAATTCCCATAGACGGAAAAATCGTCCATGAATACTTCTACAATACTCTCGCAAAAGCCATGAAAAATAGCAGACATGCATCTTTGAAAAGTAGCAGGGGCATTACATAAACCAAAAGGCATATGTCTATAAGCATAAGTTCCATAGGGACAAGTGAAAGTGGTTTTCTCTTGATCCTTAGTTTTAAGAGCAATTTGTGAAAACCCAGAATAACCATCAAGAAAGCAAAAATGAGTATTTTTGGATAACCTTTCTAACATTTGATCAATAAAAGGCAAAGGGTAATGATCTTTCTTAGTAACCTTATTAACTTTTCGATAATCAATGCACATTTTATACCCTACAACTACTCTTTGAGGGATGAGCTCATCATTATCATTAGGCACAACAGTCATTCCTCCTTTCTTAGGAACACAATGCACAGGACTAACCCATCTACTATCCAGCAATAGGATATATAATACCAGCTTCAAGAAGTCTTAATACCTCATTTCTTACCACATCCTTCATCTTAGCAATTAGACGACGCTGATGTTCAACAACAGGCTTTGCATCATCTTCCATATTAATGGCATGTTGGCAAATAGAAGGAGAAATCCCCTTCAAGTCATCAAGAGTGTAGCCAATACCACCTCGGTGTTTCTTCAATATTTCCAATAACCTTTCTTCTTCAAACTCTGAAAGCTTAGAACTAATAATAACAGGATATATTTTCTTATCATTGATATGAGCATATTTAAGATTATCAGGCAATGGTTTTAAATCAAAGACAAGATCTTCCTTTGGTGGTGGTGTTGTACCCAGATCTTCTACCGGTAAATCATGCTTAAGAATAGGTTGACGAAGGAAAATTTCATCAAGCTCATTTCTTTCTTCCCTAAAAACTTCACTCTCACTATTCTCCAAATGTTGCTACAAAGGATTATTAGGAGCAAGAGCAATAGATGCACACTGTTCAACTCTAAAATCATTATTAGGCGAATCAGCTTTATAAGGAGTTTTGGCAAATTTAGAGAAGTTAAACTCATAAGATTCACCAGCAAATTTAGTCAAAATTTTCTCTTTCTTGCAATCTATAACAGCTCCACAAGTATTTAGAAAAGGTCTACCAAAAATGATAGGACAATATTTACTAGCAGCAGAACCAAGTACCAAAAAATCGGCAGGATATTTAATCTTACCACATAGAACTTCCACATCTCGAACAATACCAATTGGAGAGATAGTTTCTCTATTAGCCAACCGAATAACCACATCAATATCTTCAAGTTCACAAGAACCAATTTCGTGCATAATCTCCGTGTAAAGCTCATAAGGAATAGCACTAATACTTGCACCAATATCACATAAACCATAATAACAATGATCACCAATTCTAACAGATAGCATAGGAACACTTGTTTTCTTGGACTTATTAGGATGTGAAACAATATTAGAAGCATCTTCACAGAAAATAATATGACCATCCTCCACATTTTCAGTCACAAGATCTTTAACTATTGCAATAGCAGGTTCAACTTTTATTTGCTCTTCAGGTTCTATAGGTTTCTTTTCACTTTTATGAACCGCACTATTTATAACAGATTACTCCTTCATTTTAGCAGGAAAAGGAGTTTTTTCAATATAGGCTTCAGGAATAACATGATCAACGGCTTCAACTACAACACATTTATTTATAGATGAATCAATTTTATCTTTATACGGTTCGTGATACTTATCAAAATTCTTCTTAGGCAATTCATAATGAGAGGCAAAAGCTTTATAAAGATTTGCAGCAACTTGAGAATCAAGACCATAAGTAGCACTCATATTACGAAATTTATCAGTATCCATAAAAGCTTCAATGCATTTATGATCATAATTTATATCCGATTCTCTATCTTTGTCGTTCTCCCATCCTTCAGTATTCTCCTGGATCCGATTAAGAAGGTCCCTTTTAAACTCTTCTTTGTTGCGTGTAAATGATCCAGAACAAGAAGTATCCAAGCAAGGTCTTGTCTTGAAAAGAAAGTCTCGCATAGAAATTATCAATAATAATATTACCAGGAAGCGCATGAATGGGGCATTTGAGCATTAAAGACTTCAATCTCCCCCAAGCTTGGGCAATACTCTCTCCTTCATGAGGCCAAAAATTATATATGCGGTTCCGATCCTTGTGAATTTCACTTGGAGGATAGAACTTAGAATAAAACCGGGACACAATATCATTCCATTCAAGAGAATCCCCATTATCCAATAATTTATACCAATGCGCCGCTTTACTGACATACGATATAGAGAATAGTTTCTTCCTCACTTCATCCATAGCAATACCTGCACACTTGAATAAACCGCATAATTCATGTAAGAACAGTAAATGATCTCCAGGATGGACAGTTCCATCCCCTGTATAACGGTTATCCACAACACATTCAATAATTTTCATAGGTATTTTGTATGGAACTTCTTCCTCACCTGGCGCCTCATCCACTACCTTTGCAGTAGTAGTAGATTTTCCAAATAAAAATTCAAGAGAAGATCTCTCCATAATGAATTATGGCAGCAAAGTGTAAATAAAATCAGCACAAACAGTAAAAGTTTCCCTTACCAATTCCTCTTACCAATAGCGCTTCACTCCCCGGCAACGGCGCCAGAAAATAGTCTTGACGACCCACAAGTATAGGGGGTGTATCGTAGTATTTTCGATAAGTAAGACTGTCGATCCCAACGAGGAGCAGAAGGTGTTGACAAGCAGTTTCGATGAAGGATTCACTGTAAATGCTCACAGACAAGTATTCAGGGGATTTTGATGTAGTAGTTGAATAAAGTACGACTAAGTAAAGTGCGAGAGTAACAATTGCAGCGAGTGGCCCAATCCTTTTTAGCACAAAGGACAAGCCGGTTTGTTTACTTATAATGACCAAACGTTCTTGAGGACACACGAGATTTTAGTCTAGTGCTTTCGCTACATATGGCTAATTAATCTTCATTGTTTTGATAAGTGTTGTGTGGGTGAACCTATGCTAATGCACCGCCCTTCCTAGGACTAATACATACTTGTGATTATACCCCTTGCAAGCATCCGCAACTACAAGAAAGTAATTAAGATAAATCTAACCACAGCCTTAAACTCCGAGATCCCGCTTATCCCTCCCGCATCGATATACCAAAGGGGGTTTAGGTTTCGTCACTCCGGCAACCCCGCAATTGGCAAACGAGTACAAGATGTATTCCCCTAGGCCCATAAAGGTGAAGTATCATGTAGTCGACGTTCACATGACACCACTAGAAGAATAACACCACAACTTAAATATCATAACATTGAATATTACTCATCCATAATTCACTGCTAACATTTAGACTTCACCCATGTCCTCAAGAACTAAACGAACTACTCACGAGACATCATATGGAATACGATCAGAGGTGATATGATGATGAATAACAATCTGAATATAAACCTTGGTTCAATGGTTTCACTCAATAGCATCAATAACAAGTAGAAATCAATACCGGGAGAGTTTCCCCTATCAAACAATCAAGATCCAACCCAAATTGTTACAGCGGTGACGATGTGCAGCGGTGGAGACGGCGGTGATGATGATGTAGATGATGACGATGGTGATGGAGATGATGTCCAGCTCGATGACGGTGATGATGGCGTCGATTTCCCCTCCGGGAGGGAATTTCCCGGCGGATCTCAGCCTCGCCGGAGAGCTCTTTTCTCTCCGGTGTTCTCCGCCCCGCGGAGGCGGCCGTGACTCTTCGCGACTATCCCCCGGAGCTTAGGTTTTCGGGACGAAGAAGTACGCGAAGGAGAGGAGGCCAGAGGGGGTTGTGGGCCCCCTCCCCACAAGGCGGCGCGGCCAGTGCCTTGGCCCGCGCCGGCCCGTGAGGTGGGCCCATGGCGGCCCTCCTCGGCTCCCCTTCTGGCTCCCTTCGTCTTCTGGAAAAATAGGAATTTTCATATAATTTCCGTCAATTGTTGATCTTCCGAAATATTGCATTCTGACGGCGCTTTTTCCAGCAGAATCCTGACTCCGGTGCGCGATCCTCCAATAATCATGAAACATGCAAAATAGATGAAATAACATAAGTATCATCTCCAAATATGAAATATATCAATGAATAACAGCAAATTATGATATAAAATAGTGATGCAAAATGGACGTATCACATCTCTTCTTGCATCGCACCTACCCACTTCTCTTTATCAACCAAAGCAATGGCTTCAGTATATGTAGCTGGTTCAATATCATGCTCCACCTGTTCAGCACAACTCAAAGCATAATCAACAATATCACATTCTTGAATTAATCGGGTAGGAGGTGCAATATTTCTCTTAGGGCGGTCAGCAGCAATAGACCGTCCTTGTCGCTGAACAATAGGTGGTGAAGGTGGAACATCATTATCATCATTGTTGGTTTCGGGAACCACATTTTCATTCTCCTTTGCGTGCTCCACCTGCACGCCAATTCTCGTGCTGCTCATCATCGAAACATCGGGAGAATCAATAGCATCGGAAATATCAGTAGACGGACTATCATTAAACATAACCGCCTCATTAAAAACGACATTCCTGCTCAACACAATTTTCTTAGTTTCAGGATTCCATAATCTATATGCCTTAACTCCCGAACCATAACCAAGGAAGATGCACTTAACAGACCCTTGGCTCCAACTTTCCATTATCAACATGAGCGTAAGCGATGCAACCAAAAACTCTCAAATCTGAATAATCGGCAGAGCGAACCGGACCATACCTCAATTGGAGTTTTCTTATCAAGTGGAACGAAGGTGACCTATTGATGAGATAACATGCGGTGGAGGCTGCTTCAGCCCAAAAACTTCTATGCATCTTTGCATTAGACAACATACGACGAGCCCTCGAAATAATGGTCTTGTTCATGCGTTCAGCCACGCCATTCTGTTGAGGGGTGTACGGAATGGTATGATGTCTTACCATCCCATCATTGCTGCAAAACTCATCAAATTCATTTGAACAAAATTCTATACCATTGTCACTACAGAGTATCTTAACCTTCTTTTCAGTTTGGGTTTCTACCATAACTTTCCACTTCTTAAAAGCATTAAAAACATCAGATTTATGTTTCAGGAAATATGGCCACACTTTCCTTGAGTAATCATCAATAATAGTAAGCATGTAATTAGCACCACCATTAGAAGTTCTACGGGACGAACCCCAAACATCAGCGTGTACATAATCTAAAATGCCTTTGGTGGTATGAACGGAAGCATTAAATTTTACTCTTTCATGCTTAACAAATATGAAGTGCTCACAGAACTCAAGCTTACCTAAATCGCAGCCATCAATTAGCTCTCTCTTTGCCAATTCTGCCATGCCAAGCTCACTCATATGTCCAAGATGCTTATGCCAAAGGTTAGTCTTACTAGATTCATCGGAACCGACAGCAAGAGGCAATACCAGGCAAAGTGCTACCTCTAAGGACATATAATTTCGCAGAATTCATATCATCAATCATAATAATGAGAGAACATGATGATACCTTCAAAAGTTTGTTCCCACCTTTGTACTTGTACCCGTCACAATCAAGGGTACTCAAAGAGATCAAATTCCTCGCCATGGAGGGTATGTGTTTCACTCCTGTCAACGTGTGTGTCATCCCATCATGGGTCTTGATCTGAACAGAACCAATGCCAACAATGATGCACTGGTTGTCATTCCCCATACGTACAAAATCTCCACTCTGCGCAGACTCATAAGAACTGAACCAATCTTTGTTACAGCAAATATGAAACGAACATGCAGTATCAAGAATCCATTCATCATCACGTGAAACACATGCAGCCAAGACAGCTAAGCAATCTCCATCAGAACTATCACTACCATCATTACCGAGCAACAACAGCAGCCTCACCCTTACCGGTGACAACGGCAGCCTTACTATTACCATCATTATTTTTCGGTTGGTAAGTTCCGTTCCTTTTCTCCTTGTTCTGCAGCTTCCAACAATCATCAATATTGCGGTTAGATTTGTTACAATACCTGCAGAACTTGTCACGCCCTTTGGACTTTGAGCGACCTCTGTCGCCCTTGCTCTTATATCGGTTGTTGTGGTAGTAGTTATCTCGCTGCTCAGGCCTACCACAGACCTCTAATGCCTCCGCCTTGGAGGATGAACTTTCAGCCTGCACCATAGATTTCATTTTCTCCTTTTGTTGGAGAGCATCATAAACTTCCGCGAGAGTTAGTTTGTCGCGGCTCAATAATATGGTGTCACAAAAATTACTGAAAGAATTAGGCAGCGAGCATAAAAGAAGAAGACCTAAATCCTCATCCTCATACTTAACTTCTATAGACTGCAAATCAGAAACAATCTCTTTCCAGGAAGATAGGTGATTCATTACCGAACCTCCCTCTTGCAACTTATGCGAGAACAGCTTCATCTTCACGTGCAATCTGCCCGTGAGATCCTTGGACAAACAGATCTTCTCTAGTTTGACCCATAACTCGGCGGTGGTTTTCTCCTGCAGCACTTCCTGCAGAATATTATTGGACAGATAGAGTTGAATCAACGATAAAACCTTACGGTCTTTCCGCTTCTCCGCATCGGTCCAGGTATCCTTCGCTTTCTCGTCGAAAGCATCGATCGCTTCATCCAGATCTGAAGATTGGGCGAGAATCGCCCTCATCTTCACTTGCCACAAAGCAAATCTCGTGGTGTAGTCCAGTTGCGGTAGATCGAACTTCAGTGACGACATCTCGTAAACCCTAGATCCAAAGAACACGGGCTCTGATACCACTTGTTACAATCGAGATGCACAATAAACGAAGAACGAAAAAAAAACACTGCAAGGGACACGAGATTTTAACGTGGAAAACCCTTGCAACACACAAGGGAAAAACCACGGGCGCCAGCCAGCAAAACTTCACTATTTCGGTGGTGTTTACAAACGCCGTGGGTGTACAATGATGCGACCAAACCCTAGCGTCGGCTTACAGGGAATATATATAGACGGTGGCAACGATCCGTACCGCGGGGGGGGGGGCTTCGCCCCCCGCACCCCCAAGGTGCACCTGCTGGGCCTCGGTGGGCCTCGGTGGGCCTCGCTCCGCTCGTCAGAAGTTAGCCTGTTTTTGGAATTTGGATCACAATGTAACATACTCGAGGAAAAAACTAAATTGTGCTCGCACTTGTAGCTTTGTAGTAGCTGGGTGTGGATCGATGGAGCCAGTTAATTTAATTGCAATGCTAAATCAACGATGATCAGCGATGGAGTAGCTAGCTATCTGCATGTGGGTTAGTGCTAGCTAGCTATCTGCATGCATGCGGTAGTGCGCGGGCGCGGTGAGAGGGGAGGTACGCGTGCCTACGAGTTCGCGTCGGGATGGCTCGCGGGACTTCCGCGTCGCACGGGAGAGCTAACACGTGTGAATCGCGGGTGCGCTCCGCGGAGAATGTTTCCCTTCGCGAATGTTGGTTAGTGGTACCCATGAAAAAGCCGAAACAGCAAAAAACCAACAGAAAAAGTCGTGTACTAATGGGCTGGCCCGTCACCAGCGGCTATGTGGACGTGTTTTTTTTCGAAAGTTCACCGGGGGGGAACGAATCCCCACCTGAATTTTCATTTTCAACTTTTATGTGGGCTAGACTAGCCCAGGGGAGGAGGGGAACCGCCACATCCCGGCGGCTCCGACCAGTTTAGATTTTACAAACACACACGGGAACCAACCCAAAACTAGAGCACCCTTTTTCAACTATACATGTAAGGGAGGGAGAGGCAGGAGGGGGAGGCATTCAGCCGCCGTGTGCACCAAGCAAAGCGGCCCAGGAGGCCACATCCTCGCGATGGACCAAAGGGAGACGATACCTCCAGAGAAGGGCGTCGTCGCGGCAGCACTTCCGGACCGAGTGCAAGAGACGGGGCGAGGTGCCGAAAAACCACCCCGTTCCGATGCTTCCAGAGGTGCCAAAGGCAAAGCAGCCGAAAGGAGGAGCTCGTAGCAACGGGAACACCAACGGGCAGGGAGAGAAGGGCAGCATCCGAGGCCAGCAGGCTAGGCGGCGGCGAGGCGCCGATGCTTTCCCAAAAACTTCTGGCAAAAGGGCAGCCAAAGACGATGTGGGAGCAGGTCTCAATCTCCTCGCCGCACAGGGGGCAGCTGCTCTCGTCCTCCGTCAGGATCGTCTTCCGAAGTAAGTTGGCGCGTGACGGGAGGCGATTCTGGACCAATATCCAGGCGAAGACCCGCACCCGTGGCGGGGCGTGGTTGAGCCAGACGAACTCGTAGAAGGGGCATCGCACGCCGCCGAAGGTGCGGAGTTTGTACAGCTCGGCAACCCGGAGGTTGCCGTGGGGGGCGGCGCAGCGCACCAGGGAGCGAGCATCGGGCGCAGTCGTGCTGCGGACGGCGCCGAGAGAAGCCACGAGGAGCCGCCTCTGGGCAGAGGCAGTGGTAGACAGCCGGGGCGCGAGGAAGGCGTCCAGCCCCCGCGCAAGGACCTGGGCGACCGTGGCCTCCGGCGTGGTGAAGAAGGAGAGCAGGTGGGGGAAGGCCACGCTCAGCTCACCAACAGGGAGCCAACCATCAAACCAGAAGGATGTAGCTCTCCCGTCGCCGACGGAGACCGTGCTGATGGAACGGTAAAGCGGCAGCAGCCGACGGAGAGCACTCCAGTGAGGGCCGCACAGCGACACGCCGCGCTCCATCGCAAGAGAGTTGCCGCCGAGAGAGGACCAGACCCACGCGGGCCAAGAGGACTCGCCCGCGGAGTGGAGCCTGTACAGAAGCTTTACCTGGAGGCAGTCGTTTTGATCGCGCAGCGACCGGACACCGAGGCCTCCCTCCTCTTTTGACCGGCAAACCTGCGCCCATGCGACGAGGCATTGCGCTCCAGAGATGCGATCCGCAGCAGCCCAGAAGAAGGCGCGACGGCAGCGGTCAAAAGCCTCCAAAACCCCCGGAGGAAGGTCCAGGGCTCCCATGGCGTAGGTGGGGAGGGCGTCGAGGACGGCATTGACGAGCGCGAGGCGCCCGCCATAAGATAGGAGCAGCGCCTGCCACCCGGAGAGGTACTTGTCCACCTTGGCGATGAGCGGCGCAAACGCCGCCAGCTTGAGCTTGTCAGCCGACAGGGGGAGGCCGAGGTAGGTCTGGGGAAACCCCTCGACGCTGCAGCCGAGGACGGAACGAACGACGGCCACCAACTCCTCATCGGCATGCATGGGCACCACCGTGCTCTTGTGGAAGTTGATGACGAGCCCGGTGGCGCGGGAGAAGCTATCGAGGATGCCCCGGAGCCTGCGCACCGCACCCTCTTCCGCCCGGAGGATGATGAGAGTGTCGTCGGCGTACTGGAGCACGGGGCAGGGAAGCCCGTCGACGAGGGGGTGCTGGAGGGAGCCGTCCATCTTGATCATCCGTTGCAGCACGTCCGCCACGAGGAGAAAGAGGTAGGGGGAGAGAGGGTCCCCCTGCCTGAGCCCCCGCCGGAGGTCGATCCACCGCCCAGGAAACCCGTTGAGCAGGATCGCAGACCTGGAGGTGGTGAGGATCTGGTCCATCCAATCGCACCACACAACCGGAAACCCCCGCGCCAAGAGGATCCTTCGCAGACTCGTCCATTCGACCGAGTCGAAAGCCTTCGCAAAGTCGAGCTTCAGGACCAAGCACGGAGCCTTGCGCCGGAAGCAAGTCTGAACTAGCTCGGTGGCATAGACAAAGTTCTCAGAAATGCTTCTGCCTGCCAGGAAACCAGTTTGGTCAACGTCGACGAGCCCCCCGATCTGCAGCTGAAGGCGAGAAGTGAGAGCTTTGCAGATCATCTTGATGGAGCAGTTTTGGAGCGAAACCGGACGGTACGAGCTGGGGGCGATGACGCCGTCCTTCTTGGGCAGCAGAACCACATGGGCTCTGTTGATGCTACCAATATCGGCCCGGCCCGCGTGGAACTGGTCGAAGAGGCGACGCACATGGGGCGCCACGTCCGCCCATGCGGCGCGGAAGAAGCTGGGCCCGAAGCCGTCCGGCCCAGGAGCGCTCCCCCGGTCCATGGCATCCACCGCGGCCCGAATCTCCGCATCGCCGAAGGAGGCGACGAGAGGGCCGAAATCGGCCCGGGGTGCGTCGGCGTAGAGGGCATCGACGTCGAAGTCCCAGGTCGGCTATGTGGACGTGTAGCGAAGATAAAAAATATTCTGCCCAACACCTGGGCTGGGCCAAGGCCGCCCAACCGATACGAACTGCGTCAGCCTATATAATTTCAATCCGGTTGATACTTGGAGATCAAGGATGAGGTCAAAGGTAGGAGATCATCTATTGTCATAAAAAAGAGCAGGAAGGTCATTAAGACGGAAGTTTGGAAATAAAGCGGATTCCACTATCCGTTTCTTCCAGATATCAGAATGCTATACACTGCAAGGACCAGAATCCTTACTGGATACTACTGGCCTTTTCTCGAGATCAACTTCCTAATATCACAATGATTCCATCCGGAAACCTTTCCGGTATAATCCGTCAGATTGACACCGGCCACAGAAGAAGTAGATGTGCGTGGACTAGCAAGTACGGCGAGGTGCTAGTTAGCATGGCGGGCGCAGTTAGCCGGACATGTTCGTCGACGAGGCTGCTGGCGCGGAACACCAGTCTCTCTACCGGGCACCTCCCGGAATCGCTCGGCGGAGCCTGTCCGCCGCTCCCGCCAAACGTCATCAACCCTTACGGCCGTCCATACAGGTGCGCGCCGCTCGTCCTGCTAAGCCACGTATTGGAAGTGATCCGGCCATTAGAGCTTACACGATGGATCGAGTTGGTCCTCTTAGGTACTGGCAGATGTTCCTGGTGGTGCTGGTGGCGTACACCGCGTGGTCGTCGCCGTTCGAGCTGGCCCTGGTGAGGGCCGCCTCCCGGGCACACCTCATCGCCGATCTTGCCGTCGACGCCTTCTTCTGCCTCGACATCGTCGTCTCCTTCTTCGTCGCGTACCGCGACACCTCCACCGACCTCCTCGTCCACGACCGCAGCAAGATCGCCGCCAGGTAACTGATGGTTAACCTCGCTAAAAAGCGCAGTTTTTGGCCACTGTTAGTCTGTTACCATTGATTAGTGATTCCTTTCCTTTGGAAATATATATGGCGATATGTGTGCCTAGCTAAAACCATGACTATTGTGCATGGGGCGGACTGATTGCAGGTACCTGACGCGGCCAGGATTTGTGATGGACGTGGCTTCGACGATTCCGTTGCAGATAATCTACCAGCTCATGGGGGGCAAAAGAAACGGACCATGCGGATTTCTCATCCTTCTCCGACTCTGGCGACTACGCCGTGTCAGCAAGCTTTTTGCCAGGTACGTTCGTACACTCCAGAAAACGCATAAGGTGCCGACAGCCTTGGCACCGTCGGCACAGGGTTGTTCCAATGGACAGGAAAACTAAAAGCTGAAAAGTCATGTTTTCGTTTTGAATTTGAGGAATCTAATTTTTTTTCTAAACAACCGTAGGTCATTGAATTTGGATGTAAAAATTTTCGTAGAAACATTTTCATATAAAAAAACGTTTTCATTGAAGGTCGTATGCAACAAAAAAATGCCGTTTTACCGAAATATGATACCATTTTCCATAATATATCAAAATTCATGTTTGCTAATCTTTATTAGATCGTAGTATGCATCCAAGAATTGGACCCTGTGCTGACCTTCATCAGATTAGTTACTTGATTTCAATTTTAAAATTGATTTATATCACAATAATTATTCCTAGTAGTAATTTATTTTTTCATCTGACGGGAGCTACAAAATTAGATCTCACACTGTCACATTTCGACAAAAGTCCATTGCCCCAGTTGCCATACTACAGTACTGTGGTTAACCAGCAAGAACCATTAGCATGATAATAATACATATAATTACTAGACAAATTTTACATGTTTTAGGCATTGCATTATAGTTTTGAATATTTCTTCACGATCAAGCCAATGGTGAAGTAGATCTTCAATCAGATTAGCAGTTCAAGAGATATAACATTTTGATAGTTCAAATATGAGAAATCTTCTACTAATATCATGATTGCATGTACTGGATTCTTTAGTTGTATATATGAGAGATGGATGAGAAATAGGGCCATACCATAGACATACGGGCAGTGTCCAAAGTTAAAAATCGTACACCACGACTTCTCATATTTAAAACAATACACTTTTGGTGCCACAACGGGTCAAAAAGGTTTCTCAAATGATTTGTTCACTGCTTTGTACATGTGACATCACAATCAGCAAAAATAGATAAATCAAATTTAAGAATGAAAAAACCACCTTTTATCCGAATGAAGGTGGAAACCACCTTTTCGGTCTATCTAGGGTGCAACAAAATGTCAGATCCCCTCTCTTCAACAAATCCTATCAGTGTGGCAATTTAGGATTGTGTTTGGGTCATAATTTGTAATTGTGGGCTCAATAATGCGCCAAAGATTTATTTTAAAATAAGTTTCAGGATAGAGCTGGACTGCATGACATTTCTTTTTTTGCCTTATCTTGTCAGCTGTGCGCACTGCAGTCGCGATTGGAACAACTTTGATCTGAGACTGTTCGTCTGTTTAGTAACTGTTCGTGGATTGTATCATCTGGAGTGCAGCCAGCCGGCCATAAATGCGAAAATATATTCAGAAACAAACACTACTAGTAGATGTGCTACATGTTTTAATTCTTTATTGCGATCATCAGGCTAAAACAACAGCAGGCGTTTACTTATAACATTGCAGGCTCGAGAAGGACATCAGGTTCGGCTACTTCTGGACTAGGTTTATCAAGCTCATCTGCGTAAGAACCCCTACCCTAACGGAATAACCAAACCAATTCACACAAAAGGTGGTAGCAGAAGTTGCTCACCTTGTCGCTGTTTGCAGGTGACCCTTTTTGCGCTGCATTGTGCGTCGTGCATCTACGTGTGGCTTGCGTTCCACTACCGGATGAAGGAGCACACGTGGATCGGCAGCCTCCAGAGCGACTTCAAGGAGCGCAGCGTGTGGTTCGTCTACACGTACGCGGTGTACTGGTCCATGACCACCATGGCCACGGTCGGCTACGGCGATCTGCACGCCGCCAACACCGGCGAGGAGCTATTCAGTATCTGCTTCATGCTCTGCAACATGGGCCTCGCCTGCTACGTCATCGGCAACATGACCAACCTCGTCGTCCACGGCGCTACCAACACGTTCCTCATGGTAACCCCAACCTCCTTACCTACAGCTTACAGGCATGCTATCACCTGCACCCGATGCATACATGGGACTCAGCTTCGGATCGAAACTGGTTTGCAGAGGGACATGGTGGACCGGGTGGTGAGCTACGGGAAGAGAAACGGGCTGCCGGTGTGGATGCTGGAGAAGATGGTGGAGCACGTGCAGCTGAGGTTCCAGATGGCGGAGCTTCTGCAGGAGGAGGTGCTGTCGGAGCTGCCCAAGGCCGTCAGGTCGGCCATCAACCAGCACCTCTACAAGGCCACGGCCGAGAGCTGCTACCTCTTCCGGGGGGTCTCCCAAAACCTCCTCGTGCAGCTGGTATCGGAGATGAAGGCGGAGTTCTTTCCGCCAAAGGTGGACATTGTCCTGGAGAACGAGATTCCCACGGACTGCTACATCATTGTGTATGGTCAAGTGGTAAATTCCCTGCACACATTCAGAGTTCACTCTAAGCTTTCAAATAGTTTTCTTCCAAGTATATTCTGTTCATTTCCTATCCGTCACTGCCTGACGCTTCCTTCCTGCTCTTTCTCTGTATCTCAGGAGGCGTTGACAACAGCTGAAGATGGCACAGAGAAGGTAACCCTTTCAAGTCTTTTAAATCCGCGAAACCAATCAACACTTGTTACAGACTTACAGCATGGCATGACAATGATAATAAGCATCTTTTGTGTTCTCTTTCCAGTTTGTGATGAAGATAGGGCCACACAGCATGGCAGGCGAGATCGGCGTGATGTTCAACATCCCACAGCCGTTCACCATCCGGAGCAGGACCCTCACCCAGGTTATACGCGTAAGCCACAGCCACCTGCTGCATACCGTGCGGCAAGCTGGCACTGCAGACGTGGAGACTATGTTCTCCAATCTTATTCAGGTATGCACACATGCGTTTGCATTATTCAGACTATTTTTTCTCCTGGTGTTGTTCAGAAACAAGAAAGCATGCCTATCCTGATTACTTAGCTAGCGTACAGCTGCTAGATTCTCTAAACTTGGCATCGTATATTTCTCCCCAGTACCTTGGATCTCTGAAGGTACAGATGGAGGACCTAACATTTACGACAGATATACGTGTTGTTATCCACGAGCAAAGTAACATGGCAAGCAGCCACGCGGCAGGGAAGCTCGTGTATCTACCTGGTTCGCTGGAGGAGCTGATGAAGGTTGGCCAAGAGAAGTTTGGAAAGGCGGCCACAAGGGTCCTCACTGCCGATGGCGCCGAGGTGGATGATGTCCGCGCGCTGAGAGATGGCGATCATCTGTTCCTGAGTTGATAGGGAATTCCACTCTAACTGCGTACATCGGTACATGTATATGCAGACGCAGCTGCATCCTCATATGCTCGTTATTCCTCATATTCAGTGGTCTCCGAGAGTTTTATACGAGAGAGCATGAATGAAAGGAATCTTGTGCAGCAGAGTTTCCACTCTAGTTTACTTCCTCTCATCCGAAATGTAAGTGTCCTTTGCTTTCTCCGATCCAAAATGTACGTCTATTGAAGCATTGGTTGCAACATTTCTTGTGTGGCAAATGTTTTTTTACTGTTGAAGCCTCATTGACGAAGTGTGATCTCGGCAATGTCCATGGATCATGGACTTAGGGTTTGAGGAACAGGGCGGCGTTGAAGCATCATCGCAACATTTGTTATTGCGGTGGGTGATAACCTTACAAAACTCATCGCAACATTTCGAAAACAACAATGCAGCAAAAAAAAGGGTAGCGAATCTCCATCCTTAGCATATCCTTGAAAAAAAAGCACATAAGCGCAACATGGGAGAACATTTGGAGCATCTCACAAAAACATTTGCAGCGTTGAAGCAACATTTGCATCAACCACTCAGAATCATTTGGGAAGACACCCATAATCGTTGTAGCATCTTGCTCGTGTGTTCAGAGCAAAACACGTGCAAGTTAGCAGCACTTGAAAAACACTCACACAACATCGAAATATCCAAGAAAATTAAACTTATGTTGGAGTACCGACTTTGATGGATCGGGCTCGCGGAGCCTCGCTGTCATTAGATTTGGTGACCCCCAATCTATTCACCGCAATATTGATGCCTTGCTGAAGCTCACGACCTCCACTGTGGGAATCGATGGCAGTTGGAATCTCCGCCTTGAACTCAATCCTTGAGTTCATTCACAACATCCCAACTAGAAGGTGGCCACCAAAGAGAAGGAGTAGAATAAGAGGAGGTCTCTACTAGTAGAAGGATACGTGGGAGGAGAAGGAGCTAATTGAGCAAGTGAATGAGCAACATCGGCGGACGATCGTGAGATGAGAAAGAAAGGAAGTGGACACATGGATACTCACGCGTGTGTCACTTTATTGACCAAAATAAATATAGTTTAGAATACAAAGACCATCAGGTAGCTAGAGGAGCCAAACCTGACGTCCAACACTACTAGAGATAGTTGATCATGCTAGTCTATGAGCCTCAAAGTTTGAAGCTATGTTTTCACGGCTAAATGAAATCTCTTTTAGTAACCTCGCCTGCTCCTTTATTTCATGCAGGACGGAGCTATAACTCCCTGCACAGTTGCACATGGCATTGACATGTCATTTACCACTGAGATGCAATATATTGCAACCGTAACTCGCTAGAGGTGCAAGTCATGCGCGAGAGCTAACGCCTACCGACATGCAATTGCCTCCAAAATCGCAATGTCAGCTATGCCCTAAATCAACCAGTCCCCGATCTGCATATCACACCAATATCGCCTCCACATGTAGACTTCGACACCGTCGCGTTGACATTTATTTCTGTGCATATGGGAACCACCTCGGGTGAGCTCGCTAGACTCCCGTCGTCGGATGTTTGCTGCTAGAAGAGACTACAACCAGGTCACAGAGGTAGTTCTGTCTGAACAAATGAGTAGAGAGAGGGCTTTGAAACTCCTCGTCATGAATGATTTTCCACCTCGCATAATAAATAGCCTAGAGTATTACCGCTACCATTGTAAAATCATCGCAAGACAAGGATTCCATCATCGCGAACAACCATTGTTTTGCATAGGGGATCTTCATTTGCACACATATGCTCTCTAAACCCGTCATCAGCCAAGGCCCAGACACAGCGTGCGACCGAACAGTTGATCAAAGAATGTCTCCGGGAGTTCGTTTCACCACAGATGGAGCACAAGCTGGTTACCGCCATCCTCCTATGGCACCTCACATCAACAGTAGGCAACGAATGGTGAGCTAGTCTCCAAAGAAAACCCGAAGCTTGGAGGGAACCTCAATCTTCCATAGATGTATCCAAAACTTGCTCTCAGCCTCCGTGTTACAAGCTGCTAGTCGCCCTTCGAGTTAGTCCTCCCGATGTTTCTTGGTTTGAACTAGGATTTGATGACAATAACTTCATGTGTACCAACTCGTTGGGACTCCAAGTGTAAGGTTTTGTAACAACCGTCTTTTCCCCGCAAGGGTGACTGGAGGTTTATATCGAAATCTTGAGGTATTGCTGGAGAGATATCTTTTGCTTCTCCTCTTCAAGCAACCTACAAAACAAAGTATTTATCTTGTGTCTCGAACTTCACCGTGTGGTTGTCAAACACAAGGTTTTGTATTAGTAAAACTGAAATAAACTTGTAAATAAATAAAGTAAAAAATCTATGACTAGACAAGTAAACTAGAAACAATAAGATAAAAGTATTTTTGGTTTTTTGTGTGTTTGTGATACGTTCCAACATATCTATAATTTTTATGCTCCATGCTTGTTTTACACCAATTTTTATATGTTTTGTTTACACTTCGTTGCACTTTTATGCATTTTCCGGAACTAACCTATTGATAAGATGCCACAGTGCCAGTTCCATGTTTTCTGCTGTTTTGTATTTCAGAAAAGTTGTACAGGAAATATTCTTGGAATTGGACGAAACAAAAGCCAAAGTTCCTATTTTACTGTAACGAAGACGAAGTCCGGAGGAGAGACAAAGTAGTGCCACGAGGCGGGCACATAGGCCCTGGGCGTGGCCCAGCCCCTAGTCGCGCCTAGGGTTGGTGTGGGCCCCTCGGGCACCCACCAACCTTGCCCTTCCGCCTATTTAATCACCTGTTCGGGAAAAACCTAAATAACCAAGCCTCCATCCACGAAAAGTTCCGTCGCGGCCGCCATCGCCGACCCTATCTCTGGAGGGTTCTGAAACTCTTCCCGGCACCCTGTCGGAGAGGGAGATCATCACCGGAGGCCTGTACATCGCCATGCCCGCCTCCGAAGTGATGCGTGAGTAGTTCATCTCTGGACTACGGGTCCATAGCAGTAGCTAGATGGTTATCTTCTCCAATTTATGCTTCATGTTTAGATCTTGCGAGCTGCCTATCATGATCAAGATCATCTTTATGTAATGCTACATGTTGTGTTTGCTCGGATCCGATGAATATTGAACAATATGATTGAGATCGATTATATACGTGTCATATGTTATCTGTGATTGTGCATGCTCTCCATTGCTACTAGATGCTCTGGCCAAGTATGTGCTTGTGACTCCAAGAGGGAGTATTTATGCTCGATAGTGGATGCATGCCTCTAGTAATCTGGAGGAGTGACAATAACTTCTAAGGTTGTAGATGTGCTGTTGCTACTAGGGAGAAAACAACAATGCTTTGTCTAAGGATAATTCTATTATTTACTTTACACACATTGCTTAGTGCGCTAATATGCTGCTTGCAAATTAATACTGAAAGGGGTGCGGGCGCTAACCAGAAGGTGGAGTATTAGTCATAGACGCAGCTGGATTACGGTCTATGTATTATGTTGTAATGCCCAAATGAATCTCATAGTAATCATCTTGTCATGTATGGTATTTATTCTGCCAATTGCTGAGCTGTAATTTATTCACCCATCATGTTATTTACCTTTATGGAGTGACACCTCTAGTGAACTGTGGACCCCGGTCCTTTATTTTACACTGATAAAATCATCCACTGCAAACACATGTTCTGTTTACTTACTGCAAGCACTGCTCTCTTTAATTCCACTGCAACGGTTAATCCTTTGTTTTCAGCAAAACCGGCGAGATTGACAACCTTATTGTAAGTCGGGGCAAAGTATTTTGGTTGTGTTGTATGCAGATTCAACTTTGTTGCTGACGCCGGTAGTGCGCCCTGCCAAAAGTCAGCTAGCAACACCTTCAGAAGTCATTTCTTTCTCCTACTGGTCGATTAAACCTTGGTTTCTTACTGAGGGAAAACTGCTACTGTGATCATCATACCTTCCTCTTGGGGTTCCCCAACGGTGTGCAACTGCATAACATCAGTTTGCTAATAGTAAAAGTATTTTTGTATTTTCGGATTTAATTAATGCAAAAAATATTAAAGGTGATAAAAGTGTTGGAAAGTTGTTTCTTATAATAAAAAGTGGACCGGGATTAATGGGTTCACTTGACTATTCTCTCATAAGGTGTAATGGATATAAAACAATTAACAAGCAATATAATATTGATGAAACTTTAGTATGTGTACGAAAATTATTCATATGGGCATCAGGTCCTATTTTAGAGATGATGCAATACATATCGTTTATATTCCTCTAGAAAGGGAAAACTCCATCCAATCTAGAAATAAGAACATAGTATAGCCTTTGGATTTGACATGATGTTTGAATAAAAGGTGTGCTACCTTGAGAAAACAAGATTATCTTAGATGTCACTAGATAATTATAAAACATGCATTCACTTAATCCCTAGTGAGGTAACAAAATAAATGTAAAAACCATAATGGATCTCGAATTTGTTGTTACTATCCAATCACCACCACCATGTTACTGCAATTAATACACACTTTACCCCATACACGCCCTCTCATACATGTTGGATAAAAAACAAGTACTTAAAGATGTGGTACATAATATGCATCTACTAATACATATTACACATAATAGAATTCCAGTCTCAAATATCAACTCATATAATAAAGATCCACCACACAAGAGTTACATAGATGACCATAATCATGTCAGGCAGCTCTCATATGGTACTAAATCAATGATAACACAAGAGAAAAATAAATCAAGCTACTGCCACAAAGCTATAGTCCAGAGGTGGACTATTCCCTCTTCATCATGGTGATGGTAGTGGAGATGTTGGAGAAGTTAGAGATCCCACCCGCGGCAGCTCCGGTGGCATTTCCCCCCTCCAAACTTTGCATAATGGGGTACATAATGGCTGGTGATGATCCTCAAGTATAGGGGATCGCAGCAGTCTTCGAGGAGAGTAAAACCCAAATTTATTGATTCGACACAAGGGGAGCCAAAGAATATTTGTAAGCTTTAACAGATGAGTCGTTAATTCACCTGCACCTGAAAATAGACCTCCTCGCAACAATTTATCAGTAGTAACAATTTTATAGCAGTGGTAGTTGTGAAGTAACAACAGTAGCGATGATTGCAGTAGACAACAAGATTAAAATACTGTAGACACATGGATGGATGAACGGGCGCTGCATGAATGAGAGAGTCCATATAATAGCAAGACATAGGCATTGCAAGTAATAATGATATAACCATCGTAGCATAATATAACCATAGGTGTGTGTTCCTATCTAGTCGTGCGTGCTCGCAATGAGAAACTTGCACGACATCTTTTGTCCTACCAGCCCGTTGCAGCGGGGCCTATAGGGAAACTATTGGTAATTAAGGTACTCCTTTTAATAGAGTACCGGAGCAAAGCATTAACAGTCCATGAACACACGTGATCCTCACACCATAGCCATCCCCTCAGGCTATCCTAATTTCTGTCACTTTGGGGCCTCGGGTTCTGGACAACAATATGTGTATTCAACTTGCATATATGATCAAAAACAATAATTATCCTCATGAATCAATTACATGTTCAGATCTGAGATGATGACACTTGGGCCCAAAGTGACAAGCATTAAGCATAGCAAGTTGCAACAATGTCAAAAATACTAATAACGGATACTAGGCACTATGCCCATAACAATCTTATAGCTATTACATGACCAATCTCATCCAATCCCTAACATCCCATACGGCCTACGGCGGGGAATTACTCACACATGCATGGGGTAATCATGGATGGTTGATGGAGAGGCGTCGGTGATGGTGATGGCAATGATCTCCTCCAAATCCCCGTCCCAGCGGGGTGCCAGAACGGAGTTTCTGGTCCCCGGATTGAGGTTTCTGGTGGCGGCGGAGCAACAAAACTCTTTCTGGAAAAACGTCGAACCCCCCGGTATTTTCAGGTCAGGAGACTTATATAGTGCCAAGGAGAGGTCGAGGGTGGCCGAGGCGGCCAGACCACCCCTAGGCGAGGCCAAGGCCTGGCCCGCGCCTAGGGTAGGTGTGCCCCCCCGTGCCCCCTCCGTCTCATCTTCTAGCTCCGTGAGTCTTCAGGTGAAATATGGATTTTGCGATATTTTCCGGGAATCTTCCTGAAATTTGGATTTCTGCACAAAAACGAGACACTAGAGCAATTCTGCTGAAAACAGCGTTAGTTCGCGTTAGTTGTATTCAAAACACACAAGATAGAGGGCAAACAACAACCAAAGTGTTCGGTAAAGTAGATACATTTTGGACGTATCAACTCCCCCAAGCTTAGCTTATTGCTTGTCCTCAAGCAATTCAGTGACAACTGAGTGCGATAAAAGAAACTTTCACGAACCTATTTGCTTCATATGATGTATATATTCTCACTACATGATCAAATGCTCAGGCAATTCATAATAAGAAGCATGCAACTAAGGATACTCAATAGTTATGCAAATCATGAAAGGATACCAACACAATAATAAGCAACATGCAACATATGTATTTGCAGGATTGCAATGTTCATAATATGATATGATAAAGTGGTATCTCGCTTGCCCTATTTGTGGAGCAAAACATAAATGTCGGGACACCTCTGAAGTTCAAGAGAAGACTAGAAGTAAAAAATATCGAAAGATTCAAGCATCACAGTTATACCACAATTAACCTTATTCTGGGACAAGCACATTAAACTAAGAATGACAGCTATGCTTTCAAGAACGGATGGTGACTCAACATATAAGTAAAAGATTGGTGCTGCGTAGAGGGAAGCATGATTACTCATGTGCTAGAGCTTTTCATTTTGAATGCAATAGGAGTGTTGAAAATATATTTTGAGAAGTTCAAATCATGTCAACAGTAGTGATAAATAGTATGGCTCATGCATAAAACTTCCTATAAGTTTGCTTGCCTCGTGCATAATATACTAATAGTGCTCACACCTTGTCCTAATTAGCTTGGACTTCCATGGATTTTCATCACATACATATGTTTCAGCCAAGTGTCACAAAGGGGTACCTCCTTGCCTCCTGTAGAAAGGTCCTAGGAGATGAATCTCATTTGATTTCTCAATTTTGATGAATCTCAACTTTTTGGACATCTATACTGGGAAAACAAGGACAACAGATATATGGACTTTCTTCCAGCTGAAACTTCCACCATGTGAACATGGCTTTAGTTGGCGGCCCAATGTTCCTCACTAACAATATGCATAATCCAATCTTTTCAACTCATGGTAAATCTCCCTTACTTCAAACAAGATGAGCATGCATAGTAATTCACACGATATTCAACAAGGGCATATTGATGGTGTTCCCCATGACAGCATGGTTATCACACAACAAGCAACTTATAAGAACTAAAAATGCATAAGTAACATAATCATTACCACACTAGTTTTTTAGACTACTTTCCCATGAGCTATAAATTACACAAAACAAGTGATAATTTTTTGAAGGTTAAAGGTAGCACACGAGAAATTCACTTTGGAGTGGCAGCAAAATACCACATATAGGTATGTATGGTGGACACAATTGGCACTTTGATCTTTAGTGGTTGGATGCACGAGTAGATCTCAGTGCAAGAGAAGTCTAGCAATATACTAGGAAGCAACAATCTAGAAAGCAGTAGCTGCCATAATCATGCTTGCGATAAATAAAATTAACGGAAGCATAAAAGTAATACAAGAACTCCGAGGCAAGATAAATCATCGAGGCTTAAATGACTTTTGTTTTAGTCTTATGCATGCTTGAGAATGTGCCAAGTCGATTCAAATGAAGCATTCAGAGGAGGTACCACAATGTCATACCGTTATATGAATAGAGCAATGCAAGCAAGCATCTATATGACATGTTACCTAATATTAGTAAATTGGAACTAATCATTAGAGAGCACAAAATACTGAGCATCATTAAGTAACATACACCTTACACAAACAAACTAAGCATGTACACATAAATGAGTATATGTACAAAAATGAAAACAAATAGAGTTCATACCAGCCTCTCACCACAACTCGAATTGTCGCGACCGACATTATTGCTCTTCACATGTGTGACTTGAATGATATGAAATGATAACCAAGATCCAATGAAGTCACGGAAGACCATTGAACCCGGCACCAACTTTACAAAACCAAAGAAGAACAACAAATATTTTTGGATTTTCAATTTTTAATCAACACACAAAGCAAAATATTTTTGGATTTTTGAATAGCAAACCATAAAGGGAAAATGAAGCAAACTAAAGAAGCAAATGAAGAGAAACAACAAAAATATTTTTGGTCTTTTTGTGTTTTGGAAATTAGAAACAAAAGCAAGAACAACAAAAAGAAAGAAAACTAACATAAACACGCAAATGTAACTAGTGGCAGAAATCTGCCAACCTAGAACATCAGGCAAATACCGATTTTTTCGAAAATATTCTATAGCTCAGCTCGAAACATGCTCAACTAACGAAATTTAGATAACAACCTGGGGCATATGCTGAAATATTGGAAGATCAAAATTCCATTCTGGCTATTTATACGATTTGTTATGGTGACAGCACTGAATCTGTTTTTAGACAGCAACTTCCCAAATTCTTACCTCTTTCTTATTAGAGGTTATCCTTCGTATAAAAACAAAATAAACAAGCTAAGGAGAGGTTATTACAGTAGTAACAACTTCCAAGATTCAAACAAAGAAAAATTACAGAAATAAACTAACAAGAACAAAAAGAAAGCGAAACATGGATATACAAAATTCTGATGGAATATGATATGTAGATGAGCGGGAATTCGGTATACCTCCCCCCAAGCTTAGAATTTTAGCCTAAGTGGAGATCAACCCCATGGTGACCAAGAATCCAAAGAAATGTTTCCCTCGTAATACGACGAAGAAGCACCTTTGTCCTGGTATGAACTCGAGGATGGCTCGGTATAGTGCGTGGTGTAGTCCTCAGTGGCCGCCTCCTCCAGCTGCTGCTACTGCCCATGGAATCCAAGCAGTCGAATCTGCTTGTTCAACTCCTGCTTTGAGCGAGACCACGGCTTCCTGTGAACACTAAACAAACTAGATTGTGTTAGGGGAATCTACCTTTCTTCCCCATCAAAAAATAACATTCTATATACTAAACTTCCTGCACAAGAGTTAGCAGTAACAAATTGATGGTGTTTCATGGCAGCAAGATCAAGTCTTTGTGGTTCCAACAACGCATCATTTGGGTCAATAGTAAGATCCAAGGCAGCTACAACACGTGCAACAACAATTCTCCCATAAATGGGTCCTTTAGCAGACAAGCGACGAGCAATAAGAGCACCAAGATTATACTTAGTACTATCATTGAGTTCAGTAGCTAGAAAAGATGTAATAGATGGGAGTTGAATGTTTCTTATCTTGTCACGCTGGGCCTTGCGGTCATGATCATTCGTCACCTCCCGGTAAAGCTCCAACAAATCAGCGGGGTTGTCCTTAATCTTCCTCGTCGTCCTTGTAGTACGAATACCTAGGATTGAACAAAATTTTGACAAGGGCAAAAGTGATAGACTTGTTATAGATTTTAAATGCAACACTCGGATTGAATTAGTGTTGCTAAAGTGGAAACTCTCAACAAATGTTTTAGTGAGCGAAGCATATTGTCACTCTCATCATTCATGTATGTGGTTAAGCCAACCCTGTCAACAAGGAACAATAAATCATCATAAATCTCTGCAATTATCATGAAGTTAGCGCAAGGGAAAATGGATGGATGTGCATCTCCATCATCCCTTTCACCAAAATCTTGAGCAATGATATCTTCATTGTAAGATTTCCTATATTGGGTAGATGATCTTGAAGACCTCCTTGGTCCAGGTGCTTCCCTCTCGAAGATTTCTCCATATGTGTGGTTGTCCATCCTTGTTCTCTGAAATTTGTAACAAACATCATAAAAATGATTTTAAGACAAACAAATTAAGGAGAACACTATGGAGACTTATAAGAGGACTAAACATGCATCAAAACAACTTATCCCATCATAATACAAGCATGCAAGATCACTTAACATGTCATCTACATCAGCAAAATATTCAAGATGTACTCCACCAATCAAAATTTTACTTGGATAATCGAAGGAGTCACATACCTGAGAGCAAATGTTTCAAATTTCAGTAGGAAATATGAGCTGAGGAAGGAGATCGAAAATTCGCGATGAAGAACAGCAAGAACACGGGTTTGAGCAATGGTGGGGTGTTTTTTCTGGAGAGAGAAGAGAATGGAAGAGGAGGGAGTAAGTGGAGGGCCACGGGGGCCCTACACCTAGCCTCGGCGCGACCAGGGTGCCAGCCGTGCCACCACATGGTGTGGTTGGATGGTTGGTCCCCCTGGGCTACTCCAGGTGCCTCTCTACCCCTTTTCATGCGTAAAATTTTTCTAGATATTTTCTGAAAATTTTCGAGAAACTTTATTTTTGGGCAATTTTCAGAATTTGAATAATGATTCTATCGCAGGAAAACAATTATCGAAAGATGAAAAACCAAATCAAAACCAAATCTACAACAACTCTAAGACATTCTAATATAAAGTCAGTCAATAGTACATAGGTGAAAAACATAGTTTCATTCATTCAAAATTATTTTGTTAACAAGGTTGATCAAGTCTTGTTATCAAAACAATTTTATATGGCAAAATTTTGCATTTCACACCATGATTATGTTACCTCAATATTGATAGGAATAGTTCCAACCATGACAATATCATTCTCTTTCTTTGTCTTGGGCAAAGGCAAATGAAATTTCTCAATTTGGATGGTATCAACATTAATAATTGAGTTTAGACCATAATTCCCTTCAATCTTCTTGGGAAAATAAACTGTATGTTCTTTGTCTCAACATTGAAAGTTACTTTTCCTTGGTTGCAATCAATAATAGCCCCTACAGTGTTAAGAAAAGGTCTCCCTAGAATAAAAGACATATTATCATCTTCAGGCATTTCCAACACAACAAAATCAGTTAATATCATACAATGATGAGCAACTTGAACGGGAACATCTTCACATATACCAATAGGAATAGTAGTAGACTTATCAACCATTTGCAAGGATATATCAGTTGGTAATAATTTTTCTAGATCAAGTCTTCTATAGAGAGAAAAATGCATAACACTAACTCCTGCTCCCAAATCACATAAAGCAGTTCTAACATAATTATTTTTGATGGAGCATGGAATAGTGGGTATACCTGGACCACCAAGCTTCTTTGGAACCTTACCATTAAAGGAGTAATTAGCGAGCATAGTGGAAATTTCCTCATTTGGAATCTTCCCCTTATTATATACAATATCTTTCACATACTTTGAATAAGGAGGCAATTTAATAGCATCAGTCAATGGAATTTGCAAAAACAAAGGTTTCATCCATTCACAGAACTTATTATAATGTTCTTCCTCCTTTGATTTATGTTTCTTATCAGGAAAAGGCATTGGTTTTTGTACCCAAGGTTCTCTATCACTACCATGTTTAGTAGCAATGAAATCTTCCTTAGTGTATTTTGTATTCTTATTATGCTTTTCAGGTTCTTCTTCAATTTCTTCTTTATTGGAAGCATCATTTTTATCAGTACCACTTTCAGTTTCAGCATCAGAAATAGATATACTATTAGGATCATTAGAAGGTTCAGAGGATTCTACAATAGTTTTATGTTTCTTCTTCTTTTTCTTAGATTTAGTCTTGGTATCATCAACTCGTTGAGAATCTTGTTCCATTATTTTTTGATGTCCTTCAGGATATAGAGGATCCTGAGTAGAAACACCACTTCTAGTTCTTATTTCATAAGCATGTTTTTCCCTAGAAGCATTAACTAGCAAATCTTTTTGCACTTTAGTGAGCTGATCAATTTGAGTTTGAACCATATGGAAATGTTTAACAATCATTTTAACATCATTAGAGGTTCTTTCCACGATATCATGCAAATTATTGATAGCTCTAGAATTTTCCATTAGGTGATGTTCCACTCTCTTATTAAAATTATCTTGCTTAACAATATAATTATCAAATTCTTCTAAGCACTGATCATGAGGTTTGGAGTAGGGAATATCTCTACTATCAAAGCGTTGGAGAGAGTTTACCTCAATAGTGGAAGAACGAGGGATTGTCTTACATAATTCTTCTATAGGTGGATTCTTCACATCTTCAGATTTAATACACTTCTCCTTAAGAGATTTCTTGGCTTCCCTCATTACTTCATCATTTAATTCAATCATTCCCCTCTTCTTCGGCGTTGGTATTGGCTCCGGTGTAGTCCAATCATCATAATTTTTGCTTATTTTAGCCAATAATTCCTCAGCTTCAGCCGGAGTTCTTTTCCTAAGAACACAACCAGCACAACTATCTAGGTATGTCCTAGATTCAACGGTTAGTCCATTATAAAATATATCAAGGAGTTCATTTTTAGCTAATGGATGTTTAGGTAGTGCTCTAATTAAAGAACAAAATATTTCCCATGATTTAGGCAATTTCTCTCCTTCTACCTGCACAAAGTCAAAGATTTTCTGCAAAGCAGCATGTTGAGCACTAGTAGGGAAATATTTCTAGAAGAAAGCATTAACCAAACCAGTAGGACTATCAATAGATCCAGGAGACAAATTATCATACCAAATTTTAGCTGCTCCTTTCAAAGAGAAAGGGAAAATTTTAGTGACAAAGTAAGTGCGTATCTTAATATCATCGGAGAATAAATTGCTCAAGGTAGAGAGTTCATTCATATGTTTCATAGAACTTTCATTTTAAGTACCACAAAAAGGTTCTTTCTCAACAATAGATATGTAAGACAAATCCAGAGAGAAATCATAATCCTTATCTCTAATATTTATGGGAGATGTGGCAAATTTAGAATCAGGAGACAAATTATATCTAACAACTCCTCTTGCAAGAAGACTTTTCATAGCACTTGCATCTCTAGTAGCATGACTTTCTTCAATGAAGTCATAGTCAAGTTCAATATAAGTTTCATCAAGATCATCACTAGGATTCCCCCTAGCTTGAGGTGAACTAAGATGTGTAATAGTATTTTCAGCTTTTTCAATTTGTTTAGCTCTAGCAATTGTAGTATCTAGGAAAGGACCTAACGAAACACTCTTATCAAGCATAGTAGAAGCATCATCAAAATCATCAGGAGCATTATCAGATTCAGCATAAGTTGAAGTAGTATGTGGTGGAGTAAGAAGCTTACTCATAACCGATGGCGAATCAAGAGAAACAGAGGTGTTCAGAGTTGTACCTCTTCTTGTAGTGGATGGCAATATAGGGAACTTCGATTCAGGAGCTTTCCCATGAACAAATTTTAGAGAAAAATATCACCTTCAAGTGGGCTTGTAAATAAAGCTATGCTCCCCGGCAACGGCGCCAGAAAATAGTCTTGATGATCCTCAAGTATAGGGGATCACAACAGTCTTCGAGGGAAGTAAAAAACCAAATTTATTGATTCGACACAAGGGTAGCCAAAGAATATTTATAAGCTTTAACAGATGAGTTTTCAATTCACCTGCACCTGAAAATAAGACTTGCTCGCAACAGTTTATCAGTAGTAACAGTTTTATAGCAGTGGTAGTTGTGAAGTGACAGCAGTAGCGATGATTGCAGTAGACAACATGATTAAAATACTGTAGGCACAGGGATGGATGAACAGGCGCTGCATGAATGAGAGAGTCTATATAATAGCAAAGTAATAATGATATAAGCATCCTAGCATAATATAACCATAGGCGTGCGTTCCTATTTAGTCGTGCGTTGATCGCAATCAGAAACTTGCACGACATCTTTTGTCCTACCAGCCCGTTGCAGCGGGGCCTCTAGGGAAACTACTGGTAATTAAGGTACTCCTTTTCATAGAGTACCGAAGCAAATCATTAACACTCCATGAACACACGTGATCCTCACATCATAGCCATCCCCTCCGGTTATCCCAATTTCTATCACTTTGGGGCCTCGAGTTCCGGACAACAATATGTGTATACAACTTGTAGATATGATCAAAAACAATAATTATCCTCATGAATCAATAACATGTTCATATCCGAGATCATGACACTCTGGCCCAAAGTGACAAGCATTAAGCATACCAAGTTGCAACAATGTCAAAAATACAAACAACGGATACTAGGCACTATGCCCATAACAATCTTATAGCTATTACATAACCAATCTAATCCAATCCCTACCATCCCGCCATGATATGGCTTTCCTTCGGATTCGCTTGAAACCATGCGCACATACCAACACTTAACATGATGTCCAGACGAGAAGCACAAAGGTAAAGAAGTGAACCTATAATCGAACGGTAGAGCTTGGGGTCCACCGCCTTGCCATTCTCATCAAGGGTGAGTTGACACTTTTAGTGCATTGGGGTTCCTATACAGTTGGACCCCTTCATATCAAAGCGCTTGAGCATGTCTTGAACGTACTTTGCTTGATTGATGAAGGTGCCTTGACGCATTTGCTTGAACTCGAATCCAAGGAAGTACTTGAGTTCCCCCATCATTGACATCTTGAACCTATTATTAGTCATCAACTTGGCAAACTCATCATTAAACTTTGTGTTAGTTGAGCCAAATATGATGTCATCTACATAGAGTTGGCATATGAAGAGCTCCCCATTGACTTTATTAGTAAAAATAGTGGGATCAATTTTCCCCACTTTGAAACCACGGTCTTCAAGCAATTCCCTTAGGTGCTCATACCAAGCTCTAGGAGCTTGTTTGAGACCATATAAATCCTTATTAAGCTTGAAGACATGGTCCGAGAAATGGGGGTCCTAAAACCCCAGGGGTTGCTTCACATACACCTCCTCATGCAAAGGACCATTACGAAAATCACTCTTTACGTTCATTTGTTGGAGTTTGAAGCCATAGTGAGCGGCAAAGGCCAAAAGGATACAGATGGACTCGAGTCTCGCAATGGGTGTGAAATTCTCGCCAAAGTCCACGCCTTCTACTTGAAAATAGCCTTGTGACACCAATCTTGCTTTGTTGCGGATGACGATGCCATGTTCATCTTGCTTATTCTTGAAGAACCATTTTGGTGCCGATAGCATTGCGGCAATGATCGGGGTGCTTCATGAGAGTCCACACATCATTCCTCTTGAAATTGTTGAGTTCCTCTTGCATTGCTATCAACCAATCGGGATCTTCAAGTGCATCGTTGACCTTGAGTGGTTCCACCATGGAGACAAAGGCATGGTGCTGGCAAAATTTTGCTAGTTGCCTCCGGGTAGTCACCTTGCTCTTTAGATCTCCAATGACATTGCGCAAGGAATGAGACTTGAGGCGCAAATGTCTTGTAGTAGTATCTTTACGGCGAGTATTGGCCATAGGAATAGATTCTTGTGAGGCCACTTGATCTTCATCATGGTTTGGATCCTCTCCTTGACCATCATCTCTGTTGTAGGGGGCATCATCATCATGAGATCCGGATGACTCGGAGGCATTGGGAAAAGTAGTATCCGGAATATTTGTCCCCGAGCCATCCGGTGTAGAACTTGAAGCTTGGCCTTGATCACTTGGTGGTGGTTGTTGTTGTAGATGAGCTTGTGGTTGTTGTTGTTGATGTCGAACTTGAGGTTGCGGTAGTGGTTGACTTGCACTTGTTTGCTCAATGGAAGAAGTTTGGCCTTGTGGTGTAGATGGCTCCACTTGGGTGGAACTTGGTCCTTCCCCAGTACTCATAAAAGGTAGCTCTTGAAGTCGGCGAATGCCAACACCCATCCTCCCTACGGCATATGGGGGAATTGCATCTCCTTTCTCACAAGAAGCACTTCGCTCCTCCAAAGATCTATCATCTTCATTGAATGTCACATCACAAGATTCCACAACTCGTCCATTGGACTTGTTGAAGACTCTATAGGCGTGAGAGTCCGTTACATAGCCAACAAAGATTCCTTCTTGTGCTCTTGAATCGAACTTGGATAGGCGTGTGTCCTTTACAAGCACATAGCACTTGCATACGAAGACCTTGAAGTAGGAAACATTGGGCTTGTTACCGGTAAGGATCTCATATGGTGTCTTCTCTAAACCCTTGCGAAAGTAGATGTTATTAGTAGAATGGCAAGCGGTTGAGAGAGCTTCCGCCCAAAAATTAGAGTTGGACTTGTACTCAATCATCATTGTTTGAGCGGCTTCAATCAAGGTTCGATTATTCCTTTCGGTGACCCCATTTTGTTGGGGGGTATATGGCGAGGAGTATTGATGTTGGATTCCTTCATCGCCGAGGAAGTAATCCAAGGTGTAGTTCTTGAACTCTGTTCCATTGTCGCTCCTTATTGCGAGGATCGTGGTGTCGTACTTGTGTTGAACTTGGTTGGCAAACTCCATCATGGTCCGTTGAGTCCCACTCTTGTACTTGAAGAAGAATACCCAACAATAACGTGAATAGTCATCAACGATGATGAGGCAATACTTCTTTCCTCCAAGACTTTCATGAGACGGTGGACCGAAGAGATCAACATGTAGAAGCTCCAAGCAACTTGTGGTAGATATGGTTGTCTTGGCCTTGTGAGGAGCTCCATGCATTTTTCCTTGAATGCAAGCCTACAAACACGATCTTTGCAAAAAGGAAACATCTTCTTTTAGTTTGATAATGTGGCCCCCCTTGTGGAGACTTTGCAAAGTCCTCATGCTGACATGGGCTAGCCGGTGATGCCATAACCAACCCTTGTCACCTTTAGTGAATAAGCAAAGAGCGGATGATGTTGTCTTTCTGGAGAAGTCAACAACAAACAACCCGCTCTCCACATATCCAACAAAGGCTACACAGAGTGTCTTGCTCCACAAGAGGACCACCATATGTTCATAGAAAAAGGTACAAAGACCCATGCATACAATTTGATGAACGGAAAGTAAATTGTAACCACGGGTCTCGACAAGGAGGACATTCAGTAATGAAGTTTTGGGTGTTACCACCACCTTGCCAAGACCCAATACCTTTGAGCTTGTATTGTTGCCATAAGAAATGGTAGAATGATATGGCTCGAGGTTGACAACAATTTCCTTGCTTCCGGTCATATGACTTGTGGTTCCACTATCAACCACCCATTTAGCACCACCGGAAGCATAGTCCTACAAGGAATCAAGTCTTGGATTTAGGTACCCATTTCTCAATGGGTCCTATCATGTTAGTAAGAAGGGATTTGGGAACCCAAATAGTCCAATCAACATTGTCCTCACAAGGACCAATAAAGTGAGCACGAATATGTCCATAGTAATCAACAAAGAGAACATGAGAAGGGTTGTTAGCACCGGCGTAGCCCCTTGTGGTGGGATCGGGAACTCCACCCCTCCTTGGGTTAGAGTCACCTCCCTCATGGGTGAGACCCATGTTCTCATTGTTCTTCTTCTTCTTGTTCCTTCTTCTTCTCTTCCTCTTTGGCTTGGTAGCCACTTCTCCTTCATTGCAAGAGCCCTCATTGGCTCCATCTTTAGCTTCAATGACTCCTTCCAAGTATTGGGCTTGGATTTGGAATCTATCAATCTTGTCCTTCAAATGATTGACTTCATCTTCATGTTCCGGGTGAGGATGAGTGATATCAAACACTTGGACCTCCTTCGCCTTGTTCACCCGGAAATGCTCCATCAATGCTTCTTCTTGGAGAAAGTTCATCTTCATGAGAAGGCGCTTGTGGCTCTCCAACGTGGCAATGTCACCTTCATGGTTGCAACATACACGGTCCTTGCTCAAAGGAAAGTACTCCTTCAAGGCTTCCTCTTGCATGGAATTGATCTCCATGAGCTTGGCCTTGCTCCTCTTCAAAGAGGCAATTTCTTCCTCATGATCACAACAAGTGACATTCTCTTTGCTCAGGCGGAGGCACTCCATCAAGGACTCTTCTTGCATGCCACCCAACTCGAAGATCTTGGCCTTGGTCTTCTCAAGGGCGGCAATTTCTTCTTCATGATTGCAACACGATGTATTCTCCTTGCTCAAGCGGTAATACTCATCCAAGGCTTATTCTGAAGGGAATTGACCTCCAAGAGCAATGCATTATGCCTCTTCAAAGAAGCAACTTGATCAACAAGCTCGTCATAACAAGAGTTAGGGCCTTCGTCTTCTTTATCCTTGCGAGCTTCCTCGTGAGGATGATCACCTATCTCGGAGAAAAGTGCAAACTTAATCTCCAAGGATTTGAAGTCCTTGGTGAGAGTTGCAACTTCCTCGAGCAACAATTCGTGTTCATCCTCAAGAAAAGCTTCTTCTTCTTGAGCTCACCCATCAAGCCAAGAGCATGGTCTCGGTCCTTGATGAGCTGGGAGATGATAGCATTGTTGGAGTCTTCAAGGGCAATGACACTTTCTTCAAGAGACATGCGCAAGTTTTGCTCCTCATCATGGGCTTGAGTGAGAGAGGCAATCTTATTTGCCGCCTCCCTCTCAAGCCTCTCCTTCTCCTCTATAAGGTCTTGAGCCACACCAAGTTGAGCCATGAGGGCCTCAACATGGGTCTTGGTATCCCCTTGCATGTTAGTGAGAAAAGCATCCAAACCCACAATCTCACGCTTAATGGTGATACTAGTGGCATCATCAATAGATATGGCATTAGAAGAAGATGTAGGTGTGGAAGGGGGTTCTACCTTGATGATACCTTTGCCATGAGGCCACAGGAGTTGTTAGCGACGAGGTTCTCATTAGGGGAGTCGAAGAGGGAGATGGAGGGGGTAGAAATAGCGATGGCGGCCACTCCCTCTTCCTTCCTTGTTCGAGCTCTTGTCTTCGCGCTCTTCACCTTCATCGGAGGAATACTCCTCATGAATAATGAAATCTCTAGGCTTCTTGGTGAAGGAGACCTTGGTGTCACCGGGCTTGGAGGAGAACTTGGAGAATCCTTTGGAGAGGGATTTGAACTTTTCCTTGCGGACGATCCTTCCACCATTGTCTTCCCTTCTCTCATAGACACAATCCACAACAAAGTGACTTTTGTCGCTGCAATTGTAGCATGTTCCCCCATTTTCCCCTCCCTTGGGCTCTTGGAGAGTCACGAGGTGAGTATCTTCTTGGTTTTGAGCTTCTAGTCGTGTTCCCATCCCAAAAGCTCTTGGCGGCGAGAGCCATGTGTTCATGATAGTTGGTCTTGAGATCATCCGGACCCCACTCAATGGGATCCTCGTCACTTTCACTAGCTTCATGCTCCTTCATCTTCAAAGCGAGGTTGGGCTTGCGGGTGTTGTGAGCACGTGCAACAAGATCCTCCGCATTCTTCTTGGAGATGTCCAAAGCGATGAATTCGCTAAGGACTTCATCGGATGTCATAGCACGGAAGGAGGCATTTTGGCGGATGGCCGTAAACTTGACTTCCTCATAAGGGAGGAGAGCGTTGTAGAACTTTCGCTTGATCCAATGGTCATCCACAAAAGTTGCTCCAAGATCTTGCATTTGTACGGCAAGAGCGATGAGGCGTCGGTACATCTCTTTGGGAGATTCTCCTTCAATCATGAAGAAGTTTTCTTCCATATTGGTCACTTCATCGAAACGAGAGCTTTGAAAGCTCTCATTTCCGAGGAAGAGCTTGTCGAGTTTATCCCATGCTTCTTTGGCGGTCTTGAGAGAGCGAATGTGAGCGTGGTCCTTGGGTGTGACGGGCATGTGGATCATGTTGATGGCGGTGGCGCATTGAGTTGGTCATCCACCACTTCTCTTCTAGTCAATTTCTTCGGGTCTCGTGGTGAATAACCTTCCTCGATGATGCGCCAAAGCTTGGTGGAGGCGCTGCGCACATGAGAACGC
This sequence comes from Lolium rigidum, assembly GCF_022539505.1. NCBI lineage: Eukaryota > Viridiplantae > Streptophyta > Magnoliopsida > Poales > Poaceae > Lolium > Lolium rigidum. The sequence continues at coordinate 120,331,308 of NC_061513.1, read as the reverse complement.
ATTAAGAATTGCCAATTTTCAAAACTATTGAATGCAAGTAGCGGTAGTGAACCATGAGACAAAATATGAGGCATAGGAATTGGAACATTTATGGTGTAATCGCTTGGTGGTGGCACCGCATGATTACCTCCTAAATGTTCCGCAACCGGTGGTTCATCCTTCCCTTTTGATGAAGTGTCGGCCTCCCCAAGCCCTTCCTCTTGCGGGCCTTTTGTCGATTGAGCGACAAAGCCAATAAGAGGAAATTGATTAGATTTTGGTGGGGGAGCCTTGGCACTTGCCTTAGGATCTACGGCGGGGGTTGGTCTTGGAGCAACCAACTCCATCATCATAGCCTTCATTTGGCTTACAATGGATGAATCCAATTTCTTAAGGTCATCCAACGTAGCCGTTGTGCTATCGATGGTAGATGGTGGAGGTGGTTGCTCAAGGGAAGGGACCCATTCTCAACCGCCTCTTGTTCAGCCATTTCTTAGGTGGTAAAGCCCGAGCAAGAAAACCTTGCTCTGGTACCAATTGAATGGATCGTAGCGAACAAGAGGGGGGATGAATGGTCGCTATACAATTTTTATGCCTTTTTCAGTTTTTATGCGATGCAGAAGTAAAGGTGATAACTTTGGTGATAGGGGTGCTCCTAGTATGATCCTAGGCTATGCAACAAGCAAAGGAACCGAACAAGGTAGTAAAGAGAGGGAGCGAAACAACCGGGGACGCGGAGACGAGGTGAGGTTTGTTTCCCGTAGTTCCTCCCACAAGAGGGAGTACGTCTGCATTGAGGAGGTGCTAACCATGAAGGCTAGACGGCCACGAAGGCCTCACCTTGTTCCTCGAAAAAACCCCACGAAGGAGATTCCCCTTCTCCACTAAGTAGCCTGTCGAGGCGGCGGTTCCTTCACAAGGTTGGGGTGAGCTCCACAAACACCGGAGGCTCCCAACACCCTATGGGGCTAGCACAACTCCAAGCTAGCCTCCATAGGAGCACTTCCTCCAAGATCCCACCATAGGAACCCTAACTCCAAGATTCACTAAGGACTAGATGATATTGGTGAAATCTCTTGGTAGAACTATAGATCGGGGCCTCATCCACCACTCCTCAAAGTTTGGGCAAGATTGGTTGGGTAGGTGGGGAGATCCTCAAGGTTTGAGCTCAGCAACAATGGAGGAGAGAGAAGGAGAAGAGATAAATCGAGCTGGAGAAGAAGGGGCCCTTTTATAGGCTCCCCCAAATCCAACCGTTATGTGCAGATCCCGCTGAATGGATTGTAGCGAACAAGAGGGGGGGGTGAATGGCGCCACGACAAGTTTTAGCCTTTTTCAACTTTTAGCGCAACGGAAGATAAAGGTGATAGCTTTAGCGATAGCGGTGTTCCTACAATGATCCTAGGACAAGAGCAACAAGCAAAGGAATCAACAAGATAGTAAGAGTAAGGAGCGAGACAACCGGAGGGCGCGGAGACGAGGCGAGGTTTGTTTCCCGCAGTTCCTTCCACAATAGGAAGTACGTCTGCGTTGAGGAGGTGCTAGTCTCACACAAGAGACTAGACAGCCACACCACGAAGGAAGGCCTCACCTTCTTCCTCGAGAGAGCTCCACGAAGGTGCTACCCCTTCTCCACTAAGGCACCGGTCGAGGCGGTGATTCCTTCACAAGGTTGGGGCGAGCTCCACACACAAGGATGCTCCAAACACCCTATGGAGCTAGTACATCACCAAGCTAGCCTCCATAGCTGCACTTTCTCCAATGTCCCACCATAGGAACCCTACCACCAAGATCCACTAAGGAATAGCTAGTATTGGTGAAATCTCTCTTGGTAGAACTATAGATCGGGGTCTCCTCCACCACTCCTCAAAGTTTGGGCAAGATTGGTTGGATGGTTGGGGAGATCCTCAAGGTTTTGGTTCAGCAACAATGGAGGAGATAGAGAGGAGAGATAAAAACGAGTTGGGGAAGAAGGGGCCCTTAAATAGGCTCCTCCAAATCCAACCGTTATGTCCAGTTTTTGCCTAAGCGGTACTACCGCTTTTGGGAAGCGGTACTACCGCTCTGAGTTTGAAATCCCCAGATCTAGTCCATGTGGACGCAGAGCGGTACTACCGCTCGCGGTACCGCTCGAGGTACCGCAACAGGGTCCAAACCTTACTGGACTCGAAGCGGTACCAGAGCGGTACTGCCGTAACTAGTTACGGTACCTGGGCGGTACCGTGGGCGGTACTACCGCTCGTGAGCGTTACTACCGCTCCAGGTACTGCAGAGGTACCGCAACTCGTATTCTGGGTCAATATCAGCACAGAACTCAGAGCGGTACCATGGGCGGTACCTATAGGGGTAGCTGTACTACCGCTATAGGTACCGGTAGTACCGGCCTGGCTAAAACTGGTTTTCTCCCCTTTTTCTCTCCAGCCATGTCACCTCGCGATACACACACAAAACCAGAAAACCTATAAACTACGCTTCAGTCTTCTGATCTTGACGTGTCCAGCGAGGTCACCGTGCACTTGCAAATCTAACAATGATACTCAAGGCACACGGTGAGATTACTCAAGTGTTGTCATCAAACACACAAAACCTGAGGTTTAGACTTTGCTCTTTCAATCTCCCCCTTTCTGGTGTTTGATGACAGCACAAGACTTTACAATAACATATGATATTATGATGAGATACTTAGATTTGCAAAAGCTCGACGGAGCTCCCCCTAAACATGTGCATATTATGAATATGTATTTGAATACAAATACACATGTTCTAGAGGCATCACTCCCCCTAGTTTTTACAAACCAAGCACATATGAAACACGGATAATTGACATGTTCAAATAGCATATGCACAATATGGAGGCAACATAAGATCATGTAAGGAGATTTGGGTGAAGTTATCATACCATAGCCTTGAGAATACCCAAACTCACCGTAAGATGCCTCCATAGAGTTGTTGATGTAGCCACAAGACAAGATAAGCAACTAGGACCACAAGGCTACAAACAACAAAGGTCCCCATCCACATAGGAACTTCTTCCCCTTTGGCATCGGAACACCAAAAAGGAGGGTAAAGAAACTAGAAGGATGGAGAAAAAGAACATACAACCAAGCTTGCAAAAACCAAAAGGGAAAACAAGCTTGAATGAGGTTCTCCAAAAACATGAAGAAAAAGATAGCAAAGAAGAAGGACAAAAAGAAGGTCACAAAGAGACACAAAGATCCGAAAAACTCCTCAAAGAGGAGGTTGGTGGCCGAAGCCACCGTGTAAGAGTGTAGTAGTGTGAGGTCGCGTAGATGTATCTAGGACTCACGGACTACAACTCAACATGAAGCTCATAAGTCACTCAATTGACGAATAGCATATGTTTTGGATTTCTTTATGCATTATGGGGGGAGGGATAGCTCAATAGATTTAGACCACACTCCCCCTATGTTCATGCGTGCCTTTCATCTAGATATAAAGGTTAGGAGTGGTATGTGCGCACGATGGTCAAGCAAAGTTCGATGGATCAATGATATTTAGCTCATGCCTCAACTCAATGAAACGCTTCTCATCCAAGGGCTTCGTGAAGAAGTCCGCCAATTTCTCCTTGGTACCAATGTAGGATAGTACAATATCTCTGCGAGCAATGTGATCCCGGATGAAGTGGTTCCGTATCTCAATGTGCTTCGTCTTGCTATGAAGAACCGGATTGTAGGCGATCTTGATTGCGCTCTCATTGTCACACAAAAGAGGCACCTTGCTATACTCGAGTCCATAATCCCGCAAGGTTTGCCTCATCCACAAGATTTGAGCACAATTACTTGCCGCGGCAATATACTCGGCTTCCGCGGTGGAGACGGAGACACAATTTTGCTTCTTCGAGGACCAACACACCAAAGATCTTCCAAGAAAGTGACAAGCTCCGGATGTATACTTCCTATCAACCTTGTCGCCCGCCCAATCGGAGTCGGTGAAACCAACCAAAGCAAAGTCCGTGTCCCTTGGGTACCATAGTCCAAAGTGTGGGGTATCAACTAAATATCGAAAGATCCTTTTGACCGCCACAATGTGGCTTTCCTTCGGGCTCGCTTGAAACCGTGCACACATACCAACGCTTAACATTATATCCGGGCGAGAGGCACAAAAGTAAAGAAGCGAACCTATCATCGAACGGTAGAGCTTGGGATCCACCGCCTTGCCGGTCTCGTCAAGAGAGAGTTGACACTTGAGATGCATTGGAGTCCCAATGCCTTTGGCGTCCTTCATATCAAAGCGCTTGAGCATGTCTTGGAGGTACTTTGCTTGATTGATGAAGGTGCCTTGTCGCATTTGCTTGATCTCGAACCCAAGAAAGTACTTGAGTTCACCCATCATTGACATCTCAAACCTATTTGTCATCAACATAGCAAACTCATCATTGAATTTTGTGTTAGTCGAGCCAAATATAATGTCATCTACATAGAGTTGGCATACGAAAAGCTCCCCATTGACTTTCTTAGTAAAAAGAGTGGGATCAATTTTCCCCACTTCGAAACCACGGTCTTCAAGCAACTCCTTTAGATGCTCATACCAAGCTCTAGGAGCTTGTTTGAGTCCATATAGGGCCTTTTTGAGCTTGAAGACATGGTCCGGGAAATGGGAGTCCTCGAACCCCGGGGGTTGCTTCACATATACTTCCTCATGTAAAGGACCATTAAGAAAAGCACTCTTAACATCCATTTGTTGCAACTTGAAGCCATGATGAGAGGCAAAAGCCAAAAGGATACGGATGGACTCAAGCCTTGCAACGGGTGCAAAGGTTTCACCAAAGTCCACGCCTTCGACTTGAGAATAGCCTTGTGCCACCAATCTTGCTTTGTTGCGGATGACCATGCCACTTTCATCTTGCTTGTTCTTGAAAACCCATTTGGTGCCGATAACATTGCGGCAATGATCGGGTCGCTTCATGAGAGTCCACACATCATTCCTCTTGAAGTTGTTGAGTTCCTCTTGCATTGCATTCAATCAATCGGGATCTTTGAGAGCTTCATTAACTTTGAGTGGTTCCACCATAGAGACAAAGGCATAGTACTCACAAAAGTTTGCTAGTTGCCTCTGTAGGGATTCGTTGCATAGAAAACAAAAAAATTCCTACCGCGAGAACGCAATCCAAGCCAAGATGCAATCTAGAAGATGGGAGCAACGAGGAGATGATCGAGACTCACCCTTGAAGATTTCCAAAGCCTACAAGATGAGGCTCTTGTTGCTGCGGTAGACGATCACTTGCCGCTTGCAAAAGCGCGTAGAAGATCTTGATCACGGTGCCACGATCGGGCAGCACCTCCATACTCGGTCACACGTTTGGTGTTGATGAAGACGACGTCCTTCTCCCCGTTCCAGCGGGCAGCGGAAGTAGTAGCTCCTCCTTGAATCCGGCAGCACGACGGCGTGGTGGCGGTGTCGGTGGAGAACTCCGGTGGAGCTTCGCTAAGCGTGCGGGAGAGGTGGAGGAGAGAGGGGGCGGCTAGGGTTTGGGAGAGGGGTGGCCGACCACTATGGGGTGCGGCCTCCTTGAGGGCTTGTGGTGGCCGGCCCCCTCCCCTTGGCCCCTCATTATATAGGTGGAACCCCCAAGTGTTGGACTACAAGTATTCGAATAAGACCCCAACCCAAAACCTTCCATGTAGTAGGGAAACCTACCCAAGGTGGGACTCCCACTTGAGGTGGGATTCCCCCCTTCCATGTGGGGGGGTGGCCGGCCCCCTTAGGTGGAGTCCACCTTGGACTCCCCCACTAGGGTTGGCTGGCCATGGGAGGTGGAGTCCCTTCGGGACTCCGCCTTCCAAATTGATTTCTTCTGGACTTTTATAGAACCTTCTAGAACCTTCCATAAAATCTTTCGGATCATTTTAAAACTTATAAAATGACTTCCTATATATGAATCTTATTCTCCGGACCATTCCGGAACTCCTCGTGATGTCCGGGATCACATCCGGGACTTCGAACAATACTTCGAACTCCATTCCATATTCAAGTTCTACCATTTCAACATCAAACCTTAAGTGTGTCACCCTACGGTTCGCGAACTATGTGGACATGGTTGAGTACTCTCTCCGACCAATAACCAATAGCGGGATCTGGAGATCCATAATGGTTCCCACATATTCAACGATGACTTTAGTGATCGAATGAACCATTCACATACGATACCAATTCCCTTTGTCACGCGATATTTTACTTGTCCGAGGTTTGATCATCGGTATCACTCTATACCTTGTTCAACCTCGTCTCCTGACAAGTACTCTTTACTCGTACCGTGGTATGTGGTCTCTTATGAACTTATTCATATGCTTGCAAGACATTAGACGACATTCCACCGAGAGGGCCCAGAGTATATCTATCCGTCATCGGGATGGACAAATCCCACAGTTGATCCATATGCCTCAACTCATACTTTCCGGATACTTAATCCCACCTTTATAACCACCCATTTACGCAGTGGCATTTGATGTAATCAAAGTACCTTTCCAGTATAAGTGATTTACATGATCTCATGGTCATAAGGACTAGGTAACTATGTATTGAAAGCTTATAGAAACTAACTTAATGACATGATCTTATGCTACGCTTAATTGGGTGCGTCCATTACATCATTCATATAATGACATAACCTTGTTATTAATAACATCCAATGTTCATGATCACGAAACCATGATCATCTATTAATCAACAAGATAGTTATACAAGAGGCTTACTAGGGACTCCTTGTTGTTCACATAACACACATGTATCAATGTTTCGGTTAATACAATTATAGCATGGTATGTAAACATTATCATAAACTCAAAGATATTATAATAACCATTTTATTATTGCCTCTTGGGCATATCTCCAACAGTCTCCCACTTGCACTAGAGTCAATAATCTAGTTTACATTTGTAAAGATATAACACCTTGGCCTTCTGGTGCTTTATCATGTTTTGCTCATGGGAGAGGTTTTAGTCAACGGACCTGACATTCTCAGAACCGTATGTATTTTGCAATTCATTTGCGTCTTCACGCATCACTCATTTTCCAAATGAGTCGGCATTTAAATATGTTTGGTCTTCTGGTGGAACCTTAATTCTGCGGTCTGAAATAAGTCACTAATATTGTCACACACAATATAGCTTCAAAGTTCCGACACTATCGTAACTACACCAAGTTCTCAAAGAACTTCTTGACTTAACATCCTCGACTCATTGTCAAAACAATGACATAATCTGCCTTCGTTTGTAGAATCTGTCACAACATTTAGAACTCATCTAAATCTAGCATAGACAACTTCTATCTTATTGTGCTACCTTTTAAACAACACTTAGCCTAATTGAGATTTGAAATTCATTTTTATATGTGACCAAACTAATATCGGTGCAACAACTTACAGCGATTTGTTTGTCATTTCTCCATACAAAACTATACATATATCCTTGGTTCTTCTTAAGTACTCAAGAATATTCTTACTGTTTTTCAATGATCATCACATGAATCATTCTGGTATATGCTCATAACACTTTTAAGAGCACATGACATCTGATTGTGTACATATTATTCGTGATCTATAATCACTCATGTGTTTTTACTCATTAAGTGTCAGATACACTCAAGTCTTGTTAAAACTTCACATGACAAGAACATTTTCTTAATATTTCTATATTGAACTATTTCAATATCCATTCTATGTACTTTGACTTAAACTTATTATGTGTTTCAATCTATCTTCATAGATCTTTACACAAAATTTGTTTCAGTCCATATCCTTTCATTGAAGTTAATTTCTCAATGAAACCTTTTAATCAAGTATATAATTACATCATTTATAACCAACTATATGTCATCTACATAAGTATTATAAATATGTCTCAATGCTCCCACTTAATTTCTTGCAAATGCAAGTCTCTTCATCGTCCCTGATGAAATCAAAAACTCTTTGACTATTTCATCCGGTGAAGATTCCAACTCCGCGATACTCACTTCATCCAATTGAAGTTCGTATACCTATCTAGTATTCCACGGACTAGCAAAAACTCTTGGTTGTATCTTGTATACACCTTTAATACACACTTTTGTTAAGTAATGTATTTTGCCATCCTACTAGCATATCTCATAAAAGAAATATGTAGTGATTACTAGAATAATCCACATAGACTATAAGCATTGCTACGGAAGATCTAATCTTATCGTAGTCAACTCTTTGAACTTTGTCGTAAACAACTTTTCGACAAGTCAAGCTTCTTCAATGATATTTCATCCAAGTCCATCAATTTTATAGATCCATTTACTTTCAAAAAGTATTCATCTATCTTGGATTTCATGGCGTATAGCCATTTTAACGGAGTTAGGGCCCATCATAACTTCTTTGTTTGTAGTTGGTTTATCATTGTTCAAAATCAATCCTTTGTCCGCAAATCATTTATTGGATCACAAACTAAACCATACCTACAAGGTTCAATATGTACTTTGATCTCCATGGCTAAAACACTTTGTAGTCATGGAAGCCATGATCGTCGTGGCCGCTTCCGGAACCAATTTCCAATGCTGCGCTACTCTGATCATTATGCTCAGGTTCATAAACCTTATCAAGTTCTATTGTCCTCCCACTCAAATACTTCGCTAGAAAACAATTTCTTGGAAATAAGCAAGTAACATTAACAAACACTTTTGTCTTTTACTTCATAGTGGGAAGAATTCCCAATTCTGGGATAACAACAAAGACATTTATCCGATTTTGGTTGTAAACTTATTTACATATGCTATGCATACCAAAATTTAAGAAATGACTATTAGGGTTCATACCCATGCCATAACTCGTATGGTGTCATTTCAATGGATCATGATGATGCTCTATTTAGTGTAAAAAGCGATATTCTCTAAAGCATAATCCACAAAAATATAATGGCTTCATTTTATCTCATCATTAATCCAACAAGGTTTGGATACGTCTTTCGGATACTTCATCATCACTATGATACTTCAAGAAACGTGAGTTGTAGAACAACATCATAACTCTCTTAGATGTTCGCTAAAACTCGTAATTCAAATATTTCCACCATGATCCAATCATAGATATTTGACTTTTCTATTACGATGATTTCCACTTCATGCTGAAATTTATTTGAATCTATTCAAATGTTTCAAACTTCTTGCTTATCGAATATATCTACATATATATACTCAATTCATTGTTGGAAGTTTTCATGTAGTGGAAGAATCTCCCGCACACAACTATGCCCAGTGAACTACATACATCATCATGCATGTTTCCACTAAGTTAGTTGCCCGTTCAACTCTTGGCCTATGAACGATATTTCAGTCATTCTCCTTTTAGAAAAAGATTTGCAAGCACTAAATGATTCAAAAATCAAATGACTCCAAAAATCCATTTGCATGGAGTTCCTTCATGCGTTCCTTTCTAACATGACCTAAATGGCGGTTCCACAAATAAGTGGAATTCAAATCATTTTCCTTATGGCATTTTAGCGTCAGTATTATGTGTGTGTGTGTTTCACCATTAAGATTTATAATAACTTATCAGTCGTACATGGAGTAATTTCATAATTTGAACAACTCATTGTTTTCATTTGACCAGAGCAAAATAACAATTATTAAGTTCTTTATTATAAATTCTAAGGGTTAGATAGAATGCCAACGATGAACATAATAACACTTTATTTTGTTCCAGACGTGCATTCCTATCATATTCCTTGTCAGTCACTTAGGCCATTGTATTATTGTATTGCGTTGTTTTGTATGACACTTCATACCAACCAATATGGTACAAATACCCAAGAATTTCATTGTGTGACCAAACGAGGAATACATCCATAACATGTATATCATTTATATACACATGAGCTAGACTTTCTAGTCTTTTCTTTCTTTCTGCCAATAAACATTTGTAGTTTCTCTTTTAGCTTTCCTCATTATTTAGAAAAACACTTCAACATCAACAACTTCTAGGTTTGTTGGTCAAATACCAATAACCTTGAGGTTCTTACTTTGAAGTTGATCATCATATGACAAGTGTTCCGGATTTCACTATTAGTAACCTTTTAATATTATGAACAATTTCACTCATAATTTTATCCATCATATCATGACGACTTTTCGAGACCATGTCTGTACATGATAGGCTCGTAAAGTATAACCTTAGTATTCGCATGTGCAAATCTGGCTTGCACCCATTGTATGCACACGTAGAATCTATAACACCCGATCATCACGTAATGCTTCGAAACGACGAGTCTTAGCAACGGTGCATACTAAGGACGATCACTTCATGGATATGCGAATATCGTTAGTGCCCCAATAGTTGGAGGATTGGGACGCCTGGCGTCTTCAACCTTCATACATTCCCATAAAACTTATGAGTTTATGTAGTTTCACCAAAATATATTCTATCACCCTGCAACAAGGTCTTAGATATCACATATATCTTATACCTTGCTTTATTTCTGAAAACAAAATTTCCAGCTCCTTACTTTTCAAACAGATTTGAACTTCAAGTTTCACGGAGACAAGATGACTTTAGGTACTAATTGAAACCATAGCTCTTTGGATCAACAATGTGAGGTTTACTAAAAGTTTGCAATAGGACTTAATCATTTCTTGATTCTTTAACAATACGGTACCAGTCCGTAAAGTTTCTTGTCAGACTTAACAGTATTTCTATCTCAATTATAAGATTAGCGCATGGTAGAAAACAGATGCCAATTCTACAAATTAATTCAAAATACTACTCAGACTATGTTTATGATAATTAGTTCATGTTTTAATCAAATTACTAATGAACTCCCACTTAATACAACATCCCTCATAGTTGTTAAGTGGTACACGATCCAAATCCACTACACCAAAACTGATCATCACGTGAGATGATGTAGCTTCAATGGTGAACATCAACATGTTGATCATATCATCCATATGACTCGTGTTCAACCTTTTGGTTTCCGTTGTCCTGAGGCCATGTCTGTACATGCTAGGCTCGATAAGCAAACCCAAGTATTACGCGTGTGCAACATGGCTTACACCCGTTGTATGTGAACGTTGAGTCTATCACATCCGATCATCACGAGATGCTTCGAAACGACGAACTATATCAACGGTGCATACGAGGGGAGAACACTTTATTATCTTGATATTAATGTGAGGGATCATCTTATAATGCTACCGTCGCGTTCTAAGCAAAATAAGATGCATAAAGGATTAACATCACATGCAATTCATATGTGATATGATATGGCCCTTTTGTCTTTGCGCCTTTGATCTTCATCTTCAAAGCATGGACATGATCTCCATCATCATCGGGCATGATCTCCATCATCGTCGGCGTAGCGTCAAGGTCCATGGCGCCGTCTTCATGGTTGTACTCCTCATGTAGCAACTATTACAACTACTTTGAAATACTACTCAACATGAAATTTAAAGACAACCATAAGGCTCCTGCCGATTGCCACAATACAATAATGATCATCTCATACATATTCATCATCACATTATGGCCATATCACATCACCAAACCCTGCAAAAACAAGTTAGACGTCTCTAATTTGGTTTGCATATTTTACGTGGTTTAGGGTTTTCGATAGAGATCTAATCTACCTACGGACATGAACCACAACGGTGATACTAATGTTGTCAATAGAAGAGTAAATTGAATCTTCACTATAGTAGGAGAGACAGACACCCGCAAAGCCTCTTATGCAATACAAGTTGCATGTCGAACGAGGAGCAAGTCTCATGAACGCGGTCATGTAAAGTTAGCCCGAGCCGCTTCATCCCACTATGCCACAAAGATGCAAAGTACTCAAACTAAAGACAACATAAGCATCAACGCCCACAAAACCATTGTGTTATACTCGTGCAACCATCTATGCATAGACCTGGCTCTGATACCACTGTAGGGATTCGTTGCATAGAAAACAAAAAATTTCCTACCGCGAGAACGCAATCCAAGCCAAGATGCAATCTAGAAGACGGGAGCAACGAGGAGATGATCGAGACTCACCCTTGAAGATTTCCAAAGCCTACAAGATGAGGCTCTTGTTGCTGCGGTAGACGATCATTTGCCGCTTGCAAAAGCGCGTAGAAGATCTTGATCACGGTGCCACGATCGGGCAGCACCTCCGTACTCGGTCACACGTTCGGTGTTGATGAAGACGACGTCCTTCTCCCCGTTCCAGCGGGCAGCGGAAGTACTAGCTCCTCCTTGAATCCGGCAGCATGACGGCGTGGTGGCGGTGGTGGTGGAGAACTCCGGCGGAGCTTCGCTAAGCGTGCGGGAGAGGTGGAGGAGAGAGGGGGCGGCTAGGGTTTGGGAGAGGGGTGGCCGGCCACTATGGGGTGCGGCCTCCTTGAGGGCTTGTGGTGGCCGGCCCCCTCCCCTTGGCCCCTCATTATATAGGTGGAACCCCCAAGTGTTGGACTACAAGTCTTCGAATAAGACCCCAACCCAAAACCTTCCATGTAGTAGGGAAACCTACCCAAGGTGGGACTCCCACTTGAGGTGGGATTCCCCCCTTCCATGTGGGGGGGTGGCCGGCCCCCTTAGGTGGAGTCCACCTTGGACTCCCCCACTAGGGTTGGCTGGCCATGGGAGGTGGAGTCCCTTCGGGACTCCGCCTTCCAAATTGATTTCTTCCGGACTTTTCTAGAACCTTCTAGAACCTTCCATAAAATCTTCCGGATCATTTTAAAACTTATAAAATGACTTCCTATATATGAATCTTATTCTCCGGACCATTCCGGAACTCCTCGTGATGTCCGGGATCACATCCGGGACTTCGAACAATACTTCGAACTCCATTCCATATTCAAGTTCTACCATTTCAACATCAAACCTTAAGTGTGTCACCCTACGGTTCGCGAACTATGTGGACATGGTTGAGTACTCTCTCCGACCAATAACCAATAGCGGGATATGGAGATCCATAATGGTTCCCACATATTCAACGATGACTTTAGTGATCGAATGAACCATTCACATACGATACCAATTCCCTTTGTCACGCGATATTTTACTTGTCCGAGGTTTGATCATCGGTATCACTCTATACCTTGTTCAACCTCGTCTCCCGACAAGTACTCTTTACTCGTACCGTGGTATGTGGTCTCTTATGAACTTATTCATATGCTTGCAAGACATTAGACGACATTCCACCGAGAGGGCCCAGAGTATATCTATCCGTCATCGGGATGGACAAATCCCACCGTTGATCCATATGCCTCAACTCATACTTTCCGGATACTTAATCCCACCTTTATAACCACCCATTTACGCGAGTGGCGTTTGATGTAATCAAAGTACCTTTCCGGTATAAGTGATTTACATGATCTCATGGTCATAAGGACTAGGTAACTATGTATCGAAAGCTTATAGCAAATAACTTAATGACATGATCTTATGCTACGCTTAATTGGGTGCGTCCATTACATCATTCATATAATGACATAACCTTGTTATTAATAACATCCAATGTTCATGATCACGAAACCATGATCATCTATTAATCAACAAGCTAGTTATACATGATGCTTACTAGGGACTCCTTGTTGTTCACATAACACACATGTATCAATGTTTCGGTTAATACAATTATAGCATGGTATGTAAACATTATCATAAACTCAAAGATATTATAATAACCCTTTTATTATTGCCTCTTGGGCATATCTCCAACAGCCTCCGGGTGGTTACTTTGCTCTTTAAATCACCAATAATATTATGCAAGGAATGAGACTTGAGACGCAAGTGTCTTGTAGTAGGATCTTCACGGCGAGTGTCGGCTAGAGGAGAAGATTCTTGTGAGTCCTCTTGGCCTTCATCACGGTTTAGGTCCTCGCCATGACCTCCATTGTTGTTGAAAGAGGCATCATCATCATGAGAGCCAGATGGCTCGGGGGTACTAGGAATAGTATTGTCCACAAAGATTATCCCCGAACCACTCGGAGAAGAACTTGAAGCTTGGCCTTGGTCACTTGATGTTTGTTGTTGTGGTAGATGAGCTTGCGGTGAATGTTGTTCTTGAGCTTGTTGAGGTGAACTTGGACTTGATTGTTGTTGTAGTTGTTGAGGTTGAACTTGAGGTTGTTGTAGAGGTTGACTTGCATTTGTAAGATCAACGGAAGAAGCTTGGCCTTGTGGTGTAGATGGCTCCACTTGGGTGGAACTTGGTCCTTCCCCGGTACTCATAGAAGGTAGCTCTTGAGGTCGGCGAATGCCAACACACATCCTTCCTATGGTATCCGGGGGAATTACATCTCCTTTCTCACAAGAAGCACTTCGTTCCTCCAAAGATCTATCATCTTCATCGAATATCACATCACAAGATTCTACAACTCGCCCACTTGACTTGTTGAAGACTCTATAGGCGTGAGAATCCGTAGCATAGCCAACGAAAATTCCTTCTTGAGCTCTTGAATCTAACTTAGATAGGCGTGAGTCTTTGACAAGCACATAGCATTTGCATCCGAAGACCTTGAAATATGACACATTTGGCTTCTTGCCGGTGAGGATCTCATATGGTGTCTTCTCAAGACCTTTGCGAAAGTAGAGACGATTAGTAGCGTGGCATGCGGTACAGATAGCTTCCGCCCAAAAATTGTAGTTAGACTTGTATTCCATCATCATGGTTCGAGCGGCTTCGATCAAGGTTCGATTCTTCCTTTCGGCGACCCCATTTTGTTGGGGAGTATATGGCGTGGAGTATTGGTGTTGGATTCCTTCTTTGCCGAGGAAGTCATCCAAGGTGTGGCTCTTGAACTCCATTCCATTGTCGCTCCTTATTGCGAGGATCTTGTTGTCGTACTTGCGTTGAACTTGGTTGGCAAACTCCATCATGGTCCGTTGAGTCTCACTCTTGTACTTGAAGAAGAATACCCAACAATAGCGTGAATAGTCATCAACAATGACGAGGCAATACTTCTTTCCTCCAAGACTTTCATGAGACGGTGGACCTAAGAGATCAACATGTAGGAGATCCAAGCATCTTGTGGTAGAGATGATAGTCTTGGCCTTGTGAGGAGCTCCATGCATTTTTCCTTGTACGCAAGCCCTACAAACACGATCTTTACAAAAAGAGACATCTTCTTTTAGTCCGAGAATGTGGCCACCCTTGTGGAGACTTTGCAAAGTCCTCATGTTGACATGGGCTAGTCGGCGATGCCATAACCAACCCTTGTCACCTTTGGCGAATAGGCAAAGAGCGGAAGATGTTGTCTTTCCGGAGAAATCGACAACATACAATCCGTTCTCTACATATCCAACAAAAGCTACATTGAGTGTCTTGCTCCACAAGAGAACCACCATATGTTCATCAAAGAAAGTACATAGACCCATACGAGCAATTTGATGAACGGAGAGTAAATTGTAACCAAGGGTCTCGACAAGGAGGACATTCACAAGTTGTCGTGGTATCGTCACGGCATATGCCATAGGGTGGCTAACGAAGGTGGTTCCTAGGTGATCTCACGGCGGTATCCGGATGCGGGTATGGGGACGAGCGACACGGCGACGTACCCAGGTTCGAGGCCCTCCGATGGAGGTAACACCTCTACTCCTGCTGTGAGTGTATAAGGTGATCACACAATACAATGATGCTCCTAGAGCTGTGTCCGGCTGCTCCTGGGAGGCTAAGGGAGATGATGATCTCTCTCACAGGGCAGCGCTAAGGGTGGAAGTGGAGTGAGAATGATCCCTCCTCTGCACGAGAGGGGGTAGTGCGGCTTATATAGGCGCCGGCACTTTACATAAAAGACCCTATAGTCTACTGGCCGGCTTGGCCGGCTCCGGCTTCCGCTCCTTCCCGAGGCACTGACGTCAGTAGCCGTTGAGGCCTCATGGCCTATCCCATCCGGCTGCCGAAGTCAGCGGTATGGAGAGGAAGTGTCCCTGTCGCCATCAAGCACTGTAGCCAGTACGGATCGACGTACGCCATGATGGCCTGTCCGACGCGTGGCACTATTGCTCCACAGTGCCCCGCGCTTTACGGGAGATGAAGTCAGCGTGGACTTATGAACCCGGACCACCTACCCGGTTCCTTCTAGCGCAAGACTCGCCAGCCTCGAGTCGGTCTGAGGTACAAACCCCCAGTCGGATATGGCTTGTAGAAGCCGGCCCAGCTACAGCATTGGTGGCCGTAGCCAAGCCGACTAGGACCTAGAGCCAGCCGGCTTCCGGACCAGCCGGCCACGGCTCCAGCCGGCTACTCCTCAGCCGGCCTTTGCCGCGAGCCGGCCAGTGGCCAGCCGGCCAGCTCCGCGTCCATTGCCCTACCCGGGGTCTTCCCCCCGACATTAGCCCCCGAAGCTGGCAAGGTCCTGCGTTTAGAGGGACCTAGGCAGGTTTTCCTGGCTTTTTAATCTCTTGAATATACTTGACGGCACTCGGAGGGGCCGACTGAGAATTTCCATTCAGCCGGCTGCGCCCTCATCCGGCTCGTTTCGGCCGGCTGCTCCTAGCCGGCCGTTGTTTTCACTTCTGCAGCTTTTGCTTTTTCACAAGTTTTGGTGATGTCTCCGCCTTGCTAGGAAAGTTTGGGGCCGGATCGAAGTTAATGTCCGGCTCCGGCTTGAGCGCGCCGGAGTCTCCGCCGCCTCGGGTCCTACGCCCGACTTGACCGGTCTGACGTCAGGCCGCTGCTGCCGGTTCGTCTGGTCACATCAATGTCTCCTCCGGATCCGGTGCGGTCGTGGGAGACGTGGTGTGGCGGTTTCTGGTAACTGCAGCGGTCGTGGGGGAAGTTACGGCGCAATAAATCCGGGCGACGTGGCCACGACTGCCACTTGGAGGCTAACCGCCCGCTGCGGGCGGCTATAAATGCCGCGCGGGAGGGCACCGAGGCGGCCACCTTGCCCACTTCTTCTTCCTCGCGCTTTCGTTTCCTGCGCTCTTCCTCGCGCTCGAGCTCCTCGCTGCTCCGGTGGAAGTTCTCTCTCCATCTCCCTGGCGAACTCCGGCGAGGGCATCTCCGCTACTCCGACGAGCCGGTGCCGTGGGGCCTCGCGTTTCAACGGTGCGTCCTCCGCCGTTGCTGTCGCCGCCGTCGCGAGGTTCCTCTTCGCCTTTCCGTCTTTCTTGGTCTTCTTCCTCCTCCTCTTCATCAATGGCCGGCGCGAGCGGGTCTTGGAGAGGATCTTACATGCGGGAGGACGACATTGAGCGCTTGGTGCGCCTCCGCTGGATCCCGTCGACGGTGACCACGAGGGCGCCCGGCGCGGAGGTGGAACCCAAGCCGGAGCCCGGCGAGCGCATTGTCTTCGGCGCGCATTTCGACCGTGGGTTGGGCCTGCCGGCGTCCAACTTCTTCCGCCAATTCCTCGACTACTTCGGCCTGCAGCTGCACCACCTTCCGGCCAACGCCTGCGTCCTCCTCAGCTGCAACGTGGCTTTCATGGAGGCGTATGCCGGCTTGTGGCCGGACATCGACTTCTGGAGCCGCCTCTTCTTCATCAAGGCGCAAACGACCGACGGCCATCTGCGGACCTGCGGCGCCGCCTCGATCTACTCCCGGCCGGGTACGCCTTTCCCCAAGATTCCGACTGTCGACTCGGTGAAGAACTGGCAGATGTCGTTCTTCTACGTGCGCAACGAGAATCCTGGCTTCGGCCGGATCAACCTGCCGGAGTACAATCCGGCTCCTCCCGGTCGGCCGGATCAAGCGGGGCTACAACGCCCGAACGACGGACCCAGACGCGGAGGTGAGCCAGCTCTGGGATTTCCTGGGGGCCGCCGTCGCGGGCGGGCTGACTGCCGAGGACCTCCTCTGCACCGTCGCCGAGCGCCGGGTGCTGCCGCTCCAGCTGCGCACCCACAAGATTAGGCACATGTCCGGCCGGTTCGATCCGACCCGGACGTCCAAGGCGGAGCTCTCCAAGGCCCAGGTGGCCCGCCGGGTGAACAACATCACCAAGGCCAACATGCCGGACGCCTGGAACTATGGGCTGGCGCCCAGCAACCGGGGCTCGCCGCCTGAGCTGGTAAGTTTCCTTGTTTTGGCCGACTTCCGGCTTGCGGCTGCGTGGCCGACTTCGCTCTTCGCCGACTTCCGGCTTGCGGCTTACTTATATTTCTTCTGTCTTCTAGCTCTTCGACGGCCAGAACGTTGAGGACGGCGACCTAGCGACAAGGAGGTGGACGCCGGATCACGCCGATCCGGCTGACCAAGCCGGCGACCAGGCTGGCGACGACGATCTGCCGCAGGCGCCTGACCAAGGCGGCCAAGGGGAGCACAATCCGCCTCCCTCGCCAGAGCAGCAGGAGGACGACGAGCCGGCGACGTCCACCACGGGGCCGATCCCCGCAGTGCCTCTGCGCGCGAAGCCGCCTAGCACCACGGCGACTTCGGCGCCCAAGGGGAAGAAGCGGGTCGACGACCGCAACACCGCCGCCTTGGAGGCGAAGGTGAAGAAGCAGCGCCGGCTGCAGCCGAAGAAGGTTCCGGAGCAGGCCGGGTGAGTTTTTCTTCTCTTCTTGTTTGATTCCTTTTCTTTCCTCTCTCTTTATACTCATCTTTCTCTTATTTGTTCGGCTAGGGCTCCCATCAAGTTCACCCAGGGCGGCGGCTCCCGGCAGGCTCCGCGTGTCGTGTCGCCGCCTCCGCGACAAAGGAGGGAGCCGACGCCGCAGCCTTCAGCGCGCGAGCCCATGCCGCCACCGGTCGTTGTGCCGCCTGCGGGTACTCCGCCTCCCGCAGGGGCGCCTTCTTTCGCCGTGCCTCTGGCTTCAGCACCTGGCCGCGGTGCACGGGGTGAGCTGACACGCCAGCCGACTCTGGACGATATGTTCCCACGCCGCGCTCGTCTTCTGGACCCAGCGGCTGGAGCCGGCAGGGGCATGCCGCCTGCGACCGGTGCCGGAGCGAGCGGGGCTGCGCCGCCTTTGACTGGGATCGGTGGTGGCGCGCCCAGCGTGGTGGTGCTGGAGGAGAGCCCGGAGGGGGCGCCTCAGGCGCCGGAGACGGCTGCCCGGCCGGGCCGACCTGCTCGCCGGAGCGCCTCCATCTTCGGAGCCGACAAGGGAGGAGCCGGCCGGGCAGGGGCCGGCAAGGGACGAGCCGGCGCGCACGGGGGACACCGGCTCGCGCGCGTTGGTGAGGACGGAGGGCCCGTCGGCGCCGTTGGAGGGCCTTCATGTGGCTAAGGGCGCTCGGCTTCTGCATGTGGCGTCCGCCTCCGACTCCAGCCTTGGCTCGGCTGGCACTATGGAGCAGGCGTGGCTCAGCGCGGACTCCTACGAGGTGACCAGCCGGGAGGGGAACCCAGGCGTGGCGTCGGTGAAGATGTTCTTCTCCGGCTTCCGAGCCAACCTCAAGGCCAGGGCTGCTGAGACCGCGGCCAACCTCGCCAAGGTGGAGGAAGCCAGCAAGGTAAGTACTTCGTCTTTTTTTGCAATTTGGTTATTATCCTGGTAGCCCTCCGAGGCGTGGGCCGGCTGCTTGGAGCCGGTCCGGGTTTCGTCTGGTTGACCGATTCTCTTTTTCCTTAGGCGGTTACGGAGCGGCGTACTGTCCTGTACAACCGCGTCATGACCCGCTACCACAAGGCCAAGCTTGAGCGGGCCGACTTGGCTCGCGAGCTGGAGGCCGTCAAGGGTAAGGTCTTTTTCCTTCCGACTTGATTTCTTTTTTCTTTGATCCTGGCTGACGCCTTTTCTGGCTGTTTTACAGCTGAAGCCGCCAAGGTCCCGCAGCTGGAGGCGGATCTTCGGGCCGCCCGCGCTCAGTGCGCCGAGAGCGAGGAGGCGGGCCGGGCTGCTGCCGCCAAGCTCAAGGTGGCTGATGGGGAGCTGGGGCGGCTGCGCCGGCTTGAGGAGAACCACCTCAAGGAGCTTGCCCTCCTCAGGACGGCTGAGAAGGAGAAGGTGGACGACCCGAGCAAGCGGCTGCATGAGGTTGAGAAGCGGCGGCTTGCGCTTCGGGAGGAGGTGACCACCAAGTCACGCGGAGGCTGTCGGCCACCGCCAAACGGCGGGTGGAGGAGATTGGCTCGCTTGATCGCGGCTCGGCGGGTAAGCCCTTTATCTTTCTCTCTTCTTCCCCTTTGCCGGCTTTCGGCTGTCGGATGCCGGCTTAGGTAGGCAGCCGGTAGCAGAAACTCTGATTTTTTCGCTATCTCCATCTTTGGGCTGGGGGCAGTCGGTTCGTGCCGGCTGCCGCCAGGCTTTTTCTTCTTCAAAATCTCCATCTTCGGGCTGGGGGCAGTCGGCTCGTGTCGGCTGCCGCCAGTCTTACTTTAGAGCTTCGGAATCTCCATCTTCGGGCTGGGGGCAGTCGGCTTGTGCCGGCTGCCGCTAGGCCTACTTTAGGACTTCGAAAATTTGCATTTTTCAGCTTTTTTCGGCTTTGAAAGATTTCTAACGCACTTCTCCTTTGCAGCGGCCTTCCTGGAAGCGCAGGATGCGGCGCTAGCAGCCGTTGGTGCTGCGCGCGATGCTAGGCGGCGGGCGACTGGCGAGGGCAGCGCGGAGTACTTCACCATGGAAGATTATATGGCATCCATGGCCGCCCGCGTCGAGCCCATCACCAAGCTCGGCTGGGAGCTCCGGAAGGCGGGCGAGGAGCTGATCCGAGCTCGTCGTGGCCGGCGGAGACGTTGCCGCGGAGATCTCTCCAACCTCATCGCCTGGCCGGAGCGGGCGCCCGGCCGCTTCCTCGGCTGGAAGGAGTCTGCCACGCGCGCTGGAGCCGACATGGCGCTGTCATTCGTGCTCTCCTGGTACAGCGAGGTGGATCTTGGGCAGCTTGAGTATCGGCGGGCCGGCGTGGAGGATGCTCTCCCGGCTGAGATCAAGACAGCCCGGCTCGCCCGCGCCTGCGCCATCGCCGACTTCGTCGACAAGGGCATCTTCATCCCGGATCCGAACCCGCCGTCTGAGGATGAGGACGAGGAGATGGAAGACGAGGAGGCGGAGGACATGCCTGAGGATGACCCGACAGCCGGCTCCGCTGACGCTCCTCCGGCTGGTCCTAATCCAGCCGGCGCTTAGATGTACATGTCTCTAGGTGTTGCTTTTGAAGAACAATTCGTTAAATCCCCGGAATGCCGGGTGCATATGTATGAGTATTATTGTCCCTTTATTATGTCACACTTTTAATGTGTTTGTTAATCATGTGTGTGTCGGCTTGCTTTGTTTTGACTTGTTCGCTTTTTCCCATCCGCCCCACTCTTTGGCTTTGCTCTTGCCGATCGTACGTCCGGCTTGCGATCCGTCGCCGGATCAAGAGCGGGCCGCTGGGTGAGGCCGACAGTATTTCGGTCGAACGAGCCGAGTTCGGCAATCCGGCACTTTTATGAAAAGTTATAAGTCAATTCGCTTTCACTCTTTCCCTTAGTCGTCTTTCGCGTGCCGGCTCCCTAGGCCTTACTCCCGCCAGCCGGATAGCCGGGTTGCGGTCTGTAGCTGGATCGGAAGCCGGCTATCGGAAACCGGATCACGTTACTTAGCCGGCCACGTGAGAGGGTGTAAGCCAACTGGCGAAACAACGTAGAGTATGCGAAAAACTTGTCGGAAAGGCGCTCTTGGCGCATGCTTTTTCATAGCTTACAAAAGGAGTACAAAGTATACATACATTCCTGCTCTCAAGTGTAAAATGGGCGGAGCAAGTTGACATTCCAGGGATGTTTAGTCTCCTCGTCAGCCTTGTCCGGCTTGTTTTCTCTAGCCTCTTGGGCATCTATGAGATAGTAGGAATCATTGCCTACTGCCTTGCTCACGATGAAGGGAACCTCCCATGGGGATGACAGTTTATGCTTGTCCGGCTGTTCGTCTGGATCAGCCGGAGCACTAGGTCTCCTTCTCGGAATGCTAAGGTCCGGACCTTCCGGCTGTGATAGCGTCCGAGGCTCTGCTTGGTAGATAGTAGATGCGGACGCGGCCAGCAGCCGGGCCTCTTCGACCAGGTCGACTCCATCTTCGCGAGCTTCTTTGGCTTCAGCTTCTGTATAGAGCTTGATCCTTGGCGCGTCGTGCTCGATATCAGTCGGCAGGACGGCTTCGGCCCCGTATACGAGGAAGAAAGGTGTGAAGCCGACTGAGCGGTTCGTAGTTGTTCGCAGGCTCCACAGCACATTGGGCAGCTCTTCGATCCAGCAGCCGACTGCTCGCTCGAGCGGCTCCACCAGCCGGGGCCGGATGCCGGCCAGGACCAGGCCGTTAGTCTTCTCCACTTGTCCATTAGACTCCGGGTGCGCCACAGAGGCTAGGGCCATCCGGATCCCCACTTCCCCGCAATAGCGAGAGAAGATGCCTTGGGAGAAGTTGCTGCCGTTGTCGGTGATGATGCTATGGGGGTAGCCGTATCTCACGATGATTTGAGGAATGTGACGGCTGTGGAGCCGTCCAGCTTCTTGATTGGCTTGGCTTCGATCCACTTGGTGAATTTATCAATCATCACCAAGAGATGTGTCATGCCGCCTCGCGCCGTTCTGAACGGGCCCACCATGTCCAAGCCCCATACGGCAAACGGCCATGTGATGGGGATGGTTTTCAAGGCGGAAGCCGGCAAGTGCCTCTTCTTTGCGAAGCGGCGGCAGCCGTTGCACTTCTTCACCGGTTCTTCTGCGTCTGCGAGCGCGATCGGCCGGTAAAAACCGTGCCGGAAAGCTTTGGCCACTATGGCTCTGGATGAGGCGTGATGTCCGCACTCTCCTTGATGGATTTCCCGTAGGAGTTCAATCCCTTCAGCCGGCTCGACGCACCGCTGGAACACCCCACTTACGCTGCGTTTGTGCAGTGGTGATTGATGATTGTATAGGCCTTGGCCCTTCTCTCAATCTGCCTGGCCTGGACTCTATCATCAGGCAGCACACCGTCGGTGAGGTAGGAGAGGAATTCTTGTGCCCATGAAGGTACGCATCTTATCTCGAATACGCTGACCAACAAGGCCTCCTGCGTGGGAGCTTCCGGATTCGACTGCGTGGTCGCCGGGTTCGGCTTGCTAGCCGGAGGGTTCGGCTTGCTAGCCCCGAGTTTGGCGATGAAGCCCCGGGTTGGACGAGAAGTCCCGGGTTCGGCATGGTAGCCGGCGGGTTTGGCTTTGAAGCCCCGACTTGGGCGATGAAGCCCCGGGTTCGGGCGAGCGGCCCCGGGTCAGCCGGCACGAATATTGAATCCGATTCCGGTGACGGTGTGATGGACGGCTTCTTGAGAACCGCCAAAGCGACACCCGGCGGAATGGCTTGCCGGGTTGAGCCAATCTTGGACAAGGCGTTAGCCGCCTCGTTGTTTGCTCGTGGCACATGGTGAAATTCGCAGCCGTGGAAGAAGCCGGATAGCTGCTGGACGTGGAAGCGGTACGAGGCCATGTTGGCGTCCTTCGCGTCCCAGTCGCCAGACGCTTGCTGTATAACCAAGTCGGAGTCGCCGAAGCAAAGTATGCGACGCACGCCGATCTCTTTGGCCAGCTTCAGCCCATGGATGAGCGCTTCATACTCCGCTACATTGTTGGATGCGGCGAAGTGGATCTGCAGGACATAGTCCAGCCGGTCTCCCTTGGGAGAGGTGATGACGATGCCGGCTCCTAAGCCGTTGTGCATCTTCGAGCCGTCAAAGTGCAGCTTCCAATGTGTGGAATCCGGCACAGGCGGCAGGTATTGCATCTCGGCCCAGTCGACGAAGAAGTCCGCGAGGATCTGCGACTTGATGGCCGTGCGTGCCTCGTAGAGGATGGTGTGGGCGGCTAGCTCCAGTGCCCACTTGGCAACCCGGCCGTTGGCGTCCTTGCTGCCAATGATTTCCTCCAAGGGCGCTGTGGCAACCACCTTGATGGGGTGCTCTTGGAAGTAGTGCTTGAGCTTCTTGGCCGCCATGTACACGCCGTAGGTGACCTTACAGTAGTGGGGGTAGTTTTGCTTCGGCCGGGAGAGCACTTCGCCGAGGTAGTAGGCTCGGGTGCTGAACCAGCTGCTCCCTGCCGTCTTCTTTGCGCTCCACCACCAGGACAACGCTAACCACCCGGTTGGTGGCTGCGATGTACAACAGCATCGGCTCCATTGAAGCCGGCGTTGCGAGGATTGGCGCGGTTGAGAGCACGCGCTTCAAGTCACGGAAGGCTTCATCCGCCTGCGGTGACCAGATGAACTTGTCCGACTTCTTCAGCAACTGGTACAAGGGCAGTGCCTTCTCCCCCAGCCGGCTGACGAAGCGGCTCAAGGAGGTCAGGCAACCAGTGAACTTCTGGACGTCCTTCAGGCACTGCGGCAGTTCCATCTTCTCCAGGCACCGATCTTCTCCGGGTTGGCTTCGATCCCTCGGCGAGAGACGAGGTAGCCAAGGAGCTGGCCGGACGGCACGCCGAATGTGCACTTGGCCGGGTTGAGCTTCATACGGAATCTTCTCGGATTGGTGAAGGTTTCTCTCGGGTCATCAAGGAGGGTAGTCGTCTCCTTGGTCTTTACAACGACATCATCCACATATGCGTGAACGTTTACGCCGATTTGATCCTGCAAGCATTTTTGCATGCACCTTTGATAGGTGGCGCCTGCATTTTTCAAGCCGAACGGCATAGTCGTGTAGCAATAAGCCCCATACGGGGTAATGAACGAAGTCTTTATTTGATCATCCGGATTCAAAGAAATCTGGTGGTAGCCTGAATAGGCATCTAAAAAAGACAACAGTTCACAGCCGGCAGTCGAGTCTATGACTTGATCTATGCGCGGCAAGGGGAAGGGGTCCTTCGGGCACGCCTTGTTCAGGCTGGTGTAGTCGATACACATGCGCCAGGAGCCGTTCTTCTTCAAAACCAGGACCGGGTTCGCCAACCAGTCCGGGTGCAGCACTTCCATGATGAAGCCGGCTGCTAGCAGCCGGGCGATTTCTTCACCGATGGCCTTCCTTCTTTCTTCGGCGAAGCGCCCGAGAGGCTGCTTCACCGGATTGGCTTCGGGCCGGACGTGGAGGTGGTGCTCGAGTAACTCCTCGGCACACCCGGCATGTCTCTTGGAGTCCATGCGAAGATGTCCCGATTCTCACGGAGGAAGCTGGTGAGCTCGCTTTCCTATTTCTTGCTCAAGCCGGCACCGATGGTGACGTACTTGTCCGGCTACGCCGGGTCCAGCAGGATCTTCTTGGTGTTGTCGGCCGGCTGGAAGTGAGTCGTCCCAGCCGGGTTGCCTGCAGCCGGCATGTCCGTCTGCGCGGCTTTGGCGAGGGCGACGGCGTCGTGGATGAGCTGCTTCTCGGTGGCGATGACCAGCATCTGGGCCATCTTGGAGCTCTGCGTGGCGCAGTCCATGGAGCGGCGGTAGTCACCGGCTATGGTGATGACCCCTTTAGGGCCGGGCGGCTTCATCTTCGAGTACCCATAGTGAGGCACCGCCATGAACTTGGTCGGGGCCGGCCTGCCCGAGAGCGCGTGGTAGGGACTGACGAGGTCCACCACCTCGAACTCGATCTTCTCGGTGCGGAAGTGATCCGGCTTCCCGAACATCACCTCCAGCGTGATCCGGCCGATCAGCTGGCAACAATGGCCTGGCACGATGCCATGGAAGACGGTGGGGGTGGGACGCAGCTCGGCTTCTTGTATGCCTAGCTTGCGGGCGGTGTCGCTGTAGAGGATGTTGATGCTGCTGCCGCCGTCGATGAGGACGCGCGAGAAGCGTACGCTGCGCCGGGTCGTGCCAATGGTGGGGTCGAGGACCATGGCGTAGCTGCCCGGCTTCGGCAGGACAGCCGGTGTGTCGCGGCGATCGAAGGTGATGGCCTGCTCTGACCAGTTTAGGTACTGGGGGACCGACGGTATGACCGCGTTGACCTCGAGGAAACGGCTCTGCTGGCTCGTCCTGTCCTCGGGCTCAGAGGTGAAGATGATGTAGGTAGCATCTTCGGCCAGATATCGGCCATGGTGCACTTGGTTAGCCTCGTGGTGCTCAAGGTTGGCGTTCTCTGCGCCGGCTTGGCCACCCGGCCAGCCGGCTGGAGGGGGCGGGGGTGGAGGCGGGAGAGGCTCACCGCTTGTCAGCCGCTTCATGAAGTGGCAGTCGCGGGTGGTGTGGTTGAAGGGGTTCTTGCCACTGTGGTACTTGCACGGCGAGTCGAGCATCTGCTCGAAGGTGTACTTCGGCTTCCATTGCCGGTCTTGCTTCTGGCGGCGGCTGCCGCCTGCCGCGTTGTCTGACACGGCTGCCACATGGGCAGAGCCGTACCGGCGGTCCGGCTGGTCGATGTGACGCTTGCCGCGGTAGTTGTCCCGCCGGCTGCCATGAGAGGCACCGTCTGCCGGCTTGTGCTCAGCCGACTTGTGGTGGTCCCGCCTGGAGGGAGCCGGCGTTGGTTCAGCCGTCGCTTTGCCGGCTTCTTCAGCCAGCGCGTACTTGTCGGCAATGGCCATGAGGGAGGCCATGGACTTGGGCTCGCTGCGGCGCAGCTTGTGCCACAGCATGGTGTTGGGCCGGCAGCCGCCCATGAAGAAGCTGATGGCCTGGATCTCGTGCACGCCCTCGCAGGAGTTGCGCATCTCGCACCAGCGCGTCAGGTACGCGCGATCCGTCTCGTCCGGGCCCTGCTTGCACATCTCTAGCTGCTGGGGGCGACCCGGCCGGCGGTAGGTGCCGGTGAAGTTGCTGATGAAGGCCTCCTCGAAATCAAGCCAGCCGTTGATGCTGCCGGCTGGCAGGTTGTTGAGCCAGGTGCGGGCGGAGCCGACCAGCATCAGGGGGGAGTATCGCACCGCCCAGCGCTTGTTGCCTCTGGAGATGCCGACTGCGGTGGAGTAGTCCTGCAGCCAGTCCTCCGGCTTGGCGGTGCCGTCGTACTTGGGTGTGTCGCGGGGGAGCTGGAAACCGTCGAGCATGGGCTCGTTGGCGATGCGAGGCCCAAAGCACTTGGGGCAAGCCGGCGCCTCCTCTTCCGCGATGCGGGATTCGACCAGCCGATCGAGGCGGTCTCTGCCGTCGGCGGGCTCGATGCGGGGGCCCAGCCGGGAACGTGCCGGCTGGCGAGTGCCGGTTCGCTCTGGAACCGGCCTGTGCTGGCGCCTTGGCGCCGCCTGCTCGGAGTCATGCTCCTGGTTTCGGCTTGGTGGTGGCCGGCTGCGGCCGCTGTGGCCGCTGTCCAGCCGGCTTGTCCGGCTTGAACCCGCGTGCGTGTCGCGGGAGTCCTTGCGCCGGCTTGGTGCGGGCGAGGCGGACTCGGCCGTGTCCCTGTGGGGGTCCTTGCTGCTTGCCCAGCAGCGGCGCGGACGGGAGGAGCTTTGGAGCACCATACACGGGGTCCTTGGTCTGCTCAGCTGCAGCCCGGCACAGGTCAGCTACGCGCTGCGTCTGGCGGCGCAGCTCTTCTCCTTCGAGGAGGGCCAGCTCCTTCGCAGCGGCTTCGGCTGCGAGGATGTTCTTGTCGGGGGTGTTGTAGACGGGTAGCTCCATTGATGGAGCCGGCGCTTCCGCGCCATCGCGCTCGATCTCGGTGCCTAGGCCGCCTCCTCGCCGGTGGATCACGCCGGCTCGGCTGGGGTTGTTGCCGCCTGGCGTGAAGCCATGGGCGTGCTCGTACTCGCGCTGGGTGATGGCCAGCTGGCGCTTGGCGGTAGCCAGCTCGTCAACCTGCTGGAGGAGCTGGCGATGCGCCTCCAGGTCCGCCTCGACGGTGGTGGCGTCGCCGCCTGCGGTGAGCGGAGAGCTCAGCTTCGCCTGGACTTCGTCCAGCCGGGATGGTGGCGGGGGCGCCTTTGGGCCCGAGTCGGATGCGTTGGGGTCGACGTTGCACTCCAGGTTGGGGCCACGGATGTGCGTGGACTTGATGGGGGCTCCTCGCCAGCCATCATGACTTGCACGACGGCGGGGCTGGCGGGAGCGCTGCTGGCGCCGGCTCGCAGAGGAGGGCTTACGCAGCGCAGCACCTGCAGCGGGTAGCGCGGCGGTGCGACGGTGGCGACGTAGACGTCGTGGCCGCCGAAGGAGATGACGCTGCCGTCAGCTGGGAAGGGCCGGTCGGTGAAGCATCCAGCGTTGTCGCTGACGCAGTCAAGGGAGCCGAATCTCCAGATCAAGCCTGAAGCGACTCGCTCGCCGGTGGTGATGGTGAGGCCCGTCCGGATGAAGACACCGGCCGAGGATGCTGAAGGCTCCACGGTGGGCGCCAAATGTCGTGGTATCGTCACGGCATATGCCATAGGGTGGCTAACGAAGGTGGTTCCTAGGTGATCTCACGGTGGTATCCGGATGCGGGTATGGGGACGAGCGACACGGCGACGTACCCAGGTTCGAGGCCCTCCGATGGAGGTAACACCTCTACTCCTGCTGTGAGTGTATAAGGTGATCACACAATACAATGATGCTCCTAGAGCTGTGTCCGGCTGCTCCTGGGAGGCTAAGGGAGATGATGATCTCTCTCACAGGGCAGCGCTAAGGGTGGAAGTGGAGTGAGAATGATCCCTCCTCTGCACGAGAGGGGGTAGTGCGGCTTATATAGGCGCCGGCACTTTACATAAAAGACCCTATAGTCTACTGGCCGGCTTGGCCGGCTCCGGCTTCCGCTCCTTCCCGAGGCACTGACGTTAATAGCCGTTGAGGCCTCATGGCCTGTCCCATCCGTGATGGCCTGTCCGGCGCGTGGCACTATTGCTCCACAGTGCCCCGCGCTTTACGGGAGATGAAGTCAGCGTGGACTTACGAACCCGGACCACCTACCCGGTTCCTTCTAGCGCAAGACTCGCCAGCCTCGAGTCGGTCTGAGGTACAAACCCCCAGTCGGATATGGCTTGTAGAAGCCGGCCCAGCTACAGCATTGGTGGCCGTAGCCAAGCCGACTAGGACCTAGAGCCAGCCGGCTTCCGGACCAGCCGGCCACGGCTCCAGCCGGCTGCTCCTCAGCCGGCCTTTGCCGCGAGCCGGCCAGTGGCCAGCCGGCCTGCTCCGCGTCCATTGCCCTACCTGGGGTCTTCCCCCCGACACAAGTGAGATGTCGGGTGTTACCACCACCTTGCCAAGACCCAATACCTTAGAGCACGTGTTGTTGCCATATGATACGGTAGAGTGAGAAGGCTCGAGGTCGACAACAATATTCTTGCTTCCGGTCATATGACTTGTGGCTCCACTATCAACCACCCACTTAGCGCCACCGGAAGCATAGTCCTACAAGGAATCAAGTCTTGGATTTAGGTACCCATTTTTCAATGGGTCCTAGCATGTTAGTAACAAGGGGTTTGGGAACCCAAATAGTCCAATCAACATTGTCCTTTTGAGGACCAATAAAGCGAGCACGAATATGTCCATAGTAATCAACAAAAGAACATGAGAAGGGTTGTTAGAGCCGGCGAAACCCTTCGAGGCGGAGTTGGGTACTCCATCCCTTCTTGAGCTAGCATCGCTCTCCTCAAGGTTGATCTCCATGTTCTCCTTGTTCTTCTTCTTCTTGGTCCTCTTATTCCTCTTCCTCTTTGGCTTGGTAGCCACTCCTCCTTCATTGTAAGAGCCCTCTTTGGCTCCATCTTTAGCTTCAATGACTCCTTCCAAGTACTTGGCTTGAACTTGGAGTCTATCAACTTTGGCCTTCAAACGATTGACTTCATCTTCATGCTCCGGGTGAGGGTGGCAAATATCAAACACTTGGACTTCCTTTGCCTTGTTCACCCGGAAGTGTTCCATCAAAGCTTCTTCTTGGAGAGCGTTCATCTTCATGAGTATTCGCTTGTCACTCTCCATCTTGGCAATGTCACTTTCATGAGTGCAACACGCACGGTCCTTGCTCAAAGGAATATACTCCTTCAATGCTTCCTCTTGCATGGAATTGACCTCCATGAGCTTGTCTTCCCTTCTCTTCAAGGCGACTATTTCTTCCTCATGATCACAACAAGTGGCCTTCTCCTTGCTCATGCGGAGACATTCCACCAAAGACTCTTCTTGCATGCTACTCAAACTCGATAGCTTGGCCTTGGTGGTCTCAAGAGTGGCAATTTCTTCTTCATGGTTGCAACATGAGGTCTTCTCCTTGCACAAGCGGTAATATTCATCCAAGGCATCTTCTTGAAGAGCATTGACCTCCGAGAGAAGAGCATTGTGCTTCCTCAAGGAAGTGACTTGATCAACAAGCTCGTCATGGCAAGAGTTGGGGTCTTTGTTAGCTTCCTCGAGAGAGAGAATCTTCTTTTTGAGCTCACCCATCAAACCAAGAGTATGGTCTCAATCCTTGGTGAGTTGAGAGACAGTAGCTTTGTTGGAGTCTTCAAGGATGATGACACTAGCTTCAAGAGACATGCGCAGATTCTGTTCATCTTCAAGCTCTTCTTTGAGAGAGGCAATCTCATTTGCCGCTTCCCTTTCCAACCTCTCCTTCTCCTCTATAAGATCTTGTGCCGCACCAAGTTGGGCTAAGAGAGCCCCAACATGAGTCTTGGTATCCCCTTTCATGTTAGTGAGAAAAGAATCCAAACCCATAATCTCACGCTTAACGGTGAGACTAGTGGCATCATCAATATATAAGGCATTAGTCGAAGATGAGGGTTTGGAAGGGGATTTTACCTCCGTGGATACCTTTGCCATAAGGCAACGAGCGTTGTTGGTGACGAGGTTCTCATTAGGAGAGTCGAAGAGGCAGATAGAGCGAGTGGTAATGGCGATGGCGGCCACTCCCTCTCCTTCCTTGTTGGATCTCTTGTCCTCATGTTCTTCATCCTCATCGGAGGAGTACTCTTCTCGAATGATGAAGGCTCTAGGCTTCTTGGTGAAGGAGACCTTGTCGTCATCGGGCTTGGAGGAGAACTTGGAGAATCCTTTGGAGAGTGACTTGAACTTTTCCTTGCGGATAAGCCTTCCACCATTATCTTCTCTTCTCTCAAACATACAATCCGCGACAAAATGATTCTTGTCGCCGCAATTGTAGCATGTTCTTCCCCTTTTCCTCTCCCTTGGGCTCTTGGAGAAACTTCTTGGAGAATCACGTGATCTTCTTGGTCTTGTGCTTCGGGACTTGTTTCCATCCCAAAATTTCTTGGCGGCGAGAGCCATGTGCTCATGATAATTGATCTTGAGATCATCCGGTCCCCACTCAGCGGGATCCTCATCGCTTTCACTAGCCTCATGTACCCTCATCTTTAATGCAAGGTTGGGCTTGCGGGAGTTTTGGGCGCGAGCAACAAGATCCTCCGCATTCTTCTTGGAGATGTCCAAAGCGATGACTTCGCTAAGAACTTCATCGGATGTCATAGCACGGAAGGAGGCGTTTTGGCGGGTGGCCGTCAACTTCACTTCCTCATAAGGGAGGAGAGCGTTGTAGAACTTGCGCTTGATCCAATGGTCATCCACAAACGTTGCTCCAAGATCTTGCATTTGTACGGCAAGAGCGATGAGGCGCCGATACATTTCTTCGGGGACTCTCCTTCATTCATGACGAAGTTGTCGGCCATGTTGTTCACTTCATCAAAACGAGAGCTTTGGATGCTCGCATTTCCGAGGAAGAGCTTCTCAAGTTTATCCCATGCTTCCTTGGCGGTCTTGAGCGAGCGGATATGAGCACGGTCCTTGGGCGTGATGGCCATGTGAATCATGTTGATGGCGGTGGCGTTGAGTTGGTCATCCACCACTTCTCTTCTTTTCAAGCTCTTTGGGTATCGTGGTGATACGCCAAATCTCGGTAGATGCGCTGCGCACATGAGAACGCATTAAGAATTGCCAATTTTCAAAGTTGTTTGACTCAAGTAACGGTGGTGAACCATGCGACAAGATATGTGGCATAGGTATTGGAACGTTTATGGTGTAATCACTTGGTGGTGGCACCTCATGATAACCCCCTAGACGTTCTACAACCGGTGTCTCATCCTTCCCCTCTGTTGAAGTGCCGGTCTCCCCAAGCCCTTCCTTTTGTGGATCTTTTGTCGTTTGCGCGACAAAATCAACAAGAGGAAATGGGTTAGCTTTTGGTGGGGGATCCTCGGCACTTGCTTTAGGATCAACGATAGGGTTCGGTTTTTGAGCAACCAACTCCATCATCATCGCCTTCATTTGGTTAACTATGGATGACTCCAATTTCTTGAGGTCATCCAACGTAGCCGTTGTGGTATCGATGGGACATGATGGAGCGGGTGGCACAAGGGAAGGTGACCCATTCCCACCCATCTCTTGTTCGGCCATTTCTTAGGCGGTAAAGCCCGAGCAAGAAAACCTTGCTCTGATACCACTTGAATGGATCGTAGCGAACAAGAGGGGGTGAATGGCGCTACGACAAGTTTTAGCCTTTTTCAATTTTTAGTGCAACAGAAGATAAAGGTGATAGCTTTAGCGATAGCGGTGTTCCTACAATGATCCTAGGACAAGAGCAACAAGCAAAGGAATCAACAAGATAGTAAGAGTAAGGAGCAAGACAACCGGAGGGCGCGGAGACGAGGCGAGGTTTGTTTCCCGCAGTTCCTTCCACAATAGGAAGTACGTCTGCGTTGAGGAGGTGCTAGTCTCACACAAGAGACTAGACGGCCACACCACGAAGGAAGGCCTCACCTTCTTCCTCGAGAGAGCTCCACGAAGGTCCAAACCTTACTGGACTCGAAGCGGTACCGGAGCGGTACCAGAGCGGTACTGCTGTAACTAGTTATGGTAGTTGGGCGGTACCGTGGGCGGTACTACCGCTCGTGAGTGGTACTACCGCTCCAGGTACTGCAGAGGTACCGCAACTCGTATTCTGGGTCAATATCAGCGCAGAACTCAGAGCGGTACCATGGGCGGTACCTATAGGGGTAGCGGTACTACCGCTACAGGTACCGGTAGTACCGGCCTGGCTAAAACTGGTTTTCTCCCCTTTTTCTCTCCAGCCATGTCACCTCGCGATACACACACAAAACCAGAAAACCTATAAACTACGCTTCAGTCTTCCGATCTTGACGTGTCCAGCGAGGTCACCGTGCACTTGCAAATCTAACAATGATACTCAAGGCACACAGTGAGATTACTCAAGTGTTGTCATCAAACACACAAAACCCACGGTTTAGACTTTGCTCTTTCACCCGCACAACCGGTATTACCGCTTGGGCAAGCGGTAGTACCGCTCTGGGTTCGAAATCCTCCTACAGATCTGCCACGTGGGCTCGAAGTGGTAGTACCGTTGGCGGTACCGCTGAGGTACCGGCATGGCCTTTGCGAGCCCCGGACTCCACCCGGTACCTTGGCGGTAACAGGGCGGAAGTTCCGTAACTCAAAGTTATGGTACCAAAGCGGTACCATGCCGGAACTACCGCTTGGGAGCAGTACTTCCGCTCGAGGTACCGTCAAGGTACCATACTTTGTTCTGTGGGCATGATGTCCCCACGCAGAAGCGATGGGGAAGGGTGATGTCCCCTAGCATCAGTGCGAAGGCACCGAAGGATGGAGTGGGGAGAGGCAAGGTTCCCCGGTGTCAACGGTGGAGTAGGGATTAACGGCTAGGGTTATGTTTGTGGAAATATTGGGGAACGAGCGAGAGGCGGGATTTGTGTTTGGCCAAAGTTTGGATGACGTGCACTACAAAAAAAAAGCGTTTCAAGCTCCAGGGTGGCTGACATATGGCCCCAAACTAACAACCATGCTCCAATGGCAAATTTTGGTTCCACGTCAGTACCTCTATCCACGGAAAATTTTGGTGCCATATTTCAGTACAAGAACAAGAAAACATAGAGCTTGATTACTTATATTATTTAAACATGGTGTAAGTACATTTCAGTGCCTATACTACTACCGATAAGGAAAATTGTTTACAGCATCCACAAGCGGCTTTATCACCCCCACAAGGCGATCACATTCGTTTTGAAACATTTCAATCTCAGGCTCCACCTGCTGAAAGGCTCTCTCCATTTTTTTCTACAACCATTTTGTTCTCTATATCGGCCTCCGACATGGTGAATTTCCCTGTTCTTCGCATCGTTCCACATTTTATCCAGCTGGCGATTGACAGTCGGCTGTGAGAATCATCAACAAACTTTATGAAGCTTCACCTCGGGGCTTGTAGTGGCACCCGAGGAACATGCGGCCATTGTGCTTGTCCTGGCCGTATGCGACCTACCGACTAGGCGTTAGAAAGACTTTATCTTTAGTTCTGCACTAGCAACCGAAGGCCAAGAATTGTGGGTGTTAGACCAATCCTTCGATTCCGCTAAATTGATCCAATACAGCGAGCCATCCAGAGATAAAATCCCCATATGTTTCCTTCAATTCTAATGAAGAGATATTGATGAAAACAACCAAACAATAAAGAAAACCCTAATCTAGATAAAAGTAACGTGCAAATTCGTCGCCACCCAAACGAGTGATGCCATGTGGCCTGGTCTCCTTCTCGGTGTCGCCATTTGACGTCTCCTCCGCGCCCTCCATGTTCATCTGCTCATCCGCCTCCCTCGCTGCCTCCATGTTTGTCTCCTCCTCCAGCGCAACCATTATGAGCATCTCCTCCTCCGTCGTAGCCATGAGTGTCTCCTGCATATCCTCCGGTATCGCCGCCTGGCCACCGCTGAAGATTCTACAACTGAGGTTTGGGGAGAGTAGTGGGAGTAGTACATATTGTAGTTATAACAGAGGCATGCATCGTGACAAATAAAAGGTCGAGCCTCAACGATGTTGGGATACAACAGCCAGTGTCACGGGCTTGACTAGTTTCCGCTTTGGAACCCACTATAAACGACAAGTCCAATCAAGGAAACTGTAATTTATTCCTCCGTTCACCTACCACATCAATAATACAGCATTGGGCCATCTGGCCACTGCGCAATTTTGTGCCGCTGACGAGTCTAGTACGGTAAAGAAAATCTGTGGGCCATGTTGGCCGCCGCGAATGCGAATCCGCTGGATAAAATATGTTTTGCAGGTCACTGCGGCTTGAGTCATCTAAAAAATCAGCCGGGTAAGTGGGGACTTTTCTAGTGTTCTTTTCTTGGGCCTTCATCTTTGACTTCTTTTACTTTTCTTTGTTCTTTGACTTGTTTACAATGGCTTGAGTCTTTCTTGATCGTGTTGACTATACCACTTAGGGCAAGCGGTATGATTTCTCTATTCCAACAACATGTATTCTATCAAATATTTAGTTATACATGTGTTGGAGATATGCCCAAGAGGCAATAATAAAGTGGTTATTATAATATCTTTGTGTTTATGATAAATGTTTGCGTACCATGCTATAATTGTATTAACCGAAACATTGATACATGTGTGTTATGTAAACAACAAGGAGTCCCTAGTAAGCCTCTTGTATAACTAGCTTGTTGATTAATGGATGATCATGGTTTCGTGATCATGAACATTGGATGTTATTAATAACAAGGTTATGTCATTAATTGAATGATATAATGGACACACACCCAAACAAGCGTAGCATAAGATCAAGTCATTAAGTTCAATTTGCTATAAGCTTTCGATACATAGTTACCTAGTCCTTCGACCATGAGATCATGTAAATCACTTACACCAGAAGGATGCTTTGATTACATCAAACGCCATTGCGTAAATGGGTGGTTATAAAGATCAGATTAAGTATTCAGAAAGTTTGAGTTGAGGCATGTGGATCAACAGTGGGATTTGTCCATCCCGATCACGGATAGATACACTCTGGGCCCTCTCGGTGAAACGTCGTCTAATTAGCTTGCAAGCATGTGATTAGATCACAAGAGATGCCATACCACGGTACGAGTAAAGAGTACTTGTCGGTAACGAGGTTGAACAAGGTATGGAGATACCGATGATCGAACCTCGGACAAGTAAAGTATCGTGTGACAAAGGGAATCGGTATCGTATGTAAATGGTTCAATCGATCACTAAGTTATCGTTGAATATGTGGGAGCCATTATGGATCTCCAGATCCCGCTATTGGTTATTGCTCGGAGAGGAGTCTCAACCATGTCTGCATAGTTCACGAACCGTACGGTGACGCGCTTAAGGTTCGATGTCGCATAAGTAGATTCAGAATAGGAGATGGAGACCGAAGTTTGTTCGGAGTCTCGGATGGGATCCAGGACATCACGAGGAGGTCCGGAATGGTCCGGAGAATAAGATTCATATATGGGAAGTCATTTTCCGGGGTTCGGGAAAGTTCCGGTGTTTTGACCGGAGCTTCTAGAATGTTCTAGAAGGGTCACCAGTGGGCCCACCACCCCGGGAGAGGCCACATAAGCGCCACATGGCATTGTGGGTCCTGCCCACTATAACATGTGGGCCTAGGACAGCCCACCCCTAGAGATAGAATCTATCTCTAATTTAAATGGTTTAAATTTAGAGATAGAATCTATCTCAAGATTAAAGTGTTTAAATGAAGAGATAAAGTGGAAGGCTTGGGGGGAAGATCCCCCCCATGTGCCGGCCAAGGAAGAGGTGGAGCCAGGGGAAACCCTAGGCCGACCCCTCCCCCTATATAAAGAGGGGAGGGGGTGACCGGCCACCACACCCATTCATCCAACCCTAGCCGCCCCCCTCTCTTCCTCCTCCATACGCTGCTCAGGCTTAGGCGAAGCCCTGCAGTATTTCTTCTCCACCACCACCACCACGCCGTCGTGCTGCTGGGATTCCATGGAGATCTACCACACCTCCGCTTCCCGCTGGAACGGGGAGAGGACGGGCTTCATCGACACCGTACGCGCGACCGAGTACGGAAGTGTTGCCGGATTGCAGCACCGGGACGATCGACTACATCAACAACGAGATCTGATCTCGTAGGTTTTGGAATCTTCAAGGGTTAGTATCACATACATCTCGTTGCTCCGATCTCATAGATTAGATCTTGGCTTTTCCATAGATTAGATCTTGGATTTGTTCGTCTTTGCGGTAGAAATTTTTTGTTTTCCACGCAACGAACCCATCAGTGGTATCAGAGCCGTGTCTATGCATAGATCTGTTGCACGAGTAGAACACAATGGTTTTGTGGGCATTGATGCTTTTGTTGTTTTTAGTTAGTGCACTTTTCATCTTGCGGGATGGTGGGATGAAGCGGCCCGGGCTAACTTTACATGACCGCGTCTCATGAGACTTGCTCCACGCTTGACATGCAACTTGTATTGCATAAGTGGCTTTGCGGGTGTCTGTCTCTCTCACCATAGTGAAGATTCAATTCACTCTTTCTATTGATAACACTAGTATCACCGTTGTGGTTCATGTTCGTAGGTAGATTGGATCTTACTCGAAAACCCTAAACCACGTAAAATATGCAAACCAAATTAGAGGTGTCTAACTTGTTTTTGCAGGGTTTGGTGATGTGATATAGCCATGTGATGATGATTATATTTGATGTATGAGATGTTCATTATTGTATTATGGCAACCGGCAGGATCCTAATGGTTGTCTTTATATTTTGTTAAAGACCTACGTGTCTATTCATCATGTAATAGCTTTATTTCAAGTAGTTGTTATAGTAGCTATAAGCGATGGACAACCATGAAGCGGCGCCACTGACCTTGACGCCATGCTGGTGATGATGGAGATCATGTCCGTGCTTTGGAGATGGAGATCAAAAGCACAAGAAGAAAGGCCATATCATATCACACATTATGAATTGCATGTGATGTTAATCCTTTATGCATCTTATTTTTCTTAGATCGCGATGGTAGCATTATAAGATGATCCCTCTCACTAAAATAACAAGATAATAAAGTGTTCATACTTAGTATGCACCGTTGCTAAGACTTGTCGTTTCGAAGCATCACGTGATGATCGGGTGTGATAGATTCTACATGTGCATACAACGGGTGCAAGCCAGTTTTGCACACGCGGATACTAAGGTTGCCTTGATGAGCCTAGCATGTACAGACATGGTCTCGGAACACGGGATACCGAAAGGTAGAGAATGAGTCATATGAATGATATGATGAACACTTTGAGTGTTCTCCTTTGAAGCTACATCTTTTCTCGTGAAGATCGGACTTGGTGTAGTGCATTTGGTTCGTGTGATCACTAAGACAATGCGAGGGATGTTGTTTTGAGTGGGAGTTCACCTAGTTAATTTAAGAATTAAAATTGAACTCAATTTATCATAAACTTAGTCTAAACTCTTTGCAAATATGTTGTAGATCATGGCGTCTCCCTCCATCAGTTTTAACCAGTTCCTAGAGAAAGAAAAGCTTAAGAGCAACGGTAGCAACTTCACCGACTGGTTCCGCCATGTGAAGATTTTCCTCAATGGTGGAAATCTGCAATATGTGCTCGAAGCACCGCTGGGTCCCCACCACCACCTGTAGTATCTGAGGACGTAAAGAATGTTTACGAGACTCAGGTCATTCGGTACTCTCAAGTTCAGTGTGCCATCCTGTGCAGCCTAGAGGCGGAGCTCCAAAAACGGTTTGAGCACCGCGACCCTTATGAGCTGGTCCATGAGCTAAAAGCTATCTTTGAAACTCATGCGGCCGTGGAAAGCTATGAGGCCTCGAAACACTTCTTTGGCTGCATGATGGAAGAGGGTAGCTCCGTTAGCGAGCACATTCTCAAGA
Organism: Lolium rigidum; assembly: GCF_022539505.1. Classification (NCBI taxonomy): domain Eukaryota; kingdom Viridiplantae; phylum Streptophyta; class Magnoliopsida; order Poales; family Poaceae; genus Lolium; species Lolium rigidum. Next base: position 120,292,978 of record NC_061513.1, on the reverse strand, counting down.
TGTCTGGGCATGCGAAGAAGCTTAGTGACTTGGGAATTGTGATTCCTAACCAGCTGGGCATTCATCGTATCCTCCAATCACTGCCACCTAGTTACAAGAACTTCGTGATGAACTACAACATGCAGAACATGAACAAAGAGTTACCTGAACTCTTCTCCATGCTGAAATCTGCTGAAGTTGAGATACAGAAAGAGCACCAAGTGTTGGTGGTCAACAAGACCACCAGTTTCAAGAAGCAGGACAAGCCTAACCACAAGGGCAACTTTAAGAAGGGCGGCAAGAAAGCTGTTGCGCCTCCTGAGAAGCCTAAGGCTGGCCCTAAGCCTGATACTGTGTGCTATTACTGCAAGGAGAAGGGGCACTGGAAGCGGAATTGCCCCAAATACTTGGCTGATCTGAAGAACGGCCTCATCAAGAAGAAAGGTATATTTGATATACATGTTATTGATGTCTATCTTACCGGTTCTCGTAGTAGTGCCCGGGTATTTGATACTCGGTTCGGTTGCTCACATTTGTAACTCCAAACAGAGCTGCGGAATAAACGAAGCCTGGCGAGGGACGAGGTGACGATGCGCGTTGGAAATGGATCCAAGGTCGATGTGATCGCCGTCAGCACGCTCCCTCTACATCTACCTTCGGGATTAGTTTTAAACCTCAATAATTGTTATTTGGTGCCTGCGTTGAGCATGAACATTATATCTGGATCTTGTTTAATGCAAGACGGTTATTCGTTTAAATCTGAGAATAATGGTTGTTCTATTTATATGAGTAATATCTTTTATGGTCATGCACCTGAGATGAATGGTTTATTCTTGTTAAATCTCGATAGTAGTGATACACATGTTCATAACATTGATGCTAAGTGATACGTCTCCAACGTATCGATAATTTCTTATGTTCCATGCTACTTTTATGACAATACCTACATGTTTTATACACACTTTATGTCATATTTATGTATTTTCCGGCACTAACCTATTAACAAGATGCCGAAGAGCCAGTTGCTATTTTCTGCTGTTTTTGGTTTCAGAAATCCTAGTAAGGAAATATTCTCGGAATTGGACGAAATCAATGCCCAGGGTCTTATTTTTCCACGAAGCTTCCAGAAGACCGGAGGAGATACGAAGTGGGGCCACGAGGCGGCGACACAGCAGGGCCGCGCGGCCAGGGCTGGGGCCGCGCCGCCCTGGCGTGTGGGCCCCTCGTGACGCCCCCTGACCTACCCTTCCGCCTACATATAGCCTTCGTCGTGAAAACCCCAGTACCGAGAGCCACGATACGGAAATCCTTCCAGAGACGCCGCCGCCGCCAATCCCATCTCGGGGGATTCAGGAGATCGCCTCCGGCACCCTGCCGGAGAGGGGAATCATCTCCCGGAGGACTCTTCATCGCCATGGTCGCCTCCGGAGTGATGTGTGAGTAGTTCACCGCTGGACTATGGGTCCATAGCAGTAGCTAGATGGTTGTCTTCTCCTCATTGTGCTATCATTGTCGGATCTTGTGAGCTGCCTAACATGATCAAGATCATCTATTTGTAATGCTACATGTTGCGTTTGTTGGGATCCGATGAATATGGAATGCTAGGTTATGTTGATTATCAATCTATCATCTATGTGTTGTTTATGATCTTGCATGCTCTCCGTTATTAGTAGAGGCTCGGCCAAGTCGTTACTTGTAACTCCAAGAGGGAGTATTTATGCTCGATAGTGGGTTCATGCCTCCATTAAATCTGGGACGAGTGATGTAAAGTTCTAAGGTTGTGGATGTGTTGTTGCCACTAGGGATAAAACATCAATGCTATGTCTAAGGATATTTGTGTTGATTACATTACGAACCATACTTAATGCAATTGTCCGTTGTTTGCAACTTAATACTGGAAGGGGTTCGGATGATAACCTCGAAGGTGGACTTTTTAGGCATAGATGCATGCTGGATAGCGGTCTATGTACTTTGTCGTAATGCCCAATTGAATTTCACACTACTCATCATAACATGTATGTGCATTGTCATGCCATCTTTATTTGTCAATTGCCCAACTGTAATTTGTTCACCCAACATGATATTTCTTATGGGAGAGACACCACTAGTGAACTCGTGGACCCCGGTCCATTCTTTTACATCGAATACAATCTACCGCAATACTCGTTCTACTCGTTTTCTGCAAACATCATCATCCACACTATACATCTAATCCTTTGTTACAGAGAAGCCGGTGAGATTGACAACCTCACTCGTCACGTTGGGGCAAAGTAATTTGGTTGTGTTGTGCAGGTTCCACGTTGGCGCCGGAATCCCTGGTGTTGCGCCGCACTACACTCCGCCGCCATCAACCTTCAACGTGCTTCTTGGCTCCTACTGGTTCGATAAACCTTGGTTTCTTACTGAGGGAAACTTGCCGCTGTACGCATCACACCTTCCTCTTGGGGTTCCCAATGGACGCGTGTTGTACGCGTATCACTAAGCGAATTAAATTGAATGATAATTCTACTTATATATGGCACTGTCGTCTTGGTCATATTGGTGTGAAGCGCATGAAGAAACTCCATTCCGATGGACTTCTTGAGTCACTTGACTTTGAGTCACTTGATAGATGCGAAGCATGTCTAATGGGAAAAATGACTAAGATCGACTCCATTCTCTGGTACAATGGAGCGAGCTACAGACTTGTTGGAAATCATACATACCGATGTGTGCGGACCAATGAGTGTGGCATCGCGCGGTGGTTATCGTTATGTTCTAACCTTCACGGATGATCTAAGTAGATATGGGTATATCTACTTTATGAAACATAAGTCCGAAACTTTCGAGAAGTTTAAGAAATTCCAAAGTGAAGTAGAAAATCAACGTAACAAGAAGATTAAGTTTCTGCGTTCTGACCATAGAGGCGAATATCTGAGTTATGAGTTTGGCATGCATTTAAAGAAATGCGGAATACTTTCACAGTTGACACCGCCGGGAACACCACAACGTAATGGTGTGTCTGAACGGCGTAATCGAACTCTCTTGGATATGGTTCGATCTATGATGTCTCTTACTGATTTGCCATTACCTTTTTGGGCTTATGCATTAGAGACAGCCGCATTCACTTTAAATAGGGCACCATCAAAATCCGTTGAAACGACACCGTATGAATTGTGGTTTGGGAAGAAACCTAAGCTGTCATTCCTTAAAGTTTGGGGTTGTGAAGCTTATGTAAAGAAGTTACAACTGACAAGCTAGAACCCAAAGCGGAGAAATGCGTCTTCATAGGATACCCTAAAGAAACAATTGGGTACACTTTCTATCATAGATCCGAAGGCAAAATCTTTGTTGCCAAGAACGGATCCTTTCTTGAGAAGGAGTTTCTCACGAAAGAGGTGACTGGAAGGAAAGTAGAACTCGACAAGGTTGATGAACCTTCTCTCGTAGATCAGAGTAGTGCAGTGCCGGAAGATGTTCTTGCGCAGCCTGCACCGATAGGAGAGGAACCTAATGATGATGATCATGAAACTTCGAACAAGAAAGCTACTGAACCTCGCAGATCGACGAGGGAACGTACCACTCCTGATTGGTATGATCCCTATCTAAATGTCATGATTGTGGACAACAATGATGAGGACCCTGCGACGTATGAAGAAGCAATGGTGAGCCCAGATTCCAACAAATGGCAAGAATCCATGAAATCCGAAATGGGATCCATGTATGATAACAAAGTATGGACTTTGGTAGACTTACCTGATAGCCGCAAGGCTGTCGAGAATAAATGGATCTTCAAGAGAAAAACAGATGCCGATGGTAATATTACTGTCTATAAAGCCCGACTTGTCGCAAAGGGTTTCCGACAAATTCAAGGAGTTGACTACGATGAGACTTTCTCACCTGTAGCGAAGCTAAAGTCTGTGAGGATTTTGTTAACAATAGCTGCATTTTTCGATTATGAGATTTGGCAGATGGATGTCAAAACGGTGTTCCTTAATGGTGACATTGAGGAAGAGTTGTATATGGTACAACCCAAAGGTTTTGTCGATCCTAAAAATGCTAACAAGGTATGCAAACTTCAGCGTTCCATTTATGGACTGAAGCAAGCATCCCGGAGTTGGAAACGACGCTTTGATACGATGATCAGAGACTTCGGGTTTATACGGATTCATGGTGAGGCCTGTATTTACAAGAAAGTGAGTGGGAGCTCTGTAGCGTTCCTGATATTATATGTAGATGATATATTATTGATTGGGAATGATATAGAACTATTAAGCAGTGTTAAAGGTTATTTGAATAAGTGTTTTTCAATGAAAGACATTGGTGAAGCAGCGTACATTTTAGGCATCAAGATTTATGGAGATAGATAAAAACGCCTAATAGGGCTTTCACAGAGTACATACCTGGACAAGATTCTAAAGAAGTTTAGAATGGATGAGAGCAAGAAAGGGTTCTTGCCTATGTTGCCAGGTAAGGTCTTGAGTAAAACTCAAGGCCCGGCTACGGCAGAAGAAAGAGAGAGGATGAATAAGATCCCCTATGCCTCGGCAGTAGGCTCTATCATGTATGCCATGTTGTGTACGTACTAGACCGGATATCGCACATGCTGTTAGTTTGACCAGCAGATATCATAGTGATCCAGGAATGGAACACTGGACAGCGGTCAAGAATATCATGAAGTACTTGAAAAGGACTAAGGATATGTTTCTTTGTTATGGAGGTGACCAAGAGCTCATTGTAACCAGTCACACCGATGCAAGTTGAACACTGATCCTGATGACTCTAAGTCTCAGTCTGGGTACGTGTTTATACTGAATGGAGCTGCAGTAAGCTGGATGAGTTCCAAGCAGTGCACGGTGGTGAAGTCTTCAACTGAATCTGAATACATAGCGGCTTCAGAGGCTTCATCGGAAGCGGTATGGATAAAGAGGTTCATTGTTGAGCTTGGTGTGGTTCCTAGTGCATTGGACCCATTAGTCATCTATTGCGACAACATGGGTGCCATCGCCAATGCACAAGAACCAAGGTCACACAAGAAGCTAAAGCATATCAAGCTGCGTTTTCATTCGATTCGCGAGTACATCGAAGATGGTGAAGTAAAGATTTGCAAAGTGCACACAGATCTGAATGTGGCAGATCCGTTGACAAAAGCTCTCCCTAGGGCAAAGCATGACCAACACCAGAATGCCATGGGTGTTAGGTACCTTACAATGTAATCTAGATTATTGACTCTAGTGCAAGTGGGAGACTGTTGGAGATATGCCCGAGGCAATAATAAAGTGGTTATTATAATATCTTTGTATTTATGATAAATGTTTGCATACCATGCTATAAATGTATTAACCGAAACATTGATACATGTGTGTTATGTAAACAAGGAGTCCCTAGTAAGCCTCTTGTATAACTAGCTTGTTGATTAATGGATGATCATGGTTTCGTGATCATGAACATTGGATGTTATTAATAACAAGGTTATGTCATTAGTTGAATGATATAATGGACACACACCCAAACAAGCGTAGCATAAGATCAAGTCATTAAGTTCAATTTGCTATAAGCTTTCGATACATAGTTACCTAGTCCTTCGACCATGAGATCATGTAAATCACTTACACCGGAAGGATGCTTTGATTACATCAAACGCCATTCCGTAAATGGGTGGTTATAAAGATGGGATTAAGTATTCGGAAAATGTGAGTTCGGGCATGTGGATCAAAAGTGGGATTTGTCCATCCTGATGACGGATAGATACACTCTGGGCCCTCTCGGTGGAACGTCGTCTAATTAGCTTGCAAGCATGTGATTAGATCACAAGAGATGACATACCATGGTACGAGTAAAGAGTACTTGTCGGTAACGAGGTTGAACAAGGTATGGAGATACCGATGATCGAACTTCGGACAAGTAAAGTATCGTGTGACAAAGGGAATCGGTATCGTATGTAAATGGTTCAATTGATCACTAAGTTATCGTTGAATATGTGGGAGTCATTATGGATCTTCAGATCCCGCTACTGGTTATTGCTCGGAGAGGAGTCTCGACCATGTCTGCATAGTTCACGAACCGTAGGGTGACACGCTTAAGGTTCGATGTCACATAAGTAGATTCGGAATATGAGATGGAGACCGAAGTTTGTTCGGAGTCACGGATGGGATCCAGGACATCACGATGAGGTCCGGAATGGTCCGGAGAATAAGATTCATATATGAGAAGTCATTTTCCGGGATTCGGGAAAGTTCTTGTGTTTTGACCGGAGCTTCTAGAATGTTCTAGAAGGGTCACCAGTGGGCCCACCACCCCGGGAGAGACCACATAGGTGCCACATGGCATGGTGGGTCCTTCCCACTATGACATGTGGGCCCAGGCTGGCCCACCCCTAGAGATAGAATCTATCTCAAGATTAAAGTGTTTAAATGAAGAGGTAAAGGGGAAGGCTTGGCCAAGGAAGAGGTGGGGCCAGGGGGAACCCTAGGCCGACCCCTCCCCTATATAAAGAGGGGAGGGGTGACCGGCCACCACACCCATTCATCCAACCCTAGCCGCACCCTCTCTTCCTCCTCCATACGCTGCTCAGGCTTAGGCGAAGCCCTGCAGTATTTCTTCTCTACCACCACCACCACGCCGTCGTGCTGCTGGGATTCCGTGGAGATCTACCACACCTCTGCTGCCCGCTAGAACGGGGAGAGGACGGGCTTCATCGACACCGTACGCGCGACCGAGTACGGAAGTGCTGCCGGATTGCAGCACCGGGACGACCGACTACATTAACAACGAGATCTGATCTCGTAGGCTTTGGAATCTTCAAGGGTTAGTCTCAAATACATCTCGTTGCTCCGATCTCATAGATTAGATCTTGGCTTTTCCATAGATTAGATCTTGGATTTGTTCGTCTTTGCAGTAGAATTTTTTGTTTTCCATGCAACGAACCCATCAACATGCTCATATTTCGAATATTCGTCAGGTAATATACCCTCAAACTCGGTGTCTTAGATGTTATACTCCACATTTTTTCAGGGAGAGGGGGAGTATATCTTCGATAGGACCAACCATATTGTAGTTCTTCGGGTCAATACATCTCAGCACGTCCAGTCTCTCTCTTGAGAGATGCTTCAAAAAATAAACACATATACAAATAACTTTTTTAGTAACTCATGGATAACCGAGAATTTACTTAGCCTAGTCCCTGTTACTGCTCGATTGCTTCTAGCTTCAATTATTTTTCTCTTGTTTTCCCGTGGCCCATTGTCTGTTGGGTCGGTTTAGGTTGTAGGCTTGGTTTGTATTTTGTTACTATTTGCATTGGGCCACTGGAGTCGACGGGCTGGGTTTTCTTTTCAATAAATAGGTTGGTTTAGAGGAAGTGTTTCTTGGTGTGTTACTTTTGTAGGCTTTATCATTTTGATATGATTGTTTGGATATAAAGTTTGTGAAGTTTCTGGACTTCTAATTTCATATAGATGTGTAATTGCACATACATGTGGAACTGCACATAGATGTGTGATTGCACATATGTGTGCACTTGCAATATATGTTTGTGGAATGATAGAGAATTTTTTTGATGCTAACTTTTTGGTAATTGCACATATGTGTGGGAAATTTTAACTTTATATGTAATTTTTAATTTGTTTTTTCCATGTTAACTTGTAACAGTGCTTGTAGTTGTTTGTTTTTGAACTTGTTATTGGGTGTCTAATTTATGCATGAAAAAAATCAATGTCCAGAAAAGGAAAACAGAAGAGATTTTCTCCTCGATTCGTGGATGGCGTTAAAACGACATCCTAGAAATAATCATGACATTATAAAGGTATATTTTATGTTTTCTCGATGAAAAGAGTGCAACGGGCTCCAATTTCAGTTAAGAAATTGGATAGTCTTGTTCGTTACAGGATCCAGGAATAAACAAGGTAGACAAAAACATGACAATCCCTGTCAAAAGAACGAACCCGCAGAACACCAGGTCACTCAAACCAGAGCAGGAAGGTATCCGTACAGAGTACAGACCATAGAGTTTTAGCTAGATAAGACGCGGCACAAAACATCAACAGGAGACTAGGCAGCTATCCTCCTCCTCACACGATTCTAGCCGTAGTTTTGTCCAAAAATCTCATGCGTCAATTGCACCATTCTGCTAGCCCCAGGTAGAAGTTTTCATAGTCCACCTTTCTGTAGTTTTGCTTAAAGGTTAATAAAGTAGCATTTGTAGGACCACAAACGAAATTTTTGAAAGCAAGATTTATTTCTTGTTTTCAAACGGCCCAAATGATAGCAATAGATCATATTATAACATCATTTCTATCTCTACCAGTATGAGTATGAAACCAATCTCTATATGAACCCGCAGAGCCTCAAGGTAAAGAATAGATTCCTAGAGATACACTAACTACACACCAAATATATTTCTCTAAAGGACACAAAAATAACATATGCTCTTGGGTCTCGAGATCATCGCAAAACTCGCATAGTTCCTATTTTTCCATCCTTTGTTCATAAGATTTTCTTTGGTAAAAATCCTATCTATTATTACCAACCAACAGAAAACTTTGATCCTCAAGGGCATCTTGAGGGTCCACATAGATTTGTACGAAAAAAAATGCATTTTCAACTACTAAGAAAGACATACATCGACTTGAAAGAAAATACTCCAAATTTAGTTAAAAGCCAAGTTAATCTTATCTGGTTCATCAGAAAACTGTACTTGGCTACAAACAACCAAAAGTTCAAACCATGTATCTTTGGTTTCCTCTCCGAGAAACCTTCGAAATTTCGAGATGTCAAAACCCCTAGTAAAAATAGTGTTCACTATAATATTATGACTGCAACAAAGAGTACAAAGACGTGGGAAAGATTGGCAGAGTTATTTGTGGTCAATCCAACTATCTTCCCAAAACAAACTTTCCTTCGATCACCAAGAACCCTTTTACAGCATCTATAAAAAAACATCTCTCACTGAAACTATACCTGACCAAAAGTGCTAGCGGTCAGGACTTGGTTTACATTGAGTAAACGTCACTTTTTCAGATATTTCGCTTTAACCAGATCTTGATAGAGTCGTCTTCATCCGCTAACCTCCAGATCCATTTACATAAAAGGCTAAGATTGTTGAAGTGCAAATTAGTCACCGCAAGGCCTCCTTGATCTTTTGGTTGGAAAACATCCGGCCACTTAACTAGATGACATTTCTTGACATTTTATTTTTTCTTTCCAAAGCATGCGACCTCGAAAGAAATCACATCTCTTGAGGATCCCTTTCGCAATTATGGAAAAGGAAATCATATAAATATGTGAGTCTTGCTTACTTGGTTAGGGAAGCGGATGTACAACCCAGCAACCAGTTCAAGTTTCCAGGGACGCAAATTTGGGTTCTTATTATTTCAAAAATAATGTAGAGGCTTCCCCTACCGTATTCCTTTATTTAAAAATCATATAGCTAGCTACATTACTTAGATAACATTGTAGCAAGATAAGTCCAGATCCAATGGAGGTAATATTACCTTTCCATCCAGAATTTTCCTTGTCTATTCTATCCTCAATATCTTTCCAATCACTATTTAACAAGCATTTATTATGCATGGGGTCCCCAAGTATACATGAAAGGGATATATCCTTTTTTGCAAGTATAATATGAGCATACATATCTTGTCTACTGCAGCACTAAAAAAATGATACCGCCCTTTTATGAAGATTAATTTCAAACCCGTGAGTTGCTCAAATATACAAAGGATAAATTTAATATTTCCGCCACTTTCCAAACTATCTCCAAACATGAAAATGATACAATGGGCATACTAAACATATCAGCTACTAAGCCAGTCATTAAATATCTCTCATGTGCTCTATTTATTAAACAACTAAAAGTTCAGGAGCTATGTTAAAAAGAGGGGGGAGAAGGCGTCCCCTTGCGTTAGACCCTTCTTAGTTTGAAAATAAAATCCTAGCCGATCATTAACCATGATACACAACTTGCCATTGTTCACTATTGCCTTAGTCCAATTGGTAAAAATCTCAGGAAAACCTTCCATGTTCAAAGCCGAAAACATAAACTCCCAGTTAATTTTCTTGTAGGATTTTTTGAAGTCCAATTTGAAAAACATGCCAGATTTCTTCTTCCTATGGATATAATGTAAAGTTCCATGCAACAAAGTTACACTATCCAAAGTAAATCACTGAAGGAAAATAGAATGCTAGAAATAATTTTATCAGCCATGCAAATGTCTCTATTGTTTAAAACCTTCATGAAAATTACATTTAGTGAACAAATAAGACATCCTATGTATACCATATTGAATTATCACTGAATCTAACGGTATTGACTTGATATTCTATATGTTGATATTTTTTTATATAAACTTGGTCAAAGTTTGCATGGTTTGACTTTGAAGAAATCGTACAGACACTACATATTGGAATAGAGGAAGTACTACTTATATATATCTTCTCTAGATAACGTGTGGACTACTAAGAGCATATACAATATGGTGACAGTCTTTTCTTAAAGTTGCTACGTAGAATTTTTCTTAGTTAAAAAAAGGTTGTCTTTCCTTAGCTAAGGGATTATCATTTGAAAAATAAGATAATGTTTCATGCATTGTTTCATATATATTTTCCCTTAAAAATTATTTTCTTAATAAAAATAATTGATTCTTATTAATTGGTAGGGATGATAATAAAACATATTGCATTGTGTGATTTATATCTTTAGTTTTTAGATAATATGAAGACCTATATAGTGGCTGCCATTGTACATGCTCTAAGAGGAGAGCCTGACAAAGCCTAATTGTACAACGAATGCAATTTCTTGGAAAATCACACTGCTACATGCAACTTGAACAATCTGCATTCTGCGATAGTAGCATCATTTTCTGAAGGAGAGAAAAGGCAGCAGTCTAAGATTAGGAGAAGGTCACTTACCACAGGGCAAAAATAGCCACGGGCGGAGGGGGCAAGTTCCGTCCACTCCTCCTCACATTCATGCGCCACATTCACATCCTCTAATCCAAAAGGCCGTAGTCTTGTCCTGCCCAAATTAATCCTCCTCTTGATCCCGGGGTACCGAATAATCGTCCACCGGCAATGGCCAGGACGGCGGCATCCGATGACGACGATGATGGCCCGCCCACCTACACCGTGGCGCGTGGGACACGCCGTGACCCCCGGCTCAAGGACATGGGCATCTCTTGCATGCTCAACACCGAGGTTGCCGCGCTCCTCGCCGTCATCCGCCGCCGCCCAGACCCCTACACTTACCTGCCTCCAGCGGTCGCCGCCGCCGAGGAGGCCGTCTTCGCGGGCCTCATCCAGTCTCTCAAGAGCCTCCGCGCCCTCCTCTTCCAGCCTCGACACGGCGCGTGGCGCTGCTCCGACCCGTCCATGTACCTGTCGCCGTTTCTCGACGTCGTGCAGAGCGAGGAGGTCCCGCCGGCGGCCACCGGAGTGGCGCTGTCGTCCGTGCTGAAGATCCTGCGGATCGATGTGTTCGACGAGTGCTCGCCGGGCGCCCGGGACGCGATACAGGCCATCTTGACCGCGGTGACGAATTGCCGCATAGAGCGCATCGCGGAGGCCGGCGCCGGCGCCGAGGAGGCGGTGCTCCTCCGCGTGCTGCAGGTGCTGGCCGCGCTCCTTCGTGCCCGCGCGGCGCCTCTCCTCTCGGACAGTGCCGTGTGCACGGCGGTCAACACGTGCTTCCAGGTTGTGCAGCACGCGGCCAGCAGCCGCGGGAGCGAGCTCCTCCAGCGCACGGCTCGGCACTGCATGCACGAGATCCTGCAGGCCGTCTTCGCCCGCTTGCCGGACATCCGCGACGAAGCCGACGACGACGTGTCCGTCCCCTCCGCGGCAGGCTTCGGCGCGCGGTGCATGGTTGATATCTTCAACTTCCTCTGCTCTCTGCTGCTGAACGCGCCCGACATGGTCATGACGCCCGAGGGACACGGCGCCTTCACCTCCGAGGAGGACGTGCAGCTCTTCGCCCTCGTGCTCCTAAACTCGGCCGTCGAGCTGGGCGGCGAGGCCATTGGCAAGCATCCCAAGCTCCTGCGCCTCATCCAAGATGACCTCTTCTACCACTTGATCCACTATGCCACGGAGTGCAGCCCTCTGGTCCTCTCCATGATCTGCAGCACAGTCCTCAACCTGTACAACTTCTTGCGACGGTAAGCACACATGCTTTAGTGTCTCTTTCTTTCTATTGCTTGTATCAACCACGTACATACATGATGCACCATGAACCACATTGCTCCAGGTTCCTCAAGCTCCAGCTGGAAGCATTCTTCATGTTCGTGATACTTCGAGTTGGCAGTGGCGCGAGCGGGTTGCAGCTGCAGGAGGTGGCGATCGAAGGGCTCATTAGCTTCTGTCGGCAACCAACATTTGTCATCGAGATGTACGTGAACTACGACTGCGACCCACTCTTGCGCAATGTCTACGAAGAAGTCGGCAGGCTGCTCTGCAAGGCGGCTTACCCACTGTCGAACCCGATGACGACCATTCAGCTCCAGGCGTTCGAGGGTCTGGTGAACATGATCACCACCATCGCCGACAACGTCGAGGTCGAGAAGGCCCCAGATCGTGAAGCATACAACGTGGACATCTCTGAGTACCGGCTCTTCTGGCTGGAGCGGTGGGACTCCAGCGACGACCATGGCCACGAGACCTGGGTGGACTACGTCCGCAAGCGCAAGCTCAAGAAGAAAAAGGTGGCCATCGCCGCCAACCACTACAACCGCGACGAGAAGAAGGGCGTCGAGTTCCTCAAGCTCTGCCACTTGGTGCCCACCCCGCCGGAGCCCAAGAGCATGGCCTACTTCCTGCGCTACTCGCCTGGCCTCGACAAGGTGAAGATCGGGGAGTTCCTCGGCGACCCGGACGATTTCAACCTCAAGGTGCTCAAGGAGTTCACCGATACGTTTGATTTCGCCGGATCCGTCCTCGACACCGCCCTCCGCACCTACCTCGAGACGTTCCGGCTTCCTGGAGAGTCGCAGAAGATACAACGCGTCCTCGAGCACTTCTCAGAGCGGTTCTTCGAGCAGCAAGCACAAGAGGTCTTCGCGACAAAAGACGCGGCGTTCATCCTCTGCTACTCGGTCATCATGCTCAACACCGACCTACACAACCCTCAGGTCAAGAAGAAAATGTCAGAGGATGACTTCATCAGGAACAACCGCGCCATCAACTCTGGCAAGGACCTGCCAAGGGAGTACCTGTCGGAGCTCTTCCACTCGATAGCGTCGAACGCCATCACCATGTTTAGCCAAGGCATCACCAGCATCGAGATGACCACTAGCCGCTGGGCGGACATCGTCAAGCGATCACGCTCCATGGAGCCATTCACGCCTTGCGACTTCAAGCACAAGCTCAGTCGAGAGGTGTTCATCGCTGTCTCTGGGCCGGCGGTCGCGACGTTGGCCGCCATATTCGACTACACGGATGATGAGGAAATCCTGAACCAGTGTGTCGAGGGGTTGATCTCCGTGGCCCGCATTGCACGCTACGGGCTGGAGGACGTCCTCGACGAGCTCCTCTGCTGCCTCTGCAAGTTCACAACGCTGCTGAATCCCTACTCCACCACGGAGGAGACCATCTTCACTTTCAGCAATGAGCTGAAGCCAAGGATGTCGACGTTGGCACTCTTCACCATCGCCAACAGGTTCGGCGAGTCGGTGCGTGGCGCCTGGAAGAACATCATCGATTGCCTGCTCAAGCTCAAACGCCTCAAGCTGCTGCCCCAGTCAGTGATCGAACAGGAAGGCGGCATGTCCAGCGGCTCGGATCGTTTAGGCCATCGCCCCAGGTCAGATTCGGGCGTCATTTTCCCCTCGTCGCACCGTGGCGCCGGGACGAGCAGGCATGTGTCCGGCATGATCGGCCGGTTCTCTCAGTTCCTGTCCCTCGACAACGCCGGCGAGTCGCTGCTCTCCGTGGGCAATGAGTTCGAGAACAACCTCAAGATTATCCAGCAATGCCGGATCGGGAGCATGTTCACCGAGAGCGGGAAGCTGCCTGACGAGTCGCTGCAGAACCTTGGCCGGGCGCTCATCTTTGCGGCTGGTGGCAAGGGCCAGAAATTCAGCACCCCGATCGAGGAAGAGGAGACGGTCGGCTTCTGTTGGGATCTCATACTGCTCGTGTCGCTGGCAAACCTTCAGCGCTTCTCCTTGCTCTGGACGCACATGCACGACTGTTTCACGGCCGTGTCCCAACTGCCGCTCTTCTCGCCATGCCCTTTCGCCGAGAAGGCCATCGTTGTGCTCTTCAAGGTCGCCGTGAAGCTGCTCCCTGGACAGCCCAGCCCCGACCGCTACGCCGAGGAGCTCATTTGCAAGTCGATTAACCTGATGTGGAAGCTGGACAAGGAGATCCTCGACACATGCTGCGAGGGCATCTCGGAGTGCATCGTCAAGCTCATCATGGATCACGCCGGGAGCGTCCAGACGCCGATTGGGTGGAAGACGCTGCTGCATCTGCTCTCCGTCACTGGCCGCCACCCGGAGACCTTCGACCAGTCCGTGGCCGCCATGATCAAGCTCATGAGCGACGGGGCTCAAATCACGCGGTTCAACTATGCCGCCTGCATCGAGGCAGCCTTCGGGTTCGCCGCTCTCAAGATAAGCCCCCTCGAGATAAGCACCAAGATACTGGAACTGATGGCGGACTCCGTGAACTGGCTCGTGCAGTGGCACAAGTCGGGGTACTCTGATCCGGGCAGCAGCAACAGTAGCGGCAGCAGCAACAGCGGCTCATCCTGGCCCGAGGACGCGTCGCGCATGGGCAACCTGGCCACCAACATGTTCATCAAGCTGGCCGAGACGCTGCGCAAGACGAGCCTGGTGCGGCGAGAGGAGATCCGCAACCAAGCCGTGGCAGACCTCGGCCGGAGCTTCGCGCTGGCCGCAGCCGGTGAGCTGGACTTTGGCCCGGCGGGCTGCCTGGCGTGCTTCAACCTCGTTATCTTCGCCATGGTGGACGACCTGCACGAGAAGACGCTGGAGTACTCCCGGCGAGAGGGCGCAGAGCGCGAGACGAGGAGCATGGAGGGTACACTCGCTGCGGCGACCGAGCTCCTGGCCGACGTGTTCCTGCTGTTCCTTGGGACACTGGCGCAGGGTCCAGGCTTCCGGACGTTCTGGCTCGGCGTGCTGCGGCGGATGGACACATGCATCAAGTCCGACTTGGCTGCCGGCGGCGGCGCCGGCGTGATGCAGGAGCTGGTGCCACGGATGCTCAAGAGGATGATCGTGGAGATGAAGGACAAGCAGGTGCTGGTACAGAGAGACGGAGACGAGCTCTATGAGATCACTCACATCCAGATCCAGTGGATTGCACCTGCTCTCAAAGATGAGCTGTTCCCTGAGTAGTCAACAACTATATAGTTCAGTTCACAGATAATGTTTTAAATTAACAGCAGGGAAATTAGCGTCGTGTACTTCATAGGGCTGTATTACCTGTATAGCTTGCTACATATAGTTTTCCTTCCAGTGGAGCCTCGAGTTTTTCCTTCTGATGGATTATCTGCATCTGTCCATTTCTTGGTGCCAACTTGCCTGATGTGGCAGTTTACTGCTCAATACTACAGGTTTTCACCAAGAATGTCGGCCATTCGGTGACACGAGAACAAGATTTACCAAGGTTAAATACCTGAGCAAGTACTAACCGAAACAGCAATTAAGACTTGAAAAAAAAAATGAATGACTTCATTCTGGGCAAATGTAGCTGCAAACTAGCAATATAAATTAGCCAAGCATACATTGTTCAAATAACCTTTGCTGATTCATATTTATTTTTCATCCACGCTGATAATCCCTAAGTGGGGAAAATACAACAATTCTGTGACCACCACCATTTTGTTCATCATCACACAAGTAATACACATGATTATACAACGATCTGCATTAAGTGTCGACAGATTGAGTTAAACACGGAAATCCGACAATCCTAAGTATCTAAAGTTACTAATGGAAATTAAGGCTACCAGCCCTTGCAGATCCAACTATCACATGAAACCCCCATTATGTGTATGAAATACCTTGCACGTCCAACTATTGGCACAAATCCCTGTCATGTTCCTGCATCACCGAAATAAATAAATAAGTCATCTTCCATGTTCAACCTCTGGAGTGCTTAAATTTTACAAAACATAAACCATTATTCTAATGATGAACCATGTATGCAAAAGGATAAGGGCCTTTTGACCTTGTTAAAACAATATGAGCATGGCGCGATAGTGATAATATTATGACACTGATGCAAATTTCGACCACAACAGGGATTTTAACAAACTGTTTGGTCAACATCCACAAGTTGTGTAGTGGTACTCCCAATTGGGTAGATGAATGTATTAATGGTACTCGGCAAAAGTTAGGAATCATATACTTATATTACAAATGGGTGTAGTAGCTAACTCTGCAAAAGTAGAAATTTCTTATATGCGTACTGCTAAGAGTTCGGTTATGGACACATGCATCAAGTCCGACTTGGGTAGATGAAGGACAAGCAGGTGCTGGTACCATTAATACAAGCAGTAGAAATTTCTTAGCAGTACGCATATCAGAGTTGGCTCCAATTTCTTAGGAATCATATACTTAATGGTACTCGGCAAAAGTTCGGTTATGCTCCAACTCTGATATGCGTACTGCTAAGAAATTTCTACTTTCCTGCCAACTTGTACAAGAACAACTTCCGTCTATGGAAACTTAAAACTGGCTCGCGAAAGTACTTATCCCACTTTAAATCGTGAAACTTTTATGCAATATTTGACTGATACTGAGGTGACACACTTCTCAGGAAGATACTGGAACGTTTCATGTCCTAAGTATGCATGCTCACTAAGTATAAGCAAATGACAGCTTCCATGTCAGTTCTCCAAGATGTAATAATATATATTGTGATCTTTTTACAAAGGTGAAAATAATTCACAATTAGGGAAATTAATCTAACAAGGGAAAAAGTGCCAAGTTTGGTAACATGACAGCCATAAATCAAGTTCAACTAGTACCATATAGACATAGATAGAAGTCCGCAAATTATTGATTCAGGGTGTGTAGAAAAGTGTCTGGCAACATAATATTGAGCCTTCCATATCCAAGAACAAGTCAATATACAACCTAGAAATTCCGATAGTAATATATCTCCCTATATCTCAAATAAATTTTTGAATAATCCGATGACAGAACACAGATCAAACTTAGCATATATCTCCAATAAATCAAATCAGATATCATTCCCCTGTAGCACTGAGGGTAATTTCAAACCAAGGTCTGGAACTTCGACACATTGCCCCTTATAATTGCCATAGTCATTCACTGCTCTTCGTCATCTTCAATTTACTAAGGCAATTGGCCGTGTCTTCCCATAGGATTTCATTTTCCTATTCTTGTACCACGCCACGTAACTTTTGAGATAACACAGATAATGAATACTGTCTAAAACAAATTTGGATCTAATCCTAAATGCAGACCCCACAAAATTATAGAGGGCATCATATGAAGGCTGAATATGCAAATATCGGTGTATAACTAACTGGCATATCAAGTACAGCTGGTGACATGTATTTTAGTTTCTTCAATGATGTGTCCAGTTCTCATCATCAGAATAAAGATAGACATCCAGCATGAGAAGCCGTTCGGCAGACGAAAAAACAAGGTTTGCTCAACATAGGAAATGAGAAATATAACATAATCTAAACACAATGCTACATGACATGATTTGACCCTACAATTTATCTGCTTGATTGAATGAACTAACCTCATTTGCAGAACTTCTAGGCCAGGGCTAAGGAGAAGCATCCACAGCGCCATTGGTCTGCATTTCAACACCATTGTAATCCCCTAACCTCTTATCATCATCGCCCTCCTCCTCTGTATCATCCTCCTCCTCGAGACTAGCAATCTCCATTTGTGCTCTTTCCAAAGTTTCTCTCCATCTAACTTCAAGGTCTCTTTGCATATCGCTTCGCATTCGTTTCAACTCCGCCATGTGCTGCCTCTTGCTACTCTCCACCCTTTCGTAAACCTCCCCAAGCCTACGGATTGACTCTAGGATCACCGCAAAATCGTTCCCCTTCACTACACCAGGCTCATCTGTCTGGTCTTCCCCCAATTCCGCATCTGGGCCTGAATTCCCTGGTGCTGCTCTGCTACATCCAGCGAGCACAAATTCACCAACGTCCACTCCCCACGACTGCCGTGGCACTGGGCGTGTGTCACGGCGGCGCTTCACGATAGGAGCCAGAAGCAGCGGTGGAGGCGGCGGCGCCGGAGGGCTCATGAGGGACAGCATCTTGTCGAAGTAGACCCACTTGGAGGGGGAGGGGCGGTTGGAGCGGTGGGCAGCGAGGCGGGACCTCTCCTTCTCCTTCCTGAACATCTTCCTGAGGGTGTCGATGCGGTTGCGGCACTGTGACTCGGAGAAGTATCCCGCAGGGCGGGAGTCGGCGGCGGCTGCGAGGCGAGAGACCTCGACCCACTCGTCGGCGCTGAGGCTGCGGCGGCCGGCGCAGACGAAGCGCTCGCCCCAAGCGTCGAGGAGCGCGAAGGTGGAGTCCTCCGTCCACACCGGCGTGGTGCGCTGGGCCGGGGCCGGAGCCGATGGCGCAGGGCGGGGGGCGAACTCGAAGCCGAGCGCATAACGGTCGGTGCGGCGACGCTTGGAGCGCGGCGAGGGGGAGGGGGAGGAGGACGGTGATTGAGAGGGGGAAGCAGCGGCGGCGACCGGCGGCGTCGGGTCCGCGTCGTCGTCCATGTGCCGCGGCTAGGGTTTGGGTTGGAGCTGTTCGGCGAGGTGGATTGGCCGGAACGATTGCGAGTCCGGCGAGGTTGGAATTTTGGACAACATCGCGCGCGCGCGATTTTTATGCATATGTCGCTCACCAGGTTGTAGCAGTTACAACTGCCGCTTTATGATAAGGGGGGAATTTGACGCCCGTCGGATTAGATTTGTGTGGACAAGATCGGCCAACAAAGATAATAAGCTAGAGTAATCTCACGGTATGATTGCTGCACCCTCATGGAGCTCTCACAGCGCTTTGGATTTTCGGCCGTCCGATCGAGCTGACGTGGCGCGATCTCGGCCGTCGTTCCGTCCAGGGCGCTGAGGCCCTCCGCGGACCCACTTTTATCCATGGGTCGTGTGAAAGCCCGCTCGGCCCGGACTCTCGCGTCGCGCGTGGCTTCCTCTCCAATCCCGTCGCTCCCTCTCCCCTTCCAATCCCGCGCAGATGCGGCCGCCGCCTCCCGGCCTCCTCTCCCTCGTGCCGCCGTGCTCGCCGGCGCGCCGCTCGCCCCGCAACCGCGTGTCGTCGGACGGCGGAGATGGCCGGGCGGCGGGAGAGCGCCGGCGCGCGGGAGGCGCACGGGGGCGGGCGGGCGCACGGGGACGGCGGCCGGGAGATGGAGGGCGGCGACCGGCGGCGGGGAGCAGCGCCGGAGGGGCGACGGCCGGAGGAGCGGCGGCTGCTGGGTGCAGATTCATGGCGACCTCACTGCGACGGATTTGCAAGAGATTTTTTTCCCTCTCGTTGGTTCCTTTGGCTGGATCTCCCGTCCTTTTATTTTGCCTCGAATTTGGGTTCGGTTACGATCAACATTTGTTTGACCGGTGGGGATTTTGTTCCAATCCGCTCGCTTTTCTTTGGGGTCTGCAAGAGATTTTTTTTGTTCTTGGGTCGTTTCTTTCTCTGGATGCTCCCGTGTTCTTTTTGACTGTAATTTGGCCCCTTGCTGCTTCTCCTCTTGTCCTTTACCTTTTGGATTTTTTTTAGTTCGAGTCTTTTCCGATTTGGATTATTCTTTCGGGTTGCTGGTGTTCTTTCTGTCGCTGCCCTTTTGATCGATTTTCCCGTTTCTGGGCTGATAAGTGACGTGAATTCTCCTTGTTTCATGTTTCTTACTCACAGGTCATCGCCTTCCTAGAGATTGCTGTGTGGAGTGGACGCGGCTGATTGAAGGTTCTCGTCTTGGTCTGCTATCTAAGTCTGCTCGTGGTAAGAGGTGTCTGTTTCATCCATCCGTCATCAGTTACTTCTTTAGTTTGGTTCCTGCATGAGTAGTATGTCCACTTACAGGGTGTAGTTTGGTGATGATTGTGGAGTAGGATGTGGCCGGGCTGGTATGATTGTGAAGTAGGTTTGCATTGTTAAAAAAATACAGATTTGATGAAAGCTTTGTTCTTGGTTCTATCAGTGGGTTGCTACGTTGCAGGGTAAAGGACTATGTGTGTTCTGGTCAGTGCTAGGTATCCGGGAGGAGCATGAATCTGCCATGTCATATAGGATAGAAGCTGGTTGCTTCAGATTATCTGTAGTTCTATTTCGTGAGCGGCCCTCAATAGGTGTTGCAATAATTCTTCTCCCGTTGTTGGACTCAGCTGCTTCCTAAAAAAAGTCCATGTTCCTTAGATTATTTGCTCTTTTATTTGACAAATGACACTTATTTGTCTGACCAAGTGTTCCATAATGCCATGATGCTATATATATGAACTTTGGATCCAATAGTTTCATTTAAATTTCACCAGCATCTTCTAATTTCAGAGGCTTATGAGCAAATGAGCCGTTTTTTGCTCATGATCAGTAAAGTTTTGAATGATTGTGATATTGTGGTGTTTGCAGCATGATCGTTGCTGCCGTCGTCGACCTCGAGAAGGGCACTCCAACCTCCAGTGGATCATCTTCATTTCCACAATGGGTATTTTCCTTCCATTTTGCCTCGTTTGCTATGTTTGAACATTATTGGGTATTGAGCTGTAATTTCAATGATCACGGTCTCATTTTTTTCTCATTATTTCTTAAAAAAATTCAACATGGATATTTTGTTGTACTTGCATCGAGGATGTGTAAATGTGCCAACAGGAACTCCCAATTTCGTAAATTGATGATCGTGCTTCTAGCTTAGGTGTATATATAATATGATATCCTTTCCACCTCTTTAGTTACAGAATGTCCGAAGGCACTGGATTTTTTTTATTGTTCTGTTTTTGCTATCCATGTATTACAATAGCTAGCCGCTATGGTACTGTGTCTCTTAGCATTATTTGGTATTTTCTTTGATAATATGTTTCAAAGCTGTTGACCTTCAGAACCTTTACCTTTGCTTGTGTGCAGCTCATTCAGAGTTGCTATCCATTCAAATAAAAACTTTTGGTTGATGAAGTATTAGTAAAATAAGGCTTATGTTAGCTACATGTTACACTACATGGATTTCAAAAAAGAAATTGACACACTTTTTTTGGCTCAAGAATTATTTTAGGTCACCTCTAAAAAAATAAATAGAGCGCAGGAAATGGTAATGTCCAGTTCGACCATTCAAAATCTCCACCTGATTTGAGCTTTTTTTAGTAATAGTTCATCTGCTGATATCAGTCTATGTTGTTTGCCAAATCATAATTCTCATTTTTCTGCTTCTATGTGCATGTGATGTGTCTTAACCATCTTGTGATCCATTTTGTATTCATATTATAAGGTACAAGTGCACCTGTATTCATACTGGTTTGATTAAACTGATGTAAAGTTGGAAACTTCTGTTTTGTTATCATCTACTTACGTGCATGTTGTTCGAATATCAAAAATTCCAGCCGTTGGTGCCATTTGAATTATATTTTTGTGATTAGAGAAATTAAGCAGTGCGTTTTTTATACGTTGGGTCTCAGATTTCAATTTGCTTCAGAATCCAAATATGTGATTTACTCATTCATGTTTGTTGCTCTTCTAACAGGTTCCGAAACAATCACTTGGCGCATGATATATGGAATGAACGATAGTTTTGGGTGTCTTTACTTGTGAGTACCAGGCATTAGTAGGCGTAAATCCAACCAAAGAATCATCAGAATTGATTATCTAATTCCCCAACAGTTATTAGAAACAATGAAGAGGTTAGTAGTTGGTCTGCTTAAAATTGTTTCTGCAGTATGTTTCACTCTCAATGGGAGCTTCTGCAGTAAAATGATTTTAAATGAAAATATAGGTACTTAAACATATATCTATATTGTATATTTGATGCAAGCATTTTTCACCATCCAAGTTTACAATGCTGAGCTGGTGAAAACAGTAGAGCGATGATACACACCAGGGATATAGATGAGGTTCACCTGAAGTATTTTGAGATTGAGCAAACTTATGAATTTATAGGGCCAGGATTTCTCTGTTCTGCTTTGATTGCTATGGCAGGATTTTTACAAACATAAGCTCAGATTAATTGTTTCATTGCTGTTGTAATACTTGCTCCAATCCATAATAAGAGTTGGAAGTTTAGTTCAAAGTTGAGGACATTTTAACTAAAATCACAACACTTATTATGGATCAGATGGGGTACATTTTCTCTGGAATGACCTAAATAAGCTATAGCACATTGCTCTCATATCTATTCATGAGGTTTGGTTATTTAGTTGAGAAGGACTAAGTTCGTATGTAACAGAAAAATATTATATAGTTTTGCAGAATCTAAGTACTGTACATTATTTTAAAAATAACGTTGTTGTCCGAATAGTATATGACTTAAGAATCAGAAAGAGCTAGAGTGTGTACCTATGATTCCTCAGATTGTGCTTGGCTGGCCATTGCAGGTTCGACCAAAGCATCCTCCCGCTGCTCGACACCGATGTCTTCCCAGCATCCTCCCGCTAACCGATATGTTCCCAGGAACATCCGCACAGGACATAACAGGGCAGCATAGGACAGCTCTAGCTGGTGCTGCATATGCAAAGCCAAATCTAATGGTTACCACTATATATATATCGCAGAGCCAATCACAAAACAGAGCCAAGACTTTAGGAGCGACACTGCATTATATGAGCATGCTTAATTCTGTAAATAGACAAGGAATAGGTAGACCATGCAAATGTACAAGGGAATTACAGGAAAGATAAACAAGGTTGATTGCATGTGAACCATATGAATACATAGCTGTTTCTAGATGGCACAAACAAGAGTTACATAAAAACACAAGAAAGTCATTAGAGAGGGAGAAGGGGAAGGAGTGAGAGAGAGAGAGGCAGGCAGAGAGGGCAAATTGTTGGCTCAAATCCTCAAAAGTTGAAGAGGGACAAATAGACAGAGAGAGGTGTGTTTCACTAGAGCCCCTCCGATTTTTCCTCATTCAAAATGTTAGGTTAACCAAATCTCGCAACCTGCCTAGCCTATTTCATTATTCTTTCAAAATAAAGCAAATAGCCTGCTGCCTTATTGAAGTAATCATATTCGGTTCAGGGGTAGGAGCCAAATATATGCAGCGGCACTGTTGAGTCACCATCTCCAATTGTTCTCTGTCAGGAAGAAATGAATAATGAGAATGAGTTGAATTTGAATTTAATTTAGACCCTACAGCCGCAGGTGCGGTGACTGACGGGGCTTGTTTAGAGTTTAGACATGCAAAAGCAGCATGTCTTGACTATCTAGCAGCAACACCCACCACTATTTACTATGTTGAAAGCATGATTACACTCTTCTGATCTACATATTTACAGTGAAATTACATGCTAGTTTTTTTACCTGCACCGCTCAATGCCAAATTAAGGTTCAGTTGTACTTAACAGCTGATTGATGACCAGCTGTTGGTACCTTTCATGTAGACATGTGGATCCCAAATAAGAGAAAGGAAAAAAGGGGAAGAGGGAATTGATGGAGCCATCATCAGGCTGTCCGTGTACTGTCTCTTCGATGAGAACTACTGGAATCATGCTCCTGACGCCTGATACAACATAAGATGATTGAACTGTAGCTAGCATACGAAAAACGAACACGCATTCTGGCCAAACAGCGAAGCTAGATAAACATGGAGAAGATATAGGTCCCGAGAGCAAGCGAGAGATAAAGGGGAGAAGGGATCCAGAGTGACGCTAGAGACACCAGGAGTTTTTTTTTCTACAGATATTGGCCTTTTACTTGTGCGTGCGTGGCATTTTTGTTCTGTTTTTACTCATGTGCATATATTAAGAAGAATCTTCTGCGCCTTGGTACTCCTGAACTCAATATTACTTAGTCCGACATTAGATTAAAAAATAGTGTATCAATCCATAGTTTTTTTTTTGAGGGAAATGTATCAATCCCTAGGTTACATACAGGTCCGGAGGAGAAGTTTCCTTCAAGTTGTTCATTCCAATTTTGTCATTTTTTCCTAAGCTGCATACTTTTAAATTTATGTACAAAAGAAGGAACGCACTTATATACGTGCATCTTCTACATGCAAGAATTTCATTTGAAATTTTTGGAGGCTTGCCGGCAATCTTCGAAGAATGGTATAGAAATTAACCGTACAGAAAATGGGAAATTATGGGGTGCCAAACCCTAGGCTTTCGGCGCGGGGGTGGGGCCGCTTTAGGCTTTCGGTGCCAAACCCTAGACTTATCTTTTACATCTATTTTCATTTTTTTCTTTTGCTTCTATACTTTTCCCTTTCCCAAGTTTTCATTAAAAGCGAGAATTGTTTCTCAGCTCCCATTCACAATTATTTGTAAAGCCTAAAAAATATTATCGTTCTGTACGTCTGTACATGGGTCTCACGGGATCATCGCCAAGGCGATAGGGCGCGGGAGCGGCGCCGCTGATGGGGCGCGAGAAATGGCCGAGCGTGGGGGCCGGCGGCGCAGGCCGCCTAGCCGCAGTCACCATCGCGGGTAATAAATTTCCTATTGATTAGGGCAGTGTAATCTCTTTTGGACTATAGGCTGAAAAGTACCAAACTGAGAAACACGGGAGTTGGGTGAGATGCTAAAGTTTTTGAAATACCTTGAAGATGCATCATATAGGAATGCATCCCCGCCATCTGCCCAGGGGGGACAAAATCAGCTACTCCCAATAGAGAAGATGGAACAGCATGTACATAATGGGCATTATATTCCTGAAAATAGTAGAATCTAAGTGTGCTTAGGAATTGTATTATGAAGATTTACATAGTGTTTCACCCATGATAGTTTTTCATTTCACTTCTAAAGATGCTTAATATAGTCTTTTGTACTTGTTTACCGGGCCCTGAGCCACTCATGTGCTACTACTATTCCGTTCGTGAATTTGTTTGCTTTATCCTAATTTAATTTACCCCACTTTGTTTTGAATAAAACCTAAAAAACACATTAATATTTTTCTACTTATTTTTTTTCTTTTTACAAATCGTAAATCGATGCGAATTCCACGGGGTCGTGCGCCAAGGCGCACATCTAAATCTAGTAATAGTTAAAAAGGGCACACCTAGCTGGCGGTCGACCGCCCTTTTCATGTGGGTGGTTAGTCTTGGAGTGCAAAATAATAAAAATGTTGCGCCTACCTCTTCTTTCTCAACTCCAGCAAACTGCCATCCAATCTCGGCCTAACCGCCTTCCCTCGTTGCCCCGCTTGGCGTCGAGCACCTCCTCTACCACACAGCCACCCTTCGGCCGGCTATCCCTCTAAAGCCCCTCGCCTCCCCACTCTTTCTCTGGAGCTGGCGAACATCCCCCTACCCCCTCCACTAATGATTTGGGTGTTGGCCATCTCCCTCGCTAGATGTGCCCCCCACCCTCTACCCTAAGGCTTTGGGTGTTGGCCATGAGATGCGTTCAGAGCAGAGAGGAGGAAATCGGGGGAAGAAGATGAGTTGCGTGCTTGGAAAAGATAAGATGGGTGGGTCCCGCCCCATATTCTCTACGCGGTGTGCGTGTAGCGCGATGATAACTGCAAGTGCACATGTTGATGTAACTAGTTTTGAAATAAAAGTTTCGATTCCACAGAGAGGCTATTGGCTATGGCCAACTATTGGTTCTTTGTTACAACTTATTTAAGGGTGCAAAATGATGAACGTAATCCCAAGAAATTGCAGTGGGCTCAGGCGTTCTTGGGGAATCTTGGATTCACCCCTAGTGTTTGGGGTGTTAGAGATTAGGATGTTCTGGTCACTCTTTTATGGGCGTGTATGGGAGGAGATCCAAATAGAGCAGTTGCCAACAAACCATCTGTTCAACCGTCCTCTCATAAGTCATAACCACAATAAATGCAAATGCAAAATCACCTTAGTGTTGGAGATATGCCCAAGAGGCAATAATAAAATGGTTATTATAATATTTCTTTGTGTTTATGATAATGTTTACATACCATGCTATAATTGTATTAACCGAAACATTGATACATGTGTGTTATGTGAACAACAAAGAGTCCCTAGTAAGCCTCTTATATAACTAGCTTGTTGATTAATAGATGATCGTGAACATTGGATGTTATTAATAACAAGGTTATGTCATTATATGAATGATGTAATGGCACACCCAATTAAGTGTAGCATAAGATCACATCATTAAGTTATTTGCTATAAGCTTTCGATACATAGTTACCTAGTCCTTTCGACCATGAGATCATGTAAATCACTTATACCGGAAAGGTACTTTGATTACATCAAACGCCACTCGCGTAAATGGGTGGTTATAAAGGTGGGGTTAGGTATCCGGAAAGTATGAGTTGAGGGATATGGATCAACGGTGGGATTTGTCCATCCCGATGACGGATAGATATACTCTGGGCCCTCTCGGTGGAATGTCGTCTAATAGCTTGCAAGCATATGAATGGTTCATAAGAGACCACATACCACGGTACGAGTAAAGAGTACTTTTCATGAGACGAGGTTGAACGAGGTATAGAGATACCGATGATCAAACCTCGGACAAGTAAAATATCGTGTGACAAAGGGAATCGGTATCGTATGTAAATGGTTCAGTCGATCACTAAAGTCATCGTTGAATATGTGGGAGCCATTATGGATCTCCAGATCCCGTTATTGGTTATTGGTCGGAGAGAAGTCTCAACCATGTCTACATAGTTCGCGAACCGTAGGGTGACACACTTAAGGTTTGATGTCGTTTAAGTAGATATGGAATATGGAATGGAGTTCGAAGTTTTGTTCGGAGTCTCGGATGGGATCCAGGACATCACGAGGAGTTCCGGAATGGTCCGGAGAATAAGATTCATATATAGGAAGTCATTTTCTAGGTTTGAAAATGATCCGGTATTTTCTCTGGAAGGTTCTAGAAGAGTCCGGAAGAAATCAGCATGGAAGGTGGAGTCCCAGAGGGACTCCACCCACCTTGGCCGGCCAGCCTAAGGGAGGAGGAGTCCCAAGTGGACTCCTCCCCATGGTGGCCGGCCACCCCACTAAGGAAAGGGGGAGTCCCACTCCCCCTAGGTTTGGTCATATGGAAGGTTTATGTTGGGGTCTTATTCGGAGACTTTTGACCTAATCCTTGGGCTTCCACCTATATAAAGAGAGGAGGGGAGGGGCTGGTTGGCCACTCAAGCCACAACCTTGGCCGCACCCCTTTGAGGGCCGGCGCCCAAGCCCCCTCTCCCAAACCCTAGCTACCTCTCCTCCACATACAACTGCCGCATACGCTTAGGCGAAGCCCTGCCGGAGTTCTCCATCATCACCGCCACCACGACGTCGTGCTGCCGGGATTCCAAGGAGGATCTACTACTTCCGCTGCCCGCTGGAACGGGGAGAAGGACGTCGTCATCAACACCGAACGTGTGATCGAGTACGGAGGTGCTGCCCGATTGTGGCACCGTCAAGATCTTCTACGCGCTTTTGAAAGCGGCAAGTGATCGTCTACCGCAGCAACGAGAGCCTCCTCTTGTAGGCTTTGGAAATCTTCAAGGGTTAGTCTCGTCCATCCCCTCGTTGCTCCCATCTTCTAGATTGCATCTTGGCTTGGATTGCGTTCTCGCGGTAGGAAAATTTTTGTTTTCTATGCTACGAATCCCAACAGTGGTATCAGAGCCGTGTCTATGCATAGATGGTTGCACGAGTAGAACACAATTGTTTTGTGGGCGTTGATGTTTTGTTGTCTTTAGTTCGAGTACTTTGCATCTTTGTGGCATGGTGGGATGAAGCGGCTCGGGCTAACTTTACATGACCGCGTTCATGAGACTTGCTCCACGTTCGACATGCAACTTGTATTGCATAAGTGGCTTTGCGGGTGTCTGTCTCTCCCACCATAGTGAAGATTCAATTTACTCTTTCTATTGACAACACTAGTATCACCGTTGTGGTTCATGTTCGTAGGTAGATTAGATCTTACTCGAATACCCTAAACCACGTAAAATATGCAAACCAAATTAGAGACGTCTAACTTGTTTTTGCAGGGTTTGGTGATGTGATATGGCCATGATGTGATGATGAATATGTATGAAATGATCATTATTGTATTGTGGCAACCGGCAGGAGCCTTATGGTTGTCTTTAATTTTCATGTTGAGTAGTATTTCAAAGTAGTTGTAATAGTTGCTACATGAGGTGAACAACCATGAAGACGGCGCCATGGACCTTGACGCTAAGCCGACGATGATGGAGATCATGCCCGTTGATGATGGAGATCATGTCCGTGCTTTGGAGATGAAGATGGAAGGCGCAAAGACTAAAGGGCCATATCATATCACATATGAATTGCATGTGATGTTAATCCTTTATGCATCTTATTTTGCTTAGAACGCGACGATAGCATTATAAGATGATCCCTCACATTAATATCAAGATAATAAAGTGTTCTCCCCTTGTATGCACCGTTGCACTGTTCGTCGTTTTGAAGCATCTCGTGATGATCGGGTGTGATAAACTCAACATACAACGGGTGTAAGCCATGTTGCACACGCGGAATACTAGGGTTTGCTTGACGAGCCTAGCATGTACAGACATGGCCTCGGGACAACGGAAACCGAAAGGTTGAACACGAGTCATATGGATGATATGATCAACATGTTGATGTTCACCATTGAAGCTACATCATCTCACGTGATGATCGGTTTTGGTGTAGATCGTGTACCACTTAACAACTATGAGGGATGTTGTATTAAGTGGGAGTTCATTAGTAATTAGATTAAAACATGAACTAATTATCATGAACATAGTCTGAGTAGTATTTTGAATTAATTTTGTAGTATTGGCATCCGTTTTCTACCATGCGCTAGTCTTGTAATTGAGATAGAAATACTGTTAAAATCTGATACGAAACTTTACGGATTGGTACCGTATTATTAAAGAATCAAGAATTGATTAAGTCCTATTGCAAACTTTTAGTAAACCTTACATTGTTGATTCAAAGAACTATGGTTTCAATTAGTACCTAAAGTTATCTTGTCTCCGTGAAACTTGAAGTTCAAATCTATTTGAAAAGTAAGGAGCTGAAAATTTAGTTTTCAGAAATAATCAAGGTATGAGATATATGTGATATCTAAGACCTTATTGCAAGATGATAGAGTATAATTTGGTGAGACTACATAAACTCATAAGTTTTATGGGAATGTATGAAGGTTGAAGACGCCAGGCGTCCCAATCCTCCAACTATTGGGGCACCAACGATATTCGTATATCCATGAAGTGATCATCCTTAGTATGCACCATTGCTAAGACTCGTAGTTTCGTAGCATCACGTGATGATCGGGTGTTATAGATTCTACGTGTGCATACAACTGGTGCAAGCCAGTTTTGCACATGCGAATACTAAAGTTAAACTTTACGAGCCTAGCATGTACAGACATGGTCTCGGAAAGTCGTCATGATGGATAAAATTATGAGTGAAATTGTTCATCATATTACAAAGTTACTAATAGTGAAATCTGGAACACTTGTCATATGATGATCAACTTCAAAGTAAGAACCTCAAGGTTATTGGTATTTGACCAACAAACCTAGAAGTTATTGATGTTGAAGTGTTTTTCTAAATAATGAGGAAAGCTAAAAGAGAAACTACAAAAGATTATTGGCAGAAAGAAAGTAAAGACTAGAAAGTCTAGCTCAGGTGTATATAAATGATATACATGTTATGGATGTATTCCTCGTTTGGTCACACAATGAAATTCTTGGGTATTTGTACCATATTGGTTGGTATGAAGTGTCATACAAAACAACGCAATACAAGAATACAATGGCCTAAGTGACTGACAAGGAATATGATAGGAATGCACGTCTGGAACAAAAAAAATAAAAGTGTTATTATGTTCATCGTTGGCATTCTATCTAGCCCTTAGAATTTATAATAAAGAACTTAATAATTGTTATTTTGCTTTGGTCAAATGAAAACAATGAGTTGTTCAAATTATGACATTACTCCATGTACAATGGATAAGTTATTATAAATCTTAATGGTGAAACACACACACACATAATACTAACGCTAAAATGCCATAAGGCAAATGATTTGAATTCCACTTATTTGTGGAACCGCCATTTAGGTCATGTTGGAAAGGAACGCATGAAGAAACTCCATGTAAATGGATTATTGGAGTTATTTGATTTTTGAATTATTTGGCGCTTGCAAATCTTTTCTAAAAGAGAATGACTAAAATACCGTTCATAGGCCAAGAGTTGAACGGGCAACTAACTTAGTGAAAACATACATGATGATGTATGTGGTTCACTCGGACATAGTTGTGTGCGGGAGATTCTTCTACTTCATGAAAACTTCAAACAATGAATTGAGTATATATATGTGGATATATTCGATAAGGAAAAAGTTTGAAACATTTGAATAGATTCAAATAAATTTCAGCATGAAGTGGAAATCATCGTAATAGAAAAGTCAAATATCTATGATTGGATCATAGTGAAAATATTTGAATTACTAGTTTTAGCAAACATCTAAGAGAGTTATGAAATTGTTCTACAGCTCACGTTTCTTGGAGTATCATAGTGATGATGAAGTATCCGAGAGATGTATCCAAACCTTGTTGGGTCAATGATGAGATAAAATATTAATGCCATTATATTTTTGTGGATTATGCTTTAGAGACTACCATTTTTACACTAAATAGAGCATCATCATGATCCGTTGAAATGACACCATACAAGTTATGGCATGGGTATAAACCCTAATAGTCCTTTCTTTAAATTTTGGTCTAAGAATTTATAACCAAAATCGGATGATTGTATTTGTTGGTTATCCCAAAGAATTGATAGGGAATTCTTTCCACTATGAAGTAAAAGACAAAAGTGTTTGTTAAATGTTACTTGCTTATTTCCAAGAAATTGTTTTCTAGCGAAGTATTTGAGTGGGAGGACAATAGAACTTGATAAGGTTTATGAACCTGAGCATAATGATCAGAGTAGCGCAGCATCGAAAATTGGTTCCGGAAGCGGCCACGACGATTATGGCTCCCATGACTACAAAGTGTTTTAGTCATAGAGATCGAAGTACATATTGAACCGTAGGTATGGTTTACTTTGTGATCAAATAAATGATTTGTAGACAAAGGATTGATTTTGAACAATGATAAACCAACTACAAACAAAGAAGTTATGATGGGCCACGACCCGTTAAAATGGCTATACGCCATGAAATCAAAGATAGATGAATACTTATTGAAAGTAAATGGATCTATAAAATTGATGAAGCTTGACTTGTCGAAAAGTTGTTTACGACAAAGTTCAAAGAGTTGACTGATACGCGTACAGCACGCGTCCGTTGGGAACCCCAAGAGGAAGGTGTGATGCGTACAGCGGCAAGTTTTCCCTCAGTAAGAAACCAAGGTTTATCGAACCAGTAGGAGCCAAGAAGCACGTTGAAGGTTGATGGCGGCGAGATGTAGTGCGGCGCAACACCAGGGATTCCGGCGCAAACGTGGAACCTGCAAAACACAACCAAAGTACTTTCCCCCAACGAAACAGTGAGGTTGTCAATCTCATCGGCTTGCTGTAACAAAGGATTAGATGTATAGTGTGGATGATGATTGTTTGCAGAGAACAGTAGAACAAGTATTGCAGTAGATTGTATTCAATGTAAAAGAATGGACCGGGGTCCACAGTTCACTAGAGGTGTCTCTCCCATAAGATAAATAGCATGTTGGGTGAACAAATTACGGTTGGGCAATTGACAAATAGAGAGGGCATGACAATGCACATACATGATATGATGAGTATTGTGAGATTTAATTGGGCATTACGACAAAGTACATAGACCGCTATCCAGCATGCATCTATGCCTA
Source organism: Lolium rigidum (assembly GCF_022539505.1). Lineage (NCBI taxonomy): Eukaryota > Viridiplantae > Streptophyta > Magnoliopsida > Poales > Poaceae > Lolium > Lolium rigidum. The sequence goes on along the minus strand of NC_061513.1, from coordinate 120,261,100 downwards.
AAAAGTCCACCTTCGAGTTATCATCCAAACCCCTTCCGGTATTAAGTTGAAAACAACGAGACAATTGCATTAAGTATGGTGCATAATGTAATCAATAACTACATCCTCGGACATAGCATCAATGTTTTATCCCTAGTGGCAACAAGACATCCACAACCTTAGAACTTTCTCATCACTTGTCCCGGATTTAATGGAGGCATGAACCCACTATCGAGCATAAATACTCTCTCTTGGAGTTAAGAGTAAAAACTTGGCCGAGCCTCTACTAATAACGAAGAGCATGCAAGATCATAAACAACACATAGATAATAGATTGATAATCAACATAACATAGTATTCTCTATCCATCGGATCCCAACAAACACAACATATAGCATTACGAGATAGATGATCTTGATCATGTTAGGCAGCTCACAAGACCCGACAATGAAGCACAATTAGGAGAAGACGACCATCTAGCTACTCGCTATGGATCCATAGTCCGGGGGTGAACTACTCACTCATCACTCCGGAGGCGACCATGGCGGTGAAGAGTCCTCCGGGAGATGATTCCCCTCTCCGGCGAGGGTGCCGAAGGCGATCTCCTGAATCCCCGAGATGGGATTGGCGGCGGCGGCGTCTCTGGAAGGTTTTCCGTATCGTGGCTCTCGGTACTGGGGGTTTCGCGACGAAGGCTTTAAGTAGGCGGAGGAGATAGGTCAGGGGGCAACACGAGGGCCCCACACACTAGGTCGGCGCGGCCAAGGGCTGGGCCGCGCCGCCCTAGTGTGTTGCCAGCTCGTGGCCCCACTTCGTATCATCTTCGGTCTTCTGGAAGCTTCGTGTGAAAATAGGCCCCTGGGCGTTGATTTCGTCCAATTCCGAGAATATTTCCTTACTAGGATTTACGAAACCAAAAACAGCAGAAAACGACAAGCGGCTCTTCGGCATCTCGTTAATAGGTTAGTGCCGGAAAATGCATAAATATGACATAAAGTATGTATAAAACATGTAGATATCATCAATAATGTGGCATGGAACATAAGAAATTATCGATACGTCGGAGACGTATCAGCATCCCCAAGCTTAGTTTACGCTCGTCCCGAGCGGGTAAACGATAACAAAGATAATTTACGGAGTGACATGCCAGCATAACCTATGATCATACTATTGTAAGCATATGTAATGAATGCAGCGATCCAAACAATGTAAATGACATGAGTAAACAAATGAATCATATAGCAAAGACTTTTCATGAATAGTACTTCAAGACAAGCATCAATAAGTCTTGCATAAGAGTTAACTCATAAAGCAATAATTCAAAGTAAAGGTATCGAAGCAACACAAAGGAAGATTAAGTTTCAGCGGTTGCTTTCAACTTGTAACATGTATATCTCATGGATAATTGTCAACATAGAGTAATATAACAAGTGCAATATGCAAGTATGTAGGAATCAATGCACAGTTCACACAAGTGTTTGCTTCTTGAGATGGAGAGAAATAGGTGAACTGACTTAACATAAAAGTAAAAGAAAGGCCCTTCGACGAGGGAAGCATTGATTGCTATATTTGTGCTAGAGCTTTGGTTTTGAAAACAAGAAACAATTTTGTCAACGGTAGTAATAAAGCATATGTGTTATGTAAATTATATCCTACAAGTTGCAAGCCTCATGCATAGTATACTAATAGTGCCCGCACCTTGTCCTAATTAGCTCGGATTACCTGGATTATCATCGCAATACATATGTTTTAACCAAGTGTCACAAAGGGGTACCTCTATGCCGCCTGTACAACGGTCTAAGGAGAAAGCTCGCATTGGATTTCTCGCTTTTGATTATTCTCAACTTAGACATCCATACCGTGACAACATAGACAACAGATAATGGACTCCTCTTTTATGCATAAGCATTCAACAATTATTAATTTTCTCATATGAGATTGAGGATATTTGTCCAAAACTGAAACTTCCACCATGGATCATGGCTTTAGTTAGCGGCCCAATGTTCTTCTCTAACATTATGCATGCTCTAACCATTCTAGCGGTAAATCTCCCTTACTTCAGACAAGACGGACATGCATAGCAACTCACATGATATTCAACAAAGAGTAGTTGATGGCGTCCCCAGGAACATGGTTATCGCACAACAAGCAACTTAATAAGAGATAAGTGCATAAGTACATATTCAATACCACAATAGTTTTTTAGGCTATTTGTCCCATGAGCTATATATTGCAAAGACAAAGGATGGAAATTTAAAGGTAGCACTCAAGCAATTTACTTTGTAATGGCGGAGAAATACCATGTAGTAGGTAGGTATGATGGACACAAATGGCATAGTGGTTGGCTCAAGGATTTTGGATGCATGAGAAGTATTCCCTCTCGATACAAGGTTTAGGCTAGCAAGGTTATTTGAAACAAACACAAGTATGAAGCGGTGCAGCAAAACTCACATAAAAGACATATTGTAAACATTATAAGACTCTACACCGTCTTCCTTGTTGTTCAAACTCTTACTAGGAATTATCTAGACCTTAGAGAGACCAATTATGCAAACCAAATTTTAGCAAGCTCTATGTATTTCTTCATTAATAGGTGCAAAGTATATGATGCAAAAGCTTAAACATGAGCACAACAATTGCCAAGTATCAAATTATTCAAGACATTTTACCAATTACTACATGTAGCATTTCCCGTTTCCAACCATACAACAATTAACGAAGCAGTTTCAACCTTCGCCATGAATATTATGAGTAAAGCCTAAGGACATATTTGTCCATATGCAACAGCGGAGAGTGTCTCTCTCCCACACAATGAATGCTAGGATCCATTTTATTCAAACAAAACAAAAACAAAAACAAACCGACGCTCCAAGCAAAGTACATAAGATGTGATGGAATAAAAATAGGGATTTCTATTTTCGTGCCCTCGGTTCCTTAGTTGTGCTCAGTTTTCCCCAGCTCCTTAGTTTTTTCTCAGTTTTCCCCAAGACCTTGTCTGAAACCATCACAGATGCTGTAACGGCCGGTTGCCCGACGGTTGACCGTTATCTTCGACTAGTGGGGCCACGTAGAGCCCGCAAAGACACGTCGAGACCATCCATCTTTGTTTGACCATAAGCATCGGCTGTATCCCCGACCAAAACATGCACGAGTGGGGCTTCGGTATATCGAATGACAAGTGGGCCATGGCGCCGATACAAGGGGCAATACACGGGTAGGAATAGATTTTTAAACGGAGCTCTACAGCGATGGCACGGAGGAGGTGGCCTGCGGAGTGCCGAGATGAGATCGACGTCCACAAAGAACCGCATGAGGCGAGACCGGACGCATTAGATAGATATGAACTAGACGCGTTTAACCATGCAAAGAAGAGAAGAAATGGTCAACGACATCGACGACTACCTCAAAACTTTGACTCGACCGTGTACCGACACGAACACGAGCAATGTAGAGAAAACTAGTGTCTCTCCTTTCGGCGTGTATAGATGGGTGCTAGAAGAGTGTGGTGGCGAAGGGAAAGACCTCGCGGTGGTCTGTGGCGTCCAACATAGCGGGGCGGCGTGGCCGTGCCCACATCAGCGTGGATGCATGTTCGGCATTGACATCAGTATGTACATTCGGCATTGGCCTCGGTGGTATCTCTGGTGTGTCAGTGATCGAATGAGGGGACGGGATTGAGGGTGCATCCCGACGGTGACCTAGCAGTGGCGTCGAGCATAGCCGCTTCGACCATGCCGATATCGGCATCGGCAAAGTTTGGAGGCTGTGGTGCTCGAATCAAGGAGGGATTTTTTCTTGTACGCCAAAAGTGATTTGAAACAAGTTTCGTGTTGAAGGTTAGGTAACGAAAGTTTGTAACTAAGCCTAAAATTATACTAGCGCCATGGTGAGGTTCTTTTTGATAGAGCTATACGGTTGGGCAAACTTTTTTGACACTTTTTAGATAGGGTTCCTTGTTGTTACACGTATGGCATCATGTATGGCAAATTTGGGATCATTTGGAGATGTTCGAAAAAATCACTTTGCTTAAACGCATGCCGTTTCGTCTCACTCGAAACCAGCTTTTCTAACAAGGTGATTTATTCTACCTCCTCTAAATGACCTCAAATTTCATACAGCTGATCTTCTATACATAGATAGATAGATTGTTTCGTTTTTATATTTTTCGAACTTTTTATTTCCCTTTATAATATCCAATTGATTTTCAGGTCAAAACCTCGAAAAACAGCATCATGTATGGCATCATTTTCGCCATAAATTTCAAATTTTGTGAAACTTTCCCTTTTAGATATTCCTTGTTGTTATAGATATGGCATAATGTATGCCAAATTTGGTTAGGTCTCACTGGAAACCAGCTTTTGTAACAAGTTAGGTTTTTTCGACCTTCTCAAAAGGGATTTTTTCTACCTTCTCTAAATGACCTCAAAAATCATACAGACGATCTTCTATACAAAGATAGGTAGATTGTTTCGTTTTTACATTTTTTGAACTTTTATTTCCCTTTATAATACCCATTTGTTTTCGAGGTCAAAACCTCGAAAGTTAACATGACTAGATGGTGAACCCTTCCAAACTTCAAATACGAGAGATAGATAGATTGGTTCGTTTATCATTTTTACCGTGAATAGTAATGGCTACAAGAAATCGGTGATGGTCTATCATTTTTTGCGTGAAAAGTAATGGATACAACAAATCGGTGATGGTTTATCATTTTTTGCGTGAAAATTAATGGCTACAACAAATCGGTGATGGTTTATCATTTGGGATTTTCGTGAAAATTAATGGCTACAACAAATCGGTGACGGTTTATCATTTTTTGCGTGAAAATTTATGGCTACAACAAATCGGTGATGGTTTATCATTTTTTGCGTGAAAAGTAATGCCTAAAAGAGTTTATAATTTTTAGCGCGTGAAAATAAATACGGAAAACCGCCCTTTAGCATACTTAGAGAGTGGAAGGTAACCGCCGACGAGAGAGAGAGGGGTTATCCTGCCCGTTAGATCATACGATCAACGGTCGGCGGGCACGATCCGCGTAACATGGGCTAGACCAATCAGGGCAATGTTGCACGTGTGAGAGAATTTATGGAGGGAGAGGGCAAAACTGAGTAGTATCAAGAAACCAAGGGCACCTATGTAATAAACATACTAAGGGATTCAAATATGAGATTTAAAAAATGAAAAATGCGTGTTTTGTAGAATAAAACCCATCTTGGCCTATCTCAAACTATTTGCAATACAAATATACATGAGTGTGAGAATTGTGGCCTCATTTAGACAAAGTATGTTTTGGGGAAAAGCTGTTTTGGGAAGGGCTTATTGTGGAAAACCATGCACCTTCATAGCTACTAGGTGATTTGAGAAGGCCTTTGAGAAGTGGCAATTTGTGGTAAAACTTGATTTATCTATGACTTATCTATGTTTTGAGAAGCGGCAATTTGTGGTGAAGACTCCATGAGTATGTGCCACTATTTTTCGGAATTTTTGCACATTAAATGACTCATTTAACTAGTTAATCCCATTTGTTGACTGTACTGTTGACCAGCTACTTGAGGGTAAAAGCTGAGCATATTGCACTAGCCGGTATTAGCACTCAAGGGGAAAGCTGAGCACACAAAAAATGCTAGTATAATGCTCGAGGTTATACCCGAGTATATCTAAATTTCCGGGGTTAGACTCGAGGACGCGTGTTGCGGTGCGAGAAATGAAAGACGTGCAATATTTGACGCGTAGACGCCGGTCGCGGTGCGAAGTCGAAGACGTGCAATCGTGGACGCGTGGCGCATTGCAGAAGTCCAAGACGTGCAGACGTGCAGCGGTGGACGCGTAGGACGCGGGTCGCATTAACCACCCCTTGCCTTTATAGACGCCTCCTCCCACTATCCCTGTCACTCTCACTCGCCTACGCAACGCCGCCTCTCTCACGTCCCATCATCTTCTCCAAAGCAAAAAACCCTCTCCCTCTCCCTCTCCTCTGCCGGCGAGATGGACAAGGAGAATGCCAATCCCATCGTCCACGGCGCCGTCGGCTCCAAGCGCGACGCATCCCTCTTCGACGCCGTCCCTCAACGGACGTCACCGCCGTCCCCTCAACGGACGTCGCCGCCGCCTCCGCCGGTGCATCGGAGGGCTGCCGCCGCCGGTCGCGGTCGGATCCCGCCGGGATGGGACCCCTACGAGCCGGTGCCGTACGTCCCGCCCCCGAACCGCTACGACACCTCCATAGAGGACCCATGGAACGAGGTAACTACGGTTTGCTTCCTTTTTTGTTCCCCATTCCTTTTTTAACCCTATTTGTGCTGGTGTAGATGGATCTGTGGATGGATGAGTATTGGGCTAATATTTGCGCCGATTTTATTCCATTTTGCTTTGATCCCTCCTTGATTTCGTTCAAGATTTGGGTTTCGGCCGTTCGGTTAATTTATGCAAGTAATAATGGGATCTCAATCGGTTAATTTATGCAAGTAATCATAGGATCTCAATCGGTTATTTTATGCACGAATCAAAAGATATCAACTGTTTAATTTTGCAAATAATCTGGAATGTGTTCAAGTTCAGATCCGGAATCTGTTTCTTTGCCTATGATGAATCGGTGGGCACGATTTTTACGGGGAGGGTTCAGCGAACCATTTCACGTGTACAAATCTGTTGTGCATGAGCTTTGGTTCGCTTACACCGTCCCTGTAGACATATAATCGTGTCCACTCTAACCGAGGCTGCCTCTGTTTTTCCTAACTTTGTTATCATGCACGTTTGCAACTCATTCACTAATAAATTCCCGTTTGATATGGATCAGCCGTATGCAGCGGCGACGTCGGCGGCGACGACGAGCACCATGACGTCAAGACTCGCCGAGGTGCTGCGGAGGCTGCAGGTCGGCCGATATGTCTCCTACCTCGACGTCGCCAAGGGTGTCTACGGGTGCCCCTTCGCACTAGGAGGCTCGGCGGCACCGACTTCAGCTGCGTCCTCACGCATGCCGAGAACATCGGCCACACCAACCCCAAGGTCGGCGCGTCGGTGAACCCCAACTCCTTCCGCGCCAAGCACTTGGCGCTCGGCATGCACCTCCGCGGCATCCGGCGGGTGGAGATCTCCGGCGGGCGCATGCCTCCGCTCAAGCCCAAGGCTCCCAAGGGGAGCAACAAGTGGAGGCGAGAGGCGGATGGGGTAGGCGGAGTCCTGGACGTGTGCTGCTTCGCTGCCTCCTCCATTTTGTTGTTGGGATCCCTTTGTTGTTAGCTAGGGATCCCTCGTTGTTATGTTGTTAGTATGATGGTGCTTTGTCTTCGCTGTGAAGAACCTCGAACCCTACTATGTTTGGCTGCTTGAATGCGGCTTATTATCTATATTATCTATCCCTATTCTACTATATGACCTTGTGAATTTATCGTACATTCCCTGTAGATTTGCTTCTAGATTTAACTACATACATATGGACCGGATGGAGTACTAGATTGGGCTCCCTACTAGATTTGCTGCCATATTGGGAAAACAACCAGGGCCAAAAGGCACAAATAATAATTGAAGAAAGACAGAAATGCAAGCTTCTCTAGATTTGATACTAATTATGTGAAAAAAGGCAGAGAGAAGGAGGCGGAAAAGGTACTCTTAAAAGGGAAATGCCAATGGCCGAGGGAGACAAAACCCGGCTCCTGCTCACGTGCAACCAAACGCTATCTCGTCCTGTCCCACGCGGTCCCTTTCTACCAGCCCCACGCGACGCGGGCCCACACGACGCGGCCCCACACGTCAGCACGGAGCGGTCAACTTAACGGGAATCCTGCCGTCTGAGCTGCCTTCTGCAGGTTTCAAACAAGCACTTGGGGAAAACTGAGGAAAAACTAAGAAGCTGGGGAAAACTGAGCACAACTAAGGAACGGAGGGCACGAAAATAGAAATCCCATAAAAATATAGTTTCACTAGAGGAACCTGATAATGTTGTCGATGAAGAAGGGGATGCCTTGGGCATCCCCAAGCTTAGACGCTTGAGTCTTCTTGAAATATGCAGGGGTGAACCACCGGGGCATCCCCAAGCTTAGAGCTTTCACTCTCCTTGATCATATTGTATCATCTCCCTCTCTTGATCCTTGAAAACTTCCTCCACACCAAACTCAAAACAACTCATTAGAGGGTTAGTGCACAATTAAAATTTACATGTTCGGAGGTGACATAATCATTCTTAACACTTCTGGACATTGCACAAAGCTACTGAAAGTTAATGGAATAGAAAAATCCATCAAGCATAGCAAAACAGGCAATGCGAAATAAAAGGCAGAATCTGTCAAAACAGAACAGTTCGTAAAAACGAATTTCTAAGAGGCACCAGAACTTGCTCAAATGAAAATGCTCAAATTGAATGAAAGTTGCGTACATATCTGGGGATCACTCACGTAAATTGGCATAATTTTCTGAGTTACCTACAGAGAATTAGACCCAGATTCGTGACAGCAAAGAAATCTGTTTTTGCGCAGTAATCCAAATCTAGTATGAACCTTACTATCAACGACTTTACTTGGCACAACAATGCAACAAAATAAGATAAGGAGAGGTTGCTACAGTAGTAACAACTTCCAAGACTCAAATATAAAATAAAAGTGCAGTAGTATAAACATGGGTTGTCTCCCATAAGCGCTTTTCTTTAACGCCTTTCAGCTAGGCGCAGAAAGTGTGTATCAAGTATTATCAAGAGACGAAGCATCAACATCATAATTTGTTCTAATGATAGAATCAAAAGGTAACTTCATTCTCTTTCTAGGGAAGTGTTCCATACCTTTCTTGAGAGGAAATTGATATTTAATATTACCTTCCTTCATATCAATGATAGCACCAACAGTTCGAAGAAAGGGTCTTCCCAATATAATGGGACAAGATGCATTGCATTCAATATCCAAGACAACAAAATCAATGGGGACAAGGTTATTGTTAACCATAATGCGAACATTATCAACTCTCCCCAAAGGTTTCTTTGTAGAATTATCAGCAAAATTAACATCCAAATAACAATTTTGCAATGGTGGCAAGTCAAGCATATTATAGATTTTCTTAGGCATAACGGAAATACTTGCACCAAGATCACATAAAGCATTACAATCAAAGTCATTGACCTTCATCTTAATGATGGGCTCCCAACCATCCTCTAGTTTCCTAGGAATAGAAGTTTCGCGTTCTAGTTTCTCTTCTCTAGCTTTTATGAGAGCATTTGTAATATGTTTCGTGAAAGCCAAGTTTATAGCACTAGCATTAGGACTTTTAGCAAGTTTTTGTAAGAACTTTATAACTTCAGAGATATGGCAATCATCCAAATCTAAACCATTATAATCTAAAGCAATGGGATCATTATCCCCAATGTTGGAAAAAATTTCAGCAGTTTTATCACGAGCGGTTTCAGCAGTTTTAGCAGTTTCAGGCAGTTTTTCACGCTTTGCATTAGAAGTGGAAACATTGTCAACACCAATTCTTTTAACATTATTAGTAGGAGGTGCAGCAACATGTGGAGAATTAGCATTACTAGTGGTGGTAATAGTCCAAACTTTAGCTATATTATCTTCTTTTTCATTTTCTTCTCTTTCCCACCTAGCACGCAATTCGGCCATCAATCTTATATTCTCATTAATTCTAACTTGGATGGCATTTTCTGTAGTAAAAATTTTATTATTATGATTTTCATTAGGCATAACTTTCGATTTCAAAAGATCAACATCGATGACAAGACTATCGACTTTAGAAGCAAGTATATCAATTTTCCCAAGCTTTTCTTCAACAGATTTGTTAAAAACAGTTTGTGTACTAATAAATTCTTTAAGCATAGCTTCAAGTCCAGGGGGTGTGTTCCTATTATTGTTGTAATAATTCCCATAAGAATTACCATAGCCATTGCCATTACTATAAGGATATGGCCTATAGTTGTTACTAGAATTGTTTCGGTAAGCATTGTTGTTGAAATTATTATTTTTAATGAAGTTTACATCAACATGTTCTTCTTGAGCAACCAATGAAGCTAACGGAACATTATTAGGATCAACATTAGTCCTATCATTCACAAGCATAGACATAATAGCATCAATCTTATCGCTCAAGGAAGAGGTTTCTTCGACAGAATTTACCTTCTTACCTTGTGGAGCTCTTTACGTGTGCCATTCGGAGTAATTAATCATCATATTATCAAGGAGCTTTGTTGCTTCACCAAGAGTGATGGACATAAAGGTACCTCCAGCAATCTGAATCCAATAGGTTCCGCGAAGAAAAATTCGATCCTGCATAAAAGGTTTGGATGATCATCCAAGTAGTTAGTCCATGGGTTGGGCAATTTTTAACCAAAGATTTCATTCTTTCCCATGCTTGTGCAACATGCTCATTATCCATTTGTTTAAAATTCATTATGATACTCCTCAAAGATATAATTTTAGCAGGGGGATAATATCTACCAATAAAAGCATCCTTGCATTTAGTCCATGAATCAATACTATTCTTAGACAGGGATAGCAACCAATCTTTAGCTCTTCCTCTTAATGAGAAAGGAAACAATTTTAATTTAATAATGTCACCATCTACATCCTTATAATTTTGCATTTCACATAGTTCAACAAAATTATTGAGATGGGCAGCAGCATCATCAGAACTAACACCAGAAAATTGCTCTCGCATAACAAGATTCGATAAAGCGAGGTTTAATTTCAAAGAATTCTGCTGTAGTAGCAGGTGGAGCAATAGGTGTGCATAAGAAATCATTATTATTTGTGGTTGTGAAGTCACACAACTTAATATTTTCAGGAGTACCCATTTTAGCAACAGTAAATAAAGTAAATGCAAGTAACTAATTTTTTTTGTTTTTAATATAGCAAACAAGATAACAAGTAAAGTAAAACTAGCAACTAATTTTTTTGTATTTTGATATAATGCAGCAAACAAAGTAGTAAATAAAATAAAGCAAGACAAAAACAAAGTAAAGAGATTGGAATGTGGAGACTCCCCTTGCATCGTGTCTTGATCTCCCCGGCAACGGCGCCAGAAAAAGAGCTTGATACGCGTACAGCACGCGTCCGTTGGGAACCCCAAGAGGAAGGTGTGATGCGTACAGCGGCAAGTTTTCCCTCGGTAAGAAACCAAGGTTTATCGAACCGGTAGGAGCCAACAAGCACGTTGAAGGTTGATGGCGGTGAGATGTAGTGCGGCGCAACACCAGGGATTCCGGCGCCAACGTGGAACCTGCACAACACAACCAAAGTACTTTGCCCCAACGAAACGAGTGAGGTTGTCAATCTCACCGAAGCTTGCTGTAACAAAGGATTAGATGTATAGTGTGGATGATGATTGTTTGCGAGAGAACGAGTAGAACAAGTATTGCGAGTAGATTGTATTAGATGTAAAAGAATGGACCGGGGTCCACGGTTCACTAGAGGTGTCTCTCCCATAAGATAAATAGCATGTTGGGTGAACAAATTACGGTTGGGCAATTGACAAATAGAGAGGGCATGACAATGCACATACATGATATGATGAGTATTGTGAGATTTAATTGGGCATTACGACAAAGTACATAGACCGCTATCCGAGCATGCATCTATGCCTAAAAAGTCCACCTTCGAGGTTATCATCCGAACCCCTTCCGGTATTAAGTTGAAACAACGGACAATTGCATTAAGTATAGTGCGTAATGTAATCAATAACTATATCCTCGGACATAGCATCAATGTTTTATCCCTAGTGGCAACGAGCACATCCACAACCTTAGAACTTTACGTCACTCTGTCCCGGATTTAATGGAGGCATGAACCCACTATCGAGCATAAATACTCCCTCTTGGAGTTAAGAGTAAAAACTTGGCCGAGCCTCTACTAATAACGGAGAGCATGCAAGATCATAAACAACACATAGATAATAGATTGATAATCAACATAACATAGTATTCTCTATCCATCGGATCCCAACAAACACAACATATAGCATTACGGATAGATGATCTTGATCATGTTAGGCAGCTCACAAGACCCGACAATGAAGCACAATTAGGAGAAGACGACCATCTAGCTACTGCTATGGACCCATAGTCCGGGGGTGAACTACTCACTCATCACTCCGGAGGCGACCATGGCGGTGAAGAGTCCTGCGAGGAGATGATTCCCCTCTCCGGCAGGGTGCCGGAGGCGATCTCCTGAATCCCCCAAGATGGGATTGGCGGAGGCGGCGTCTCTGGAAGGTTTTCCGTATCGTGGCTCTCGGTACTGAGGGTTTCGCGACGAAGGCTTTAAGTAGGCGGAGGAGATAGGTCAGGGGGCCACACGAGGGCCCCACACACTAGGTCGGCGCGGCCAAGGGCTGGGCCGCGCCACCCTAGTGTGTCGCCAGCTCGTGGCCCCACTTCGTATCATCTTCGGTCTTCTGGAAGCTTCGTGTAAAAATAGGCCCCTAGGCGTTGATTTCGTCCAATTCCGAGAATATTTCCTTACTAGGATTTCTGAAACCAAAAACAGCAGAAAATAGCAACTGGCTCTTCGGCATCTCGTTAATAGGTTAGTGCCGAAAAATGCATAAATATGACATAAAGTATGTATAAAACATGTAGATATCATCAATAATGTGGCATGGAACATAAAAAATTATCGATACGTCGGAGACGTATCATTGACTACGATAAGATTAGATCTTCCGTAGCAATGCTTATAGTCTATGTGGATTATTCTAGTAATCACTACATATTTCTTTTATGAGATATGCTAGTAGGATGGCAAAATACATTACTTATCGAAGTGTGTATTAAAGGTGTATACAAGATACAACCAAGAGTTTTGCTGGTCCGTGGAATACTAGATAGGTATACAAACTTCAATTGGATGAAGTGAGTATCGCGGAGTTGGAATCTTCACCGGATGAAATAGTCAAAGAGTTTTTGATTTCATCAGAGACGATGAAGAGGCTTGCATTTGCAAGAAATTAAGTGGGAGCGTCGAGACATATTTATAATACTTATGTATATGACATATAGTTGGTTATAAATGATGTAATTATATACTTGATTAAAAAGGTTTCATTGAGAATTAATTTCAATGAAAGGATATGGACTGAAACAAATTTAGTGTCAAGATCTATGAAGATAGATTGAAATACATTATAAGTTTAAGTCAAAGTACATAAAATGGATATTGAAGTAGTTCAATATAGAAATATTAAGAAAATGTTCTTATCATGTGAAGTTTTAACAAGACTTGAGTGTATCTTACACTCAATGAGTAAAAACACATGAGTGATTATAGATCACGAATAATATGAACACAATCAGATGTCCTGTGCTCTTAAAAATGTTATGAGCATGTACCAGAATGATTCATGTGATGATCATTGAAAAATAGTAAGAATATTCTTGAGTACTTAAGAAGAACCAAGGATATATATATATAGTTTTGTATGGAGAAAAGACAAACAAATCGCTGTAAGGTATTGCACCGATATTTGTTTTGTCACATATGAAAATAAAATTTCAATCTCAAATTAGACTAAGTGTTGTTTTAAAAGGTAGCACAATGAGCTAGAAGTTGTCTATGCTAGAGTTCTAAATATTGTGACGGATTCTACAAAAGAAGGCAGAGTATTTCATTGTTTTGACAATGACAGAGGATGTTAAGTCAAGAGGTTCTTTGAGAACTTGGTGTAGTTCCGACGAGTCGAACTTTGAAGCTATATTGTGTGTGACAATATTAGTGACATATTTCGGACCGCGGAATTAAGGTTCCACCGGAAGACCAAACATATTTAATGCCGACTCATTTGGAAATGAGTGATGCGTTGAAGACGCAAATAAATTACAAAATACATACGTTTACGACAGTGTCGAATCCGGTTGACAAAAACCTCTCCCGTGAGCAAAACATGATAAAGCACCGGAAGGCCAAGGTGTTATATCTTTACAAATGTAAACTAGATTATTGACTCTAGTGCAAGTGGGAGACTGTTGGAGATATGCCCAATAGGCAATAATAAAATGGTTATTATAATATTTCTTTGTGTTTATGATAATGTTTACATACCATGCTATAATTGTATTAACCGAAATATTGATACATGTGTGTTATGTGAACAACAAAGAGTCCCTAGTAAGCCTCTTGTATAACTAGCTTGTTGATTAATAGATGATCATGGTTTCGTGATCATGAACATTGAATGTTATTAATAACAAGGTTATGTCATTATATGAATGATGTAATGGACACACCCAATTAAGCGTAGCATAAGATCACGTCATTGAGTTATTTGCTATAAGCTTTCGATACATAGTTACCTAGTCCTTTCGACCATGAGATCATGTAAATCACTTATACTAGGAAAGGTAATTTGATTACATCAAACGCCACTGCGTAAATGGGTGGTTATAAAGGTGGGGTTAAGTATCCGGAAAGTATGAGTTGAGGCATATGGATCAACGAGTGGGATTTGTCCATCCCGATGACGGATAGATATACTCCGGGCCCTCTCGGTGGAATGTCGTCTAATAGCTTGCAAGCATATGAATGGTTCATAAGAGACCACATACCACGGTACGAGTAAAGAGTACTTGTCATGAGACGAGGTTGAACGAGGTATAGAGATACCGATGATCAAACCTCGGACAAGTAAAATATCGCGTGACAAAGGGAATCGGTATCGTATGCAAATGGTTCAGTCGATCACTAAAGTCATCATTGAATATGTGGGAGCCATTATGGATCTCCAGATCCCGCTATTGGTTATTGGTCGGAGAGAAGTCTCAACCATGTCTACATAGTTCGCGAGCCGTAGGGTGACACACTTAAGGTTTGATGTCGTTTAAGTAGATATGGAATATGGAATGGAGTTCGAAGTTTTGTTCGGAGTCTCGGATGGGATCCGAGGACATCACGAGGAGTTCGGAATGGTCGGAGAATAAGATTCATATATAGGAAGTCATTTTCTAGGTTTGAAAATGATCCGGTATTTTCTACGGAAGGTTCTAGAAGGTTCTAGAAGAGTCGGAAGAAATCGGCATGGAAGGTGGAGTCCCGGAGGGACTCCACCCACTTGGCCGGCCAGCCTAAGGGAGGAGGAGTCCCAAGTGGACTCCTCCCCATGGTGGCCGGCCACCCCACTAAGGAAAGGGGAGTCCCACTCCCCCTAGGTTTGGTCATATGGAAGGTTTATGTTGGGGTCTTATTCGGAGACTTTTGACCTAATCCTTGGGCTTCCACCTATATAAAGAGAGGAGGGGAGGGGCTGGTTGGCCACTCAAGTGTGACGCCCCGGAACCGGTACCATGAGGATTTCAGCGATCCCGCCGAAATCCGCACGATATCGATCCAGAGACGCCCTCCGACACGACGTGCGCGACGAATCACACACGTGATGCCAGAGGAATTAACACTAGCGGTAACATTACAATAGGATTACAATAGAGCCCACAAGATACATATATTACAACAACGACTCCAACGAGTCAAGATACAAATATACAATACAAAGATCCAAATCATACATAAGATCGAATACGTCCGAGTACGAACAAGATGCAAATTGGACTAAGAGTCCTGAAGATAACCAGTGGCGTCCATAACCCTACCCAGGCCAAGCCGGAAGGGTAACCTTGCTAACGTCGTCTTCATCGAACATATCTTCATACCTGCCCGGTTATATCCCGTAGAAGCAGCAATAAGTACGGGTTCGTACTTAACAAGACTTCGAGACGTATAAGCATTCGTCAACCAGTCGTCCTTTGTACATGAGGCACGCAGGGAACTTAGAGGACGCAAGAGGAACGTCATAGGTAATATGGTGGAGTTAAGCGGCAGCGCAAGCACTAATAACCTATAGAGACACTCTACAACATTCGTCTAATCAGAGAAGGTGAGAGAGCGCATAAGGTAATAGATAAAATACTACACAAACATAACCCAGCCGATTACACATATCCCCTCCAACAATTGCGAAGAGGCAATGTAAAAAGCACTCAACGGTGGACAAGTTTTATTGGATAACGGTTGTAGTAAGGCTATATTACTACGCAAGTTATTATCAGATTATTAGCAACAAGATAACGGTGTAAGTTGTTCTATGATCAAGCTATACAATTCCAAGTCGTCCATAACCGCGGACACGGCTTATCGATAAGATGTACACCCTGCGGGGGTTGCCCAAATGTAACCATACGCATGCTCGACCCGCTTCTTACGGGCGATGTCTCACAATAAGACCGTTCCCGGTTCAACAAGAAAGTCTAGGGGGCCACCCAACTAAGGTACCGTGACGAAGTTCGGCCGTACTCGAGACGGACCCGGAGGTTGCGTAGGTGTCTAGGCGGGCACTAACGGCCAAGCACTAGATAAGTCGTCTAGCATTTATGCGATGCGATACGAGAAATAAACCACCCGAAGGCAACATGAAGTAAACACCGAAGGCAACGAGTAATAAATATGCATGCACCAAATAAAACCAAGGTTGTGGCCCCCTTTTCAACTAACTTGAGAAAAGGTAATGGGTGAGGGGGTCCCGGTGAATCCCCACGCATGGGTAGAGCGCTCAATCTCGGAACGGATAACAAGAACTCGGGTCCTAGGGGACATTAGCAAGTCAAAGTTCAGATGCTTTCGCAAAGGGGCTCACGGATGCCTCTCGCTTACAATTTTAGTTGTTAACAAATAAGTAAAACATGTGTATCTCCAACAAGCGATATAGCATGTGATAACCTCCCAACAACCCAACATATCCCGATAAGATAACAACAACGGTAACGAGATAAAACGAGCACTAGCATGCACTACGACTCGCAAGGCGGACTCGATAACCAAACAATAGGCTGTAGGTGGTTTGTGGAGTCAATATAGGTAGCTTGAGGTAACAAGTGGAAGGGACACGTGACAAGAATGCAACTTAAGGATAGCATGAGGGAGAAGGCAAAATAAAATAGGTGAGCGACTCCTGCAGGGACGAGGAGTATAGGGGAAATGCTTGCTGTTAAAGCTCGCCGAGGAACATCCAGGAGAACTTGTCGTATCTCGCCACACCACTTCGCGATTCTATCCGGGAAGAAGCAAATGCTGGAACACACAACGGATGCAAGTCTTACTACTACGGATAAAGAAGATCCAGCATGATCAAGATGATATGCATGACATGGCAACGATGATGCAATGCACTTTATCCAATTTAATCGGAGTCGAAACCCCGGACAAACAAATTAGGTTGGAGTTGCATTTCTACCGTCAAAGTTAAATGTTCATTAGCATGGCATAACATGGCAGGGGTGAGCTATTTCAATATTAAACGGAGCGGGGAAACCAAATCGGTGTTCCGAAATACTCCGCATATATGTTAGGTGAACATGCACGACTATCAACACGCGACATGATGTGAGATGCAAACAGATGAATGGATGGCATATTCATGATCCTTGCATTTTTCTGATTAAAATTCATATATAACACTTTGCATTTGGAATTAGGGTTCAAAAGATATGGATTTAACCATTACATGCAAACACATAAAAGAAAAAGGCTCCACATAGTAACTGGGCCGAACCTGGCCTGCAAGCGGCGGCGGATAGGAGCTGGGCGCACGGGGAGATGGGCTGCATCGGAGGACTGGGTCAAGGCCCATCAGGCGCTAGATCTGATTCAGAGAATTATAGAACAAAAAGATGGCTTAATTAGCCAGATTGGAGATTTGAACACAGGATCTCATGTGTGAGGTAGCTAGCAACTAACCACTGTGCCACTGCTTCTGAACGTGTCAAAAGAAGGGCGCGGTGCGACTTGAGAAAATAGTGACGAGGACGAACTTGTGCATCCACGGCGGAGGCAGATCAGGTCGAGCATCGATCTGCCGATTGAGGGCGAACCGAGACCTGCGGGATGGCGCGTTCGAAGCGAAAGTCGAAGGGGAGGCTGAACGAGGCGAAGTTGGAGCCGGGGAACCACCGGAGAGACGCCGCCGGCGAGGTCCTGCGGCAGAAAAACGGCGTCAACGCCGGCAAGTCGACATAGAGCGGGATGAAGAGAGAGGAGAGGCTCGGGAGGACGGGGATGATACCAAGAGCGTGCTGGTGTGCTCGAAAACGGAGGGGGAGGTCGGAGATGGCCGGAATCATCGTCGGAGCGCGGCTACCACCGCGGGGAATCGGCGACCGTGTGCTCGACTGAGGGCCTCCCGAAGCAATTCCTTGTACCCAGACGAAGAGGACGACGAGGCGCATCCGCCGGTGCCCTCGAAACGACGGGGGATGGTCTGCAGCGGTGGTGCCATGGCGAGGTAGGTGCGGTACTGTGAGGTTTTCCCCTTCGTTTTTCTACAGAGAGAAGAGAATGTGAGGGGGAAAGGGAGGCGGCGCGAGGGAGGGAGAAGGGCTAGGGTTTCCTGGAGTGCCTCGGATGCGGAATAAAAAGGGGAGGAAGGTGGTGGCGCGGTGGTGGTTGAGAGGGAGAGGACCACACGAGGGTCACGCCATGTGCGTGCTCTCTCTCTCTCTCTCTCGAGGGAAGACGACAAGGGAAACAACGAACGAAGGGGTACGGGCCGAAGGGGTATGGGCTGGGAAGGAGAAGGAGAGGTGGGCTGGACTTGGGCTGAAAGGAAAAGAGAGGAAGAACTGGGCCAGGGGAGAGAGAGAGGCCCAAGGGAGAGAGGAGGGTTTTTCTTTTCTGTTTTTATTTAAAACTGTTTGAATTCGAAAACCTATTCAGTTTTGAATTTGAATTAGATACGAGAGTGAGATTCAAAACTGGTTTTCAACATATTTACCTTATTTGTAAAACAAAACAAAACACCTTTATATTCAAAATTTATTTGTCGGAAAAGTTTAATTATAAAATAAGATTTATGAGAGAGGGAGATTAAGGTTTTACTTAAAGGAGAAGACAAGGGGGTTTTATAAAATAATTTTGTTTTGTCAAAACATGGATGATATGATGCAAATGCCATGATGATTCATGAAAAGAAAAGAACAGACAAAATCTATTAGGGGTGCTACCCGGGGCCGTTACAATCGACACCACTAACAAGGAACCTCGCCCCGAGGTTCCACCTCAAGGTACGGGGGAGAGAGGTGAACTATCGGTCTTCAGGCGATGTGTCGAACTCCTCGACACCACTAACAAGAATTCTTGCTCCACGTAGATCGGGCGACACCACTAACAAGACGTCGTTGTTCCGTTGTTGATGATGCGCTTCCGTCGGGCTCCTCCGAAGATCGGACCTAATAGGTGAAGGCATAGATCGTCCAACCCACGTGGAAACCTAAAACTCGGAGAAGCAGATAAGAGAAGATACAAAACTCGCAAAGGTAAGATAAGAAAGAATTGAGATAAGGAGAAAAATCAGAGCTAATCAGATCTATCCAACGAATTTTAGAAAATAGTTTTGGACGCTCTAAACTCAACGATCGTTGGCAAGGTTATCCTACAGGCTGGACTAGTGGGGTACCGTCAACCTGAGCTCTGATACCAACTTGTGACGCCCCGGAACCGGTACCATGAGGATTTCGGCGATCCCGCCGAAATCCGCACGATATCGATCCGGAGACGCCCTCCAGACACGACGTGCGCGACGAATCACACACGTGATGCCAGAGGAATTAACACGAGCGGTAACATTACAACAGGATTACAATAGAGCCCACAAGATACATATATTACAACAACGACTCCAACGAGTCAAGATACAAATATACAATACAAAGATCCAAATCATACATAAGATCGAATATGTCCGAGTACGAACAAGATGCAAATTGGACTAAGAGTCCACGAAGATAACCGATGGCGTCCATAACCACCGCCGAGCCAAGCGGAATGGTAACCTTGCTAACGTCGTCTTCATCGAACATATCTTCATACTGCCTCGGTTATATCCCGTAGAAGCGACAATAAGTACGGGTTCGTACTTAACAAGACTTCAAGACGTATAAGCATTCGTCAACCGGTCGTCCTTTGTACATGAGGCACGCGGGGACTTAGAGGACGCAAGAGGAACGTCATAGGCAATATGGTGGAGTTAAGCGGCAGCGCAAGCACTAATAACCTATAGAGACACTCTACAACATTCGTCTAATCGAGAGAAGGTGAGAGAGCGCATAAGGTAACGAGATAAAATACTACACAAACATAACCCGACCGATTACACATATCCCCTCCAACAATTGCGAAGAGGCAATGTAAAAGGCACTCAACGGTGGACAAGTTTTATTGGATAACGGTTGTAGTAAGGCTATATTACTACGCAAGTTATTATCGAGATTATTAGCAACAAGATAACGGTGTAAGTTGTTCTATGATCAAGCTATACAATTCCAAGTCGTCCATAACCGCGGACACGGCTTATCGATAAGATGTACACCTGCAGGGGTTGCCCAAATGTAACCATACGCATGCTCGACCCGCTTCTTACAGGCGATGTCTCACAATAAGACCGTTCCCAGTTCAACAAGAAAGTCTAGGGGGCCACCCAACTAAGGTACCCGTGACGAAGTTCGGCCGTACTCCGAGACGGACCCAGAGGTTGCGTAGGTGTCTAGGCGGGCACTAACGGCCAAGCACTAGATAAGTCGTCTAGCATTTATGCAGTGCAGTACAGAAATAAACCACCCGAAGGCAACATGAAGTAAACACCCGAAGGCAACGAGTAATAAATATGCATGCACCAAATAAAACCAAGGTTGTGGCCCCTTTTCAACTAACTTGAGAAAAGGTAATGGGTGAGGGGGTCCCGGTGAATCCCCACGCATGGGTAGAGCGCTCAATCTCGGAACGGATAACAAGAACTCGGGTCCTAGGGGACATTAGCAAGTCAAAGTTCCGATGCTTTCGCAAAGGGGCTCACGGATGCCTCCGCTTACAATTTTAGTTGTTAACAAATAAGTAAAACATGTGTATCTCCAACAAGCGATATAGCATGTGATAACCTCCCAACAACCCAACATATCCCGATAAGATAACAACAACGGTAACGAGATAAAACGAGCACTAGCATGCACTACGACTCGCAAGGCGGACCCGATAACCAAACAATAGGCTGTAGGTGGTTTGTGGAGTCAATATAGGCTGCTTGAGGTAACAAGTGGAAGGGACACGTGACAAGAATGCAACTTAAGGATAGCATGAGGGAGAAGGCAAAATAAAATAGGTGAGCGACTCCTGCAGGGACAGGAGTATAGGGGAAATGCTTGCCTGTTAAAGCTCGCCGAGGAACATCCGGAGAACTTGTCGTATCTCACCACACCACTTCGCGATTCTATCCGGGAAGAAGCAAATGCTGGAACACACAACGGATGCAAGTCTTACTACTACGGATAAAGAAGATCCAGCATGATCAAGATGATATGCATGACATGGCAACGATGATACAATGCACTTTATCCAATTTAATCGGAGTCGAAACCCCGGACAAACAAATTAGGTTGGAGTTGCATTTCTACCGTCAAAGTTAAATGTTCATTAGCATGGCATAACATGGCAGGGGTGAGCTATTTCAATATTAAACGGAGCGGGAAACCAAATCGGTGTTCCGAAATACTCCGCATATATGTTAGGTGAACATGCACGACTATCAACACGCGACATGATGCGAGATGCAAACAGATGAATGGATGGCATATTCATGATCCTTGCATTTTTCTGATTAAAATTCATATATAACACTTTGCATTTGGAATTAGGGTTCAAAAGATATGGATTTAACCATTACATGCAAACACATAAAAGAAAAAGGCTCCACATAGGAACTGGGCCGAACCTGGCCTGCAAGCGGCGGCGGATAGGAGCTGGGCGCACGGGGAGATGGGCTGCGTCGGAGGACTGGGTCAAGGCCCATCAGGCGCTAGATCTGATTCAGAGAATTATAGAACAAAAAGATGGCTTAATTAGCCAGATTGGAGATTTGAACACAGGATCTCATGTGTGAGGTAGCTAGCAACTAACCACTGTGCCACTGCTTCTGAACGTGTCAAAAGAAGGGCGCGGTGCGACTTGAGAAAACAGTGACGAGGACGAACTTGTGCATCCACGGCGGAGGCAGATCAGGTCGAGCATCGATCTGCCAATTGAGGGCGAACCGGGACCTGCGGGATGGCGCGTTCGAAGCGGAAGTCGAAGGGGAGGCTGAACGAGGTGAAGTTGGAGCCGGGGAACCACTGGAGAGATGCCGCCGGCGAGGTCCTGCGGCAGAAAAACGGCGTCAACGCCGGCAAGTCGACATAGAGCGGGATGAAGAGAGAGGAGAGGCTCGGGAGGACGGGGATGATACCAGGAGCGTGCTGGTGTGCTCGAAAATGGAGGGGGAGGTCGGAGATGGCCGGAATCATCGCCGGAGCGTGGCTACCACCGCGGGGAATCGGCGACCGTGTGCTCGACTGAGGGCCTCCCGAAGCAATTCCTTGTACCCAGACGAAGAGGACGACGAGGCGCATCCGCCGGTGCCCTCGAAACGACGGGGGATGATCTGCAGCGGCGGTGCCATGGCGAGGTAGGTGCGGTACTGTGAGGTTTTCCCCTTCGTTTTTCTACAGAGAGAAGAGAACGTGAGGGGGAAAGGGAGGCGGCGCGAGGGAGGGAGAAGGGCTAGGGTTTCCTGGAGTGCCTCGGATGCGGAATAAAAAGGGGAGGAAGGTGGTGGCGCGGTGGTGGTTGAGAGGGAGAGGACCACACGAGGGTCACGCCATGTGCGTGCTCTCTCTCTCTCTCTCGAGGGAAGACGACAAGGGAAACAACGAACGAAGGGGTACGGGCCGAAGGGGTATGGGCTGGGAAGGAGAAGGAGAGGTGGGCTGGACTTGGGCTGAAAGGAAAAGAGAGGAAGAACTGGGCCAGGGGAGAGAGAGAGGCCCAAGGGAGAGAGGAGGGTTTTTCTTTTCTGTTTTTATTTAAAACTGTTTGAATTCGAAAACCTATTCAGTTTTGAATTTGAATTAGATACGAGAGTGAGATTCAAAACTGGTTTTCAACATATTTACCTTATTTGTAAAACAAAACAAAACACCTTTATATTCAAAATTTATGTGTCGGAAAAGTTTAATTATAAAATAAGATTTATGAGAGAGGGAGATTAAGGTTTTACTTAAAGGAGAAGACAAGGGGGTTTTATAAAATAATTTTGTTTTGTCAAAACATGGATGATATGATGCAAGTGCCATGATGATGCATGAAAAGAAAAGAACAGACAAAATCTATTAGGGGTGCTACCCGGGGCCGTTACATCAAGCCACAACCTTGGCCGCACCCCTTTGAGGGCCGGCGCCCAAGCCCCCTCTCCCAAACCCTAGCTACCTCTCCTTCACATACAACTGCCGCATACGCTTAGGCGAAGCCCTGCCGGAGTTCTCCATCATCACCGCCACCACGCCGTCGTCGTCTGCAGGGATTCCAAGGAGGATCTACTACTTCCGCCGCCGCTGGAACGGGGAGAAGGACGTCGTCATCAACATCGAACGTGTGGCCGAGTACGGAGGTGCTTGCCCGATTGTGGTACCGTCAAGATCTTCTACGCGCTTTTGAAAGCGGTAAGTGATCGTCTACGCAGCAACGAGAGCCTCCTCTTGTAGGCTTTGGAAATCTTCAAGGGTTAGTCTCGTTCATCCCCTCGTTGCTCCCATCTTCTAGATTGCATCTTGGCTTGGATTGCGTTCTCGCGGTAGGAATTTTTTTGTTTTCTATGCTACGAATCCCAACACTTAGTACATTATTATTAAGGGTTCCTCTAGGATCTCATGGATATGGATGAAATATCTATGAATCTCTTCTAATTCCCCCTTGATCATGTGATAGGGGATGAGCGTGAGGGTGTCACTTGACGCCTCCTCTCTACCACACGTCCAAGGGTAATCCCTTCTCTTGTCCTAAGAGGCAAATATTTCATGGTCTACTTCATACAATATCAAGAGAGTCAATTAATACATCATGATCAAAGAAGGATAAAACATCTTTATTTCAATTGTAACCCATAACTAGAGTTCCATCGTATCCCCAAGAACTAAGGAGTCTACTCACACATAGAGGTAGGAGACATCATCATAGCATTCAAATGGATCAAATACATATGGAAAATGAATTCATGTTCAGATCTACACCAAAGTATAAGAAATACAACAAGATGTGGAGGATTGATGGTGAAGATGATGTTGATGCAAATGATGATGATGGAGATGATGACCAAAGCCTCTAAGAACCGAGTATCGCCGAGGATTGATGCCCTTCAGCTAGTTCCACTTCCAGATCCCTTCCGAAGGTGAGTTTTCTGTGTTTTCCCGGTGTCTACGACTGTAACATCTCTTTTCTGTTTGCATAGGGTGAGACTATTTGAAGAGACGAAAGCGGTGGAGGTGGACGGTGGTACGACCGCACCGTACGGCCGGGCTCTGCCCATACCAATGGTCACCAAACTCTATGATTGCTTCGTTTTGACTGTTTTCTTAGCAAGGTTTTCCCACGTGCTAAGGAAAATATCTTTATTGCTTTAGATGACATCCAATCAACATATATTTGTATCCTAAAATGACCGATCTGCTGATTGTGTCCATTATGTCCTTCCATTTTGGAATCCTGCTGAAACTAATATAAAAAGTACACGTGGTCACTACAAATACAAAAATAAAACACAAAGTAAATATGCTTAAAAAATGCACTCTATCAACTTTCCCAAGCTTAGACTCTTGTTCCTCCCTGAGCAAGTCAACGGCTTGATGGACCTGGTCATCATGTTCGTGAAGCGCGAGTGGTTAAAATACATAAGGCATTTGAAGTAAATGATTATCTTAGGAGAATACATAGAACGAAATGTGGGTTCTAGTCTACTTACACATCTCAAGGTGACTTAGTTGGCTTACACACCTCAGTACTAATAGTTTACAAGAATATCAGTTATAATATGATATACAACAATTAGCCTGGCCGAATGAGTTTGTGAGGCGATCTCGAACATGTTTCGAACTTCGCACATCCTCTTAAAATTTAGCAACTTTGTATGGTCTCATTTGTTTCCTCTCATAATCATGGTGCATGCCTTTGCACATTTCTTATTTGTTTATACATATTTTGTACCACTTGTATATAAATAAGTTAGGCATGCATTCAATCTCATGAGAAGACTCAAAAGGGATCAAGCCTTGTGGCAAATACCAAGTCAGGTATGAAATAATTCACTTTATGTGGTTTGAGTATCTACCTCATCTTGCGCTCATTCAAAATATTTTTATAGTTTTCATTTGTTTCACTCTCCTCCTTGTTTTTATAATGTCATACTATCAAAGTTCTTCATATATCCCGCTAGTACTAAGAGTGTAGAAGACTATGTTCACTTATTGTGTACAAGTAAAGTAAAACTCATCCTAGTCCATACATCTAGTAAAATAACCATAAACTGAAATACTTCTAATATAATAAAAACATGAAATTCATAGGTTATAAATCATAGCAGCCTTGAATGGAGCTAAATTTGTAACTTATTATGCAAAACTTGGAAATAGCAAATTAATATGCGTGCGGGAAAGTAAACATGCCAAAACTGTAAAAGATAGATTTACATGGTCTTCAAGATCTCTCAAAGCTTGAAACCAAGTTAGGTAGGATCAAATAATCACTCGCGATTATTTGATATTGTGGCAAAGTATTCTACGGTGGAGTAGCATCTTGGTGAAGTTTAGCCTCGAGGGTCTTGTTTGTTGCGGTGATGATGGAGATTTGGAGCTTATATAGTTGGTTGTGTGTCTCCAGATGGTTGACTTGAGTTTGCGCAATCGACTTGCTCTAAGTATCAATGCCCCGAAGACACAGTTTAAGGTTAGCTTCCATCCTCTTCGTGTTATTCTCTTCCATCAAATCAAGATAGAGCCTCAAGAGACTAAGGTGTCTTGGGGATATATAGCGCACACTTCTACTTTCTAGATGCGTTGATTGTGGGAGTCAAGAATATCTTGCATCTCCCATTTCATGAGAACTGCTCGCTCCAGAAAGAACTCATCTCAGTTAAGCTCATCGTTACTACTATTTTCTTCTTGCAAAGGAACCCGAGCGATCCTGTCGTACACCTTGCGTCCCTCTTCAATGATCTTTCTAAACTTGATCTCCTCCGTTGGATCAAGCATCCGGAGGAACTCTTCTTCCTCTTCCTTCTTATTTTTCAGAGCCTTCATCTTTTCCATGAAGTGGGTTGCGTAGTTCTCTCGCGATGACTTGGCCATGGTTCCTTGTTCGAGGTAGGAGAAGACTCAAGGTGCATTAGATCTGTTTGATAAAAAGTGAAACCAAGGTGCGGGAGAATATATGAGGGAGTTAGGATCTAGAAAATTTCATGAAAATAGTACTGTTATCACCAGAATTTGACCGAGTCAGAGGTGGGCCGCGATCAAGATGGGCTTGAAGATTATACATGGAAGAATATATGTGGATCGGCCTTATATGCAAAATTTGGGCTAGTTTGCCCATGTATCTGTAATATAGTAGGATACGTATCAATTAGATATAGTTTGGCTCGTGCACGGTTGGGATTGTTCCCACGTTAGAAAGTCTACGGACTATAAATATGTATCTAGGGTTTATGAAATAAACAACAATCACGTTCATCACAAATCAATCTAGGCGCATCGCCAACTCCCTTGTCTCGAGGGTTTTCTTCCGGGTAAGCATCATGCTGCCTAGATCGCATCTTGCGATCTAGGCGATACAAGTTTATTCGTTGTTCATGCGTTGCTCGTATCGAAGCCTTTTTGATGGCGAGCAACGTAGTTATCTTAGATGTGTTAGGGTTAGCATTGTTCTTCGTATCATATGCTGTCGTAGTGCAACCCTTAGACATCTAGCCGCCCTTACACCTATCTTAGGTGTAGGGGCGGCACCCCGTTTGATCATTATTCAGTAGATCCGATCCGTTACGGTTGCTCCTTGTTCTTCAAGGATTAGTTTAATATCTGCAATAGTTAGGCCTTACAAAGGGTTGGAGGATCCAGCGGCGCGTAGGGTGTAGTTTGCTAGCCCTAGACAGGATGTTCGGGGATCAACCTCGTGTTGGTTTTTAGGCCTTGTCTAGGATCGGCTTACGATCACCGTGCGTGGCCGCGAGGCCCAATCACGAGTAGGATGATCCGATTATGCGGTGAAAACCCCAAATCGTCATAGATCGTTTTAGCTTTATCTTGATCAAGCAGGACCACCATATATTCGTACACCTCGTGCGAATCATGGGTGGATCGGCTCTTTGAGCCGATTCACAGGACAACCTGAGAGCCGATCGAGGCTCGTATTTAATGTTTACGTGTATGCCATGCGGGAAACTAAGCGAGGCATCTCCATCACCTTCCCGACCGGGTATAGGTCGGGTGGCACGCCCTTGCACCGGCATCGGACGTGCGTGCCGGAGTCTTTGCGGGCCATCGCTCGGAGGGACCGGGGCCAGCCGCGGCCCTAAGTTGCTCCCGGCTCTCTGTGTTGCCCGTCGCTGCTCGCCGGTGGGTTTCCGACCGCAACACATTCCGGCACGCCCGGTGGGACCATCTTCGACATCAACCACATCGCCATCTACATGCTGAGATGGCGGACGGCACCCCGGTCACGTACGAGGATCGGCCGAGGAGCTCAAGAAGAAGTATGACGAGGTCAAAGCGATCCTCGAAGCCGACCTCATCGGCTCTTTTCACAGAACCCGTTCACATGGCATCAGGTGGAAAGGGTTCTCGCCTGAAGGTGCGCTCGATGGAATAGACCTGTCCGCCCCATCGGAAGAACGCACCAGGTCCCTGCGTCAAGAGATTAGCTACATGGTGGCTCACTCCCTGCACCGCCATTCTGAGAGCCTGGTGAACACTTTGGAGCGTGTCGCTTTTCGGATGATCCAGGAAATCATGAGGCATCAGTGCTCTCCGTCAGGACCAGTTCTCGGAACTTACCAAGGAGAGATGCCACTCCAATCTCGTCCACCGCTGCCATTCCCGTTGACAACACCGGAAGTGCCGAATTCGCCGGCATACGCCGTCGACATGGTGGAGTGCACATACCCCGGGAGGTACCAGCCAAGATTCTCGTTCAACATCAACATGGTAGAACTTGAGCGCCACCCTGGTAAGGACGGAGACGAGGGCAGCTGCTCTCATAGCGAGGACAAGGAGGGAGCCGTTCCACGCGATCGGTCCCGACACTTCCAAAAATCCTGGTTACGATCAAGAGGAAGGCCGATTCCGACAACCGGCCCGTACTATCCGTGCCACACGCTCTCCCCGCATTTGGTGTCGACCTCACGGGTGACGGGAAGTTAGGGTATGGGTTTACATCGGCTGATGAGCTAGAGGAAGTCGACATCGGTCTCGGGGATAAGCCGCGACCAACTTTTATCGGCAGGAAGTTAGATCCACAGCTCGGGGGTCGGATGATAGCTCGTTGAAAGAATACCCAGATTGCTTTGCATGGGATTACACGGAGATGCTCGGGCTAGACAGGAGCATCATTGAACATCGGCTCCCCCTTAAGAAAGGATTTCGGCCGTTCCAACAACGAGCACGTCGGATGAGGGCCGAAATTCGGAAGAAGTCAAGAAAGAGATCGAGAAGATGTTGGCCGCCGGGTTCATCGAGGCCATGCGGGTATGCTGAGTGGATCTCCGAGTATCGTTCCTGTAGAGAAGAAGGACGGCCGATGGCGTGTGGCCATCGATTTCCGAGATCTTAACGAGCCACTCCAAAAGATGAATATCCGATGCCCGTGGCGAGAAACATTGATCAATGCGAGCTGCCGGCCACAAGGTGTTGAGCTTCATGGATGGCAACGCTGGCTATAACCAAATCTTCATGGCTCCAGAAGATATACACAAGACCGCATTCAGAGTACCAGGGGCAGTAGGCTTGTTTGAATATGTAGTCATGACCTTTGGATTGAAGAATGCGGGTGCAACGTACCAACGAGCCATGAATTATATATTTCATGATCTGATCGGCAAGTTGGTGGAAATCTACATCGACGACGTGGTAGTCAAATCTGTCTCCATGGAGGGACACTTGGATGATTTACGGCGCATCCTAGACCGAACTCGGAAGTTCGGACTGAGAATGAATCCGAAGAAGTGTGCTTTTGGTGTGACGGCTGGTCGGTTCCTAGGTTTTCGGTTCATGAACGGGGAATTGAGATCGGCTCGAAAAGTCAAGAGGCGGTACGTACCATGCGGCCGCCCACCACGAAGAAGGAACTCCAACGTCTCATCGGCAAGATCAATTTTGTCCGACGATTCATCTCTAATCTGTCGGGACGAATCGAGCCGTTCATGGCAACGGTGAAAACTAAAGCCGACGATGAGTTTCAGCGGGGCGGAACGGCGGCGAGCGTTTGATGAGATTAAGCGGTATCGACGACGCCGCTCGTGCTAGTTCCGCCCCAACAAGACGAGCCGTTCTACATCTACTTATCGATAGGCGACACGTCCATCGCTTCGGTGGTGGTGCAACTCTACGAGGGTGTTGAAAAGGTCATTTTTTACCTCGGCGAGAAGGATGTTGGACGCGGAGACAAGGTATCCTGAGGTCGAGAAGCTTTGCCTCTGCTCGTTCTTCACACTGCACCAAGCTTCATCACATCCTTTTGACGGCAGAGATCATCGTCATATGCAAGTCGGACGTTGTCAAGCACATGCTCGTCGGCCCCTGTTTTGAAAGGCCGACTTGGTAAGTGGATGTTTGCGTTGTCGAGTTCGATCTTCGGTATCGGCCCGCGAAAGCGATCAAGGGGCAAGCGTTGGCCGATCTTATAGCTGAACGGATCGGTACCAATATAGCAGCACTCGTCTATACGTGCATGGGCTATGTTCTTCGATGGATCGGCTTGCGACGATGGTTGTGGCATCGGCATTACTGCTCGTGTCGCCTCGGGGGCAGCATACTCCTTTTCCATCGGACTATCTACCCCTTGCACCAACAATGTCGCGGAATATGAGGCGGTGCGTAAGGGAATGGAGTTGTTACTTGGAAGCCGGGGCGAAGCGGTAGAGCTTTTTGGAGACTCCAAGTTGGTGATTAACCAGCTCACGGATGAATATAAGTGCGAGAGTGAATCGCTTTTCCCATATTGGATGGAATGCCGTGAGTTGATGACACGGTTTCGGTACATCAACTTTAATTGGGTCCCAAGATCCCAAAACACCGAGGCCAACAATCTCGCACAAATAGCGTCGGGCTATATAGACATATACGACGGGTCGGAAGTTCGAGTGCGGTTCTGGAACAGGATGATTGGAGAGCCGAAATCTTCAATTACTTAAAAGATTCGGCTCGGGGGCACCTAAACGGATAAGATACAAAGCCATGAAGTATGTCCTCATAGGAGACGACATGTTCTACGGGACGTTGGAAGGGTTACTACTCAAGTGCACGGGACCAAGCGAGTCTAATCGGCTCTTACATGAGGTGCATGAAGGCGCCTGTGGAACTCATCAGTCGGCTCATAAGATGAAGTGGCTAATTAGGCGATCAGGGTTTTATTGGCCCACCATGCTTGAAGATTGCTTCAAGTACTACAAGGGGTGCCAAGCGTGCCAGATGTTCGAGAAGATTCAGATGGTACCCGCATCGGCAATGAACCCTATCATCAAGCCTTGGCCGTTTCGAGGGTGGGGCATGGATATGATCGGCAAAATCCATCCGGCGTCGAGTAAAAAACATGAATGGATTTTGGTTATCACAGATTACTTCACCAAGTGGGTGGAGGCCGTCCCTATGAAGAAGGTGAAATCGAGAAGACGTGATCAAGTTTGTGAAAGAACACGTCATTCATAGGTTCGGGATTCCCCAAACTATCACGACCGATGGAGGTTCGGTCTTTATTTCTAAAGAATTCAGAAAGTTCTCGCGATGACATGGGGATTAAGCTGATCCGATCATCTCCATACTATGCTCAAGCCAATGGGCAAGCTGAAGCGTCCAATCGAGCTTGATCAAGGCTGATCAAGAGAAAAATTGACGAGAACCCTAGGGATTGGCATGAAAAGTTATCAGAAGCTTTGTGGGCCTACCGCATGTCGTGCCATGGAGCTATAAAAACTTCGCCGTACCAGCTCGTCTATGGACAGGAAGCCGTATTACCTTGGGAAATTACGGCTGGATCAAGACGTGTCATGTTTCAGAATGATCTAACAGCTGAAGAATATGCAGCTTTGATGAGTGACACTATTGAGGACGCAACAGAACTTAGGCTTTGGTCGTTGGAGAAGATTAAAAAGAACAAAGCCAGGGTAGCTCGTGCCTACAATAAGAAGGTTAGATCAAAGGAGTTTCAAGTTGGTGATCTAGTATGGGAAGCTGTGTTGCCGTTAGGAACTAGGGACAAGGCATATGGCAAATGATCTCCTAATTGGCACGGTCCGTACAAAGTCGTCCAGGCTTTGAAGGGTAATGCATACATGCTGGAACAGTTGGACGGCGTTAAGTTCCCAGTAGCCGTCAATGGTCAACACCTCAAGAAGTATTTCCCAAGCATGTGGGATGATGGGCAGTAAGGTATGGAGGCCGATTTAAAATCGGCCGATAAAAAAAAATCACAGCCGATGCGCAGACATCGACTTGAGAAAACATACGGAGACAACAGTATGCGAGTACAGCCGATGCACGGGCATCGACTTCGAATAATAAAGCCGATACATTGCTATCGACTCTAGAGGAATAAGCTCAATTAAGCAGGTTAACGGAATCGGTTCAGGCCAGAAATCATGATATTTGGATGAATCTCCTAGTGGGTTGCTGAGGAGTTCAGTCTACGCGTTTAAGGTTGGAGGATGGTTTGGAGGTGAGTTAGACCTGTTGGTCCGCGTGAATAGGCGGCAGCTCGACCTCAAATCGCGTTTATAATGCAAGCCGATGCCCTGCCATCGGCTCTCTGTACAGTGACTTCGTTCGACGATCGGTGAAATTGACAAGAAAGCAAAATTAATTGAGAAATATTTTCTTCATTAAAAGCGGTATTTCTTACAAAGAAAGAGCCGATTGCTCAGGGAAGAAAGAACAAAAGCCGACTACTACTACTAGTCCCTAATCTAAGGGCCGTTGCTGCCCTCGTCGTCATCGTCGCTGCCGCCGGCGCAGCTGCTGATAGGCTCCTCATCGGAGCTCCCGTAACCTTCTACGGGAGCCTCATCTTCCTCCTCGTCGTCATCGCTGTCGTCGTCCCACCAGACGCGGAGGCGCTTCGCCGGTGGGTAGCCTTCGAGGGAGTCGTCGTCATCCTCCTCCGCCTCTTCTTCGGAGGAGGTGAAGTCGTCCCAGGAGAAGCGGTCATCCTCGCTCTCCGCCTCCTCCTCCCCCTCGACGAGGAACTGAAGGTCGTCTTCTCCGTCGGTCAAGGATTTGTCATCCTCGGACCAGATGGAGGAATCATGTTCCTCCTTGTCCCACTCCGATGCGGCGAGGATGTCGTGCGCCGCCAGCGAGCCCCACTCCGGCGTCGGCTCGCGAGATGAGGAAGAGTCGGAGAAGACTGATGAGGTGGGGGAGGACGAAGAGGAAAAGGACTGGGAAGAAAGATCCGACGAAGCGGAGGAGGAAGAAGAAGAAGACATGGCTACGGGAGATGGAGGATTTTTGGGTGCCGATGGACAGAGAGCGGAGCAAGGGGATGAAGTGGCGAACCTGTTCGGAAGCGGTTAAATAAAGGGGATATAGTAGAGATTCAATGCCACAGCAGTTTCCGAGGAGGCGGTGCCCAAAAAAGAAGAAAAGAAAACAACGGTCAAATCATGCGGAGAAATTGAGAAGGCGGGGCGTCATGATGAAGGGTGCTGCGATGGTTCTGCTCTGCCACGACATGACCCGATGAAGAGAATCAGAGTGATTTTGGAATTATCAATTCCAAAACCAGGGGGGCATGTGTTATCACCAGAATTTGACCGAGTCAGAGGTGGGCCGCGATCAAGATGGGCTTGAAGATTATACATGGAAGAATATATGTGGATCGGCCTTATATGCAAAATTTGGGCTAGTTTGCCCATGTATCTGTAATATAGTAGGATACGTATCAATTAGATATAGTTTGGCTCGTGCACGGTTGGGATTGTTCCCACGTTAGAAAGTCTACGGACTATAAATATGTATCTAGGGTTTATGAAATAAACAACAATCACGTTTATCACAAATCAATCTAGGCGCATCGCCAACTCCCTTGTCTCGAGGGTTTTCTTCCGGGTAAGCATCATGCTGCCTAGATCGCATCTTGCGATCTAGGCAGTACAAGTTTATTCGTTGTTCATGCGTTGCTCGTACTGAAGCCTTTTTGATGGCGAGCAACGTAGTTATCTTAGATGTGTTAGGGTTAGCATTGTTCTTCGTATCATATGCTCGTCGTAGTGCAACCCTTAGACATCTAGCCGCCCTTACACCTATCTTAGGTGTAGGGGCGGCACCCCGCTGATCATTATTCGGTAGATCCGATCCGTTACGGTTGCTCCTTGTTCTTCAAGGATTAGTTTAATATCCGCAATAGTTAGGCCTTACAAAGGGTTGGAGGATCCAGCGGCGCGTAGGGTGTAGTTTGCTAGCCCTAGACAGGATGTTCGGGGATCAACCTCGTGTTGGTTTTTAGGCCTTGTCTAGGATCGGCTTACGATCACCGTGCGTGGCCGCGAGGCCCAATCACGAGTAGGATGATCCGATTATGCGGTGAAAACCCCAAATCGTCATAGATCGTTTTAGCTTTATCTTGATCAAGCAGGACCACCATATATTCGTACACCTCGTGCGAATCATGGGTGGATCGGCTCTTTGAGCCGATTCACGAGACAACTCGAGAGCCGATCGAGGCTCGTATTTAATGTTTACGTGTATGCCATGCAGGAAACTAAGCGAGGCATCTCCATCATCTTCCCGACCGGGTATAGGTCGAGTGGCACGCCCTGCACCGAGCATCGGACGTGCGTGCCGGAGTCTTTGCGGGCCGTCGCTCGGAGGGACCAGGGCCAGCCGCAGCCCTAAGTTGCTCCCGGCTCTCCTGTGTTGCCCGTCGCTGCTCGCCGGTGGGTTTCTGACCGCAACAAGTACATGATCCTGGTCAAGAAAATAATCCCAATAAACTTGGAAAGAATCCCAACGCCGAGAGTTTAATGACCGGTTGTACGGGCGCAGCCCCGCATACCACTTGGTCGTTAACTCTTCCTTTCGCCAGTCGGTCATTCCTTCAGATGGTTTAGTGATCGTGCGTATGGAGGTGTCCCGGCGTACCATGCGGTCGTACCACGCTCTGAATCCTGCCAGCTCATCGAAACACAAGGAAAAATGAAAACATAAACAAAACTACATGGTTAGTTGCTAGAGACGAAAATAATTGTAAAATGGATCATGATGAACTACCCTCTTAGTAGGTTGACTTGTAAAATAAGAAATACAACAAGATGTGGGCGATTGATTGTGAAGATTGTCTTGATGCCGATGATGATGGTGGAGATGACGACCAAAGCCTCTAAGATCCGAGTAGCGCCGAGGATTGATGCTCTACTGCTAGTTCCACCTCCAGATCCCTTCCGGAGGTGAGGTTTCTGTGTTTTTCGGGTGTCTACGAATGTCACATCTATTTTCCATTTGCACGGGGTGAGACTATTTGAAGAGACGAAGGTGATGGAGGGTGGTACGGCTGCAGCGTACGGACCTCTTGCCATACCAGTGGTTGCCAAACTCTTTGGTTGCTCCCTTTTGATTTTTTTCTTAGCAAGGTTCTTCCACGTGCTAAGGAAAATGTCTTTATTACTTTAAGTGACGTGAAATCAGCATTTTGTATCCAAAAATGACCGCTCCGTTGATTGTGTCCATTATGTCCTTCCATTTCGGGATCCCGTTAAAACTAACATAAAAGGTGCGCATAAATACGCGCAATAAATTACTAAAATCCTATAAATAATAATGTAAAAACACAAAGTAAATATGCTTCAAAAAATGCACTCATCACGCGGTCGACCTCGTAGGAGGAAAACCAAGTTAAAAATGCAATACACATGTTGGCGGGCCTAACAAGATCGACGCGTCGCTGCCATGGCCCGATGCGCACATGCTACATGGGTAGCACCTAAACCAGGCGTGGCCCCGCGCACCGCCAGGAGATCCTTCGCCACCGAGCCTACCTACCTGCGGATCTGAGGCGGGATCCTGCATACACTGTTGACTTCCCGCTGTTGAGCAGGTCGTTCTAGGCCGAGCACGACGCTCGGCGGCAGATGATGGAGACACACCACGAGGGCCTCGACGACGATGTTGACTACGAGGCCTAGGAGTTGTACTAACTACCGCCACCACACGTGAAGGAGGGGGAGGAGGTGACACCGGAGGATGAGTTGTCAAGGCACATCTTCCTAATGCCGCGCCCCGGCCGCCCCAACTGGTCGCATTATCGTGGGTCAGACACCAACTATGTGGAGCCACTCCCGTTGGTGCCAGTATTCCCGCCGGAGGCCTACATGCAGGCCGGTGTCGAGGACCCGCCGGAGGACGATGATGCGAACTACGTGCCCATGGAGGAGGATCCCAAGCTGACGGAGGACGAAGTTAGCGCGCGCTCTGGCCATCTCCAAGGCTGAGGAGCACGCCCGGTGGATTGTCCTCGAGGTGGAAGCTGCCACCACCGCCGTCACCTGCACCGGAGAATATGCCTCCCTCCATGTCCCGCGACAAGTGTGTGGTCTCCGCCAGAGGTCTTCATCGACCTCGGCGACGAGGACTAGGCGGCCGGCAGCACCAACAGCGCGCGGGCGCATTTTCCACTTCTTTTGCGGTGGCCCATTGGGTATGTCCTGAGACATTTGACTTTGTTTTGTAGGTTGTTAGACCATGACAAAGAGACGGTTCTACTATCTCACCGAGAGTTTAATATTAACCCTTAGTTAGCCTTGCGAGAAAAAATTGCTTACTACACCCCAACAAGTTGATATAAACCCAATAATGTAATATGTTGTGATCAATATAAATACCGGTTGATCCTATGGAAAGGATGGTACAGGAGGTATGTGAATATTCTTCATGCCGCCCATTGATGAGTTTTTTTTAGAAACGGCTAATTCTTGTAATTGACAAAGGAGCAGATTTAAAAATTGATAAGGACAATATATTAATATCAGGAAGATATCAAATACATATAGCTTCTGTGACAACGAAATACCCTAGTACAAATGCACAATACCAAAAAACGAGAAAAATAGAAATAAATGTCTGACTACAACATTCCGGTCCTAGCATACATCCACCACCAAGACAACACTTAAACTTCAGGCTCTCCAAAAGGGACACCTCTAAGAAGAAAACAATGCACAAGTGACATCATCGCTCGATCAAAGATCTTTAGTTTTCACCCTGAAGATAGTTTCCGCTCTTAAAATAATGTCTTACAAGGTCATTGCCAAACACAACCAATTAAGGCTAGATTGTGAATTTTCACCCTGAAAGGCCATACTTTGAACTTCACTGTGTTGCCGCGCCCACTTTCATACTGCTGTTGCGATACCCGAAACACCAAACAAGTTACTCAACAACAAATTAATTATTCGTCATGTCAAATGTCATTTGCAACACCAATCACTAATCAATCCATCTGATGGTCCGAAGTATGTCCTCGTTTACAAATGCATCATATTGTTGCTGGACGTTGTTAGGTCCAATATACTTCACTTAAGAGCAAGTATAATAAATCTTAGTCGGTTGACTATAAAAAATAAAATAAAATAAAATTTGCTTGTCTAGACGGAGGGAGGAGGGAGGGAAATGAGTACGCTCTCATGTAAGAGCTAGCTCTATTCGATCTTATAGGCATTTTAGAGAGTGAAAAATGATCCATGTATTAACTATCTATAGATAACATAACATTTGGTCTATACTCCAACACCTAATCTTACAAACAAAAATAAATACATGACTCTTTGGAGAGAGAGATGGGCACGGATTGGGGCGCCATCATCGGGCTAATAGTTTTGACAGAACACTTAAGCTGAAATAAATTACAGTACTCAGAGGCACCATCCGCTGCTCATGCACCACGGCACAACCTACAGTGCCTGCCCACGTAACACACCACCGAATCGATGGAGCTAGGTAAAAGGGCCTCTGCAAGCTGAGTAAAAAAGGGCGAGGGAAAAGAGAAAAGGTGAACGCTCCAAGGGAGGAATATTTCGTGGCTTGTGATTTGGAGCAGGTTTAGCCTTAATCATCGTACCGCACGGGGGGCTTAGCGCGGAGCTAGAGGTAGCTGCTGCTAATTAAGTCGTCCCTCGATGCGGTCAGGACAACTCGGGGCTGGACACCTGTTCCCTGACCTGCTACCAAGAGCTTTTTTAGGCCACTGACGCTAATCAGTAATTACCATGTTGACGGGCAGGCAGGCAGCTAGTAGTCTGAACTCTGAACCTCAAGGAATTAACCTGCTTAAGATGAACGTTTCTTTCGTGCGTCTACCTTTTTTCTCAGCCACTATTCTACTGTATCTCACGCAAACAATGAGACAAGTCCGTAATAAGCATGTGCCGTCACATTCAGCCGAGAGGTAAACTAAAGCGAAGCAAAAGCTACCACGTCCCTCCGCACGTACGATTGTCCTCGAGATCGACGCGCTGTGTAACGCGTGTCGCTCCTTTGATTCTCTCTCGGTGGGCATACAAAACGACAGAGCAGGCTTATCTTGATTCCAACATTTTTTTTAACAACAAGGGGAAAGACCCTGGAAACTACTCCTCCACGACTAAGAAACGTGTGGGATTTTCAAGATAAATTAGTGAAAAAAGATAAAAATTGAATTGAGAAGATGCAACCAATATCTTTCTTCTCTTTAATTATTTCACCTTCAATAGGCTAAGTGCATGTACATAATTAAGGTAACATGTGCTAAATATTATTGGGTTTCATTTTCGTGCAATGAGAGAGAAACAACTTTTGCTAATTTAAAGTACATTGACACATAAAAGTACACTCTTTCATGGACAAAGTTTGAGGCTAGATGTCCACTTATTTAAAAACGGAGGGAGTATGCATTAACCACGTGGCGGGTACAAATTACATATTAGACCTTTTTCATCACTCGCACGAAGAACCGGAAATTTGGGATAAGGCTTAAAGAACACCCTAGCACAAAACATAAAAAAGCACTCCAGTGCATGAGCGTCTCCGCCACCAGTCGCCGGTGATCTCAAGGCGTCGCCGCCGAGATCCAAGAGCTGAGTGCTCGAAAGCCCATCTCCGGCGAAGAATCTCCGCCACCGGCCGATGAACTATCGTCGGGGACGAACCACTTGGAGATAGGACGTCGTCGAGATCCGGGGTAGAGATTCGAAGGAGGCCTCCACGATGGAGTTTGAAATCGAGTCGCCTTTCCGGCCAAGGATCACAACGCCGACGAGCGATATCGTGTTTTCCGCTCGGAGGATCTTGCAGAGCAACAATCCGTAGCACCACTCAGGCAGACGCCGAGGAAGCTCAACAAGAGGAGCCGCGTTGACGTCGAGTCCCTCCTGGCCACCATGGCAGGCCAGGGAAGACAGCAACATAGAGCCTCTCATGCGAGAGCAGCCTCGACGGGAAGATGAAGATCCAGCTCCCGGATCCAAAAATGACGCACAGTTCCTCATCACCTCCTCGCCACCACGACCGGCCAGGGGAGAAGAACTAGTACACCTTGCTTCACCTAGACAACGCTCTCCCTCGCCACCACGACCGGTCAAGAGCTCATCCAGAACGAAGCCAGATCTGAGGAGAAAAGATCTTGGAGCCACAACTTTATTATTGAAGGCGGAGTTGCCGCTTTCCGAAGCTGTGCTTCAACCAGAGAAGCAGAAGCACGGAGAGCAGGAACCCTAAAATCGCCATGAACCCGGTGGCCAGGATCCAGAGCTTTGCCTCCTCTACTGGGCAACCGCCCAAACTCTGACAAGCGAAAAACACATAACACCTATAGATCTAAGACCTAAACTACTCGAGCGCCAACCTAGACCTGCTCCGTCTAGCTAATCTGGCGTAGCGGCTGCCGGTGGCCCGGTCAAAGAGGAGAACCTCTCAAGGGAACTGTAGCAGAGCGAGAACGGGGGAGGGGGGAATGGAGTGCTCTATTGTGATTCCAACGTTTTCACCGTGGAAGATGGGTTGTATCATAAGCTGAAACAATATATTTTCAGCTTACATGTATCCACTAACATAAATATTGATGTGTTTCTTATATTTAATTAAACTTTACAGAGTTGTATCATAAGCTGAAATATATATTTTCAGCTTACATGTATCAACTAACATAAATATTGATGTGTTTTTCTATATTTAATTAAACTTTACAAAGTTTAAGTTTGCCTGGAATGGAGGGCCGGATAGATAGAGTAGTAAGCTCTCTAATATCTCCGAACAAATAAAAGGCATATTTTATCAGAAACTCTAAATGGAGGTTGAACTTCAAAAAGAAAGCATAAATTTTGGAAAAATATTTTTTCTAAAGAATAGTTTTGAAGTAGAACAAATATATATGCTAAAACCTACAAAACATCACAATTTATACTCTAAGATAAACAAAAGTGGCAAATGTGTGGATACAGGCAAAGTGACCGTTGCTCATTTCCAAAACTTTGATATTTTTCAAATTTAAACATTTTGTGTAGCCTGTAATACAAATGATTTCGCATGCTTAAGACTACATAAAAGTTCCTCTAGAAAAACATGTAAATATGTTTTAAAAATAAATGGCTACCTAGAGTTCGCCGTGCAGTGCCCCCTCTCTTGTTTTATTTGCTTAACAAGTACCTGGCTAATATATCCTAGACACAAACTTACCAATGTGTATAGATACTCACCCAATACTTACTGTAATTGTGGTGTTGTATCACGGGTGATGTTTTGGCATTTGAGAGCATATGCTCCCTTTAATTCGAAATGCATGTTACACATATTTTGATTTTTCTTTAAAATAAAACAAAAAAATCTGCACGTTCATATTCACCTTCACGTGGTACGTGCTGATAGAGTCGTTTCATGAAAAATCGACTTGTCCTGTGGTGTGAGTAAAATAAACAAAAATCAGTACTAAAAATAAAACTTCTTGATAAATTTTCTCTTCTTTATATATACCAAAATATTGGATCCTCATGAAACTTGACGAACACATATATATTATGGAGATGTACTTGTACAATTTTTCATCAAATTATTTGACATTTCAAAATATAAGTTTTTGGTAGAGAGAGCATATGCACTCGGGAGTCGAATTGAATTCCCTGTGTTGTATCACATTAAGCAAGTACAATAGGGAGTTTTGGTGAACATCTTGTATTAACTAACAAGTTTGGGAAAGAGGACATCATTTAAAGTAATTTTGTCATAATTGGTCGTGTATGTATCTCTATCACTGACTGGTACTAATAATAATGATTTTTTTTCACAAGTAAATTTAATAGACAATGAGTTATACTCCCATGGCAACAAACCAAACTCTCCTAATCCCCTAAACCCCCGATCTCCCTGACATAACAACCGTGCGGCGGCGCCGTGCGCCACATCTGGGCTCCTCCGCCCGCCGCTCAAGGGTCCCTCCTCTCATCCTCTCCTATACCTCCACCGCCGCTGGAGGCGCCACCAGGCAAAGACGACATGGCGCGGTGGCGGCAGGGCCGTAAAAGTGCATGGAGCCCCCATGTGTGGTTTTGGTAATTAATGACAATCCATGTGGACTAATGTTTGCATTGCGTTGTATTTTTAGGAGTTGTCCATAGGCAATGCTTGAACTATATGTTGGCTTCAAGATTGTAATAATAAGCAAATAAAAAAGATCAAGTGTCAAGTATGTCTTGAAGATGAACATGAAGGGAGCCCTCAAGTTTAACTTCAAGACATCAACGATGAAGAATGAAGAAATGAAGTGCAAGTTGAAGATGAGTCATCTCGAAGAGATCATTTGCTTGAATCTTGTCATCCTTATTGTGATCATGGATATGTGAAGTTGCATGGAAGAAGAAGCTCTCTCATAGTGGAGTATGGGGAGCATTGCACAAGACTTCGTCAAACAAGCATAATCAAGAAAGGCGTTCCATCTTGTTGTGGTCAAGATCGTCATCATCGAGCTCAAGAGGAACGCACAAGGTTAAAGTTTGATCTTGATAGAGTTTCTTTCTTACCGGTCTCATGATGTAGTTGGAGACCGGTTTATAGTTTAGTTTCCGTACTATCAAGAGGGATCTCGAGTGAGTAACTCGATCATATCGTTCGGAGAGGGTTCAAACCTTTGCATCCTTGCATCATCTTTCTTGGTTTTTATTTGGATCTTATCCATGTGGTGATTTAGAGCTTGTGGTTATTTCCATATCAAGCTCTAGTTCATCAAAAATGGATTCCGCATGAATCACTTGTTGCGTTTTCGATATTGGAGTTTTCTCGGTTTCTCTTATTGAGGGATTGCACCTCTAAAGTTCATAGAAAATCCATCCCCACTTGTTTCCATATTTTTAGTTTTTTTGGGGTAGCTCTTATCATCCTCTTTCCAACAAAATTGGTTTCACCTAAATCCGAGTTTCCTAACTCAAGTTGTTGCATTTTCCATATTGGAGGTTTTACCGGTTTGTCTTTTATAGATAGGTAAAACATTTATTCATTTGTTTCTATCCTCATTTTCTATACTATGATGTTTCTATGCATATTGTTGTAGAGCTCGTTGTTGTGATTTCAACGAGCTCAAGATCATCGAAATAAGAGTCCGAATGCAAAAATTCTTAAGGTTTTCGTATCAGGTGTTTGGGTTTTCTTAGGGACGCCGGCACTGCCACCCAGTGCATCCCGGCACTGCCACCGGGAGCACCCCGGCACTGCCTCCAGGACCACCGCGACACTGCCGGCCAGTAACGATTTTGGCCCCAATGGGCAGAAATCTGAGACCCCTATTTAAGGCATTCTTCCTCCTCTTTCTCCCCACTTCTTCTTCCTCCTTTTGCTCTCCACCATTGTTGACCTTGAGAGCTTTACCTATCCCTCTATTCCTCCCATGCTTCTTGAATATTTTTGAGGGAAAATGAAGAGGAGATGTAGATCTACATTTTTAACAATCAAATTCATCTCTTTGTGAGTGGAATCCTCTAGATCTTGATCTTGGTGTTCTTTCTGAATTCCTTTGCTCTTCCTCTCGTATTCCCCCAATAGATTTTGTACTTTGGTGGACTTTGAGAGTGAGGGACTTGCCATTGCATTTGGTGCATCGGTTTGAGTTCTCCATCGTGATTCGTGGAAGTGAAAGCAAGAAAGTTGTTACTCTTGGGTTCTTGGAACCCTAGACGGATTTGAGGCCTTTGTGGCGATTTGTTGGGAGTCTCCAGTTAAGTTATGGATGTTGATACGTCTCCGACGTATCGATAATTTCTTATGTTCCATGCCACATTATTGATGATATCTACATGTTTTATGCACACTTTATGTCATATTCGTGCATTTTCTGGAACTAACCTATTGACGAGATGCCGAAAGGCCAGTTGCTGTTTTCTGCTATTTTTGGTTTCAGAAATCCTAGTAAAGAAATATTCTCGGAATCGGACGAAATCAACGCCCAGGTTCCTATTTTGCCCGGAAGCATCCAGAACACCCGAGAACCGCCAGAGAGGGGGCACAGGCCCACCAAACCCTAGGCCGGCGCGGCCAAGGGGGGCCGCGCCCCCCTATAGTGTCGTCGCCTCGTTGACCTTCTGACGCCGCCTCTTCGCCTATTTAAGCCGCCTCGACCTAAAACCTCGATACGGAAAAGCCACGGTACGAGAAACCTTCCAGAGCTGCCGCCATCGCGAAGCCAAGATCTGGGGGACATGAGTCTCTGTTCCGGCACGCCGCCGGGACGGGGAAGTGCCCCCGGAAGGCTTCTCCATCGACACCACCGCCATCTTCATCACCGCTGCTTGTCTCCCATGAGGAGGAGTAGTTCTCCATCGAGGCTCGGGGCTGTACCGGTAGCTATGTGGTTCATCTCTCTCCTATGTACTTCAATACAATAATCTCATGAGCTGCCTTACATGATTGAGATTCATATGATGATGCTTGTAATCTAGATGTCGTTATGCTAGTCAAGTGAATTTTACTTATGTGATCTCCGGAGACTCCTTGTCCCACGTGTGTAAAGGTGACGAGTGTGTGCACCGTGTGGGTCTCTTAGGCTATATTTCACAGAATACTTATTCACTGTTATGAATGGCATAGTGAAGTGCTTATTTATATCTCTTTATGATTGCAATGTGTTTTGTATCACAATTTATCTATGTGTTACTCTAGTGATGTTATTAAAGTAGTTTATTCCTCCTGCACGGTGTAATGGTGACGAGTGTGTGCATCCGTGTTAGTACTTGGCGTAGGCTATGATTATGATCTCTTGTAGATTATGAAGTTAACTATTGCTATGATGGTATTGATGTGATCTATTCCTCCTACATAGTGTGAAGGTGACGAGTGTGCATGCTATGTTAGTACTTGGTTTAGTCGTGTTGATCTTTCATGCACTCTAAGGTTATTTAAATATGAACATTGAATTGTGGAGCTTGTTAACTCCGGCATTGAGGGTTCGTGTAATCCTACGCAATGGTGTTCATCATCCAACAAGAGAGTGTAGAGTATGCATTTATCACGTTCCGTTATGTGATCAAAGTTGAGAGTGTCCACTAGTGAAAGTCTAATCCCTAGGCCTTGTTCCTAAATATCGCTATCGCTGCTTGTTTACTGTTTTACTTGCGTTACTACTGTCTGCGTTACTACTGCTTGTTTACTCGTCCCGGGCAAAGCACTTTTCTCGGTGCCGTTGCTATCGCTCATATATATTTATACCACCTGTATTTCACTATCTCTTCGCCGAACTAGTGCACCTATTAGGTGTGTTGGGGACACAAGAGACTTCTTGCTTTGTGGTTGCGGGGTTGCATGAGAGGGATATCTTTGACCTCTTCCTCCCCGAGTTCGATAAACCTTGGGTGATCCACTTAAGGGAAACTTGTCGCTGTTCTACAAACCTCTCGCTCTTGGAGGCCCAACACTCGTCTACAGGAAAAGGAGGGGCGTAGACATCAAGCTATTTTCTGGCGCCGTTGCCGGGGAAGAAAAAGCTACAATACGGGGATTTCCTCCCTCGTCAACTACGCGCCAGTTGTAGGCGATCAAGCTATTTTACGGCGCCGTTGCCGGGAGGAAAGGTAAAAGGCATTCATAGTTCGGTTCAGGTAGTACGTACTTTTCTCGGCGCCATTGTATTTGTGCTCGAAGCTATTTCCTTTAGATCCTCGCAATTGCATCTTTTTGTTTCTTGTTTACACTAGTTAGGCATAATGGAAAACAACAAAAATATGAGAGATCTTTATGAGCTTTATCTTGAATTAGGACATGATGTGTTTGAAGAAAGAATTAAAAAACCCATGGAACTTTATATGCATGCTAATGGGAATGTTATTACTATGAATGCTTTGAACACTATTGTTGCTAATGCTATGGAAAATTCTAAGCTTGGGGAAGCTGGTTTTGATGAGCATGATCTTTTTAGTC
The DNA here is from genome assembly GCF_022539505.1 of Lolium rigidum. NCBI lineage: Eukaryota > Viridiplantae > Streptophyta > Magnoliopsida > Poales > Poaceae > Lolium > Lolium rigidum. The sequence goes on along the minus strand of NC_061513.1, from coordinate 120,216,678 downwards.
CCCCGGGCATGGAGGAGAAAATTTACTTTGATGATACTTTGCCTCCTATTTATGATAATTATAATGATAGTAGTCTTTTGGTACCTCCTGTTATGGAGGATAAATTTGATTATGATTATAATATGCCTCCTATATTTGATGATGAGAATAATAATGATAGCTACTTTGTTGAATTTGCTCCCACTACAACTACTAAAATTGATTATGCTTATGTGGAGAGTAATAATTTTATGCATGAGACTCATGATAAGAATGCTTTATGTGATAGTTATATTGTTGAGTTTGCTCATGTTTCTACTGAAAGTTATTATGAGAGAGGAAAATATGGTTGTAGAAATTTTCATGTTACTAAAACACCTCTCTATGTGCTTAAAATCTTGAAGTTACACTTGTTTTATCTTTCTATGCTTGTTGCATTATGCTTCATGAACTTGTTTATTTACAAGATTCCTTTTCATAGGAAGCATGTTAGACTTAAAAGTGTTTCTAATTTGCCTCTTGATGCTCTCTTTTGCTTCAAATACTATTTCTTGCGAGTGCATCATCAAAACTGCTGAGCCCATCTTAATGGCTATAAAAAAGAACTTCTTGGGAGATAACCCATGTGTTATTTTGCTACAGTACTTTGTTTTATATTTGTGTCTTGGAAGTTGTTTACTACTGTAGCAACCTCTCCTTATCTTAGTTTTGTGTTTTGTTGTGCCAAGTAAAGTCGTTGATAGCAAGGTTGATACTAGATTTGAATTACTGCGCAGAAACAGATTTCTTTGCTGTCACGAATCTGGGCAAAATTCTCTGTAGGTAACTCAGAAAATTATGCCAATTTACGTGAGTGATCCTCCGATATGTACGCAACTTTCATTCAATTTGAGCATTTTCATTTGAGCAAGTATGGTGCCTCAATAAAATTCGTCTTTACGGACTGTTCTGTTTTGACAGATTCTGCCTTTTATTTCGCATTGCTTCTTTTGCTATGTGGGATGGATTTCTTTGTTCCATTGACTTTCAGTAGCTTTGGGCAATGTCCAGAAGTGTTAAGAATGATTGTGTCACCTCTGAACATGTGAATTTTGATTATGCACTAACCCTCTAATGAGTTGTTTTGAGTTTGGTGTGGAGGAAGTTTTCAAGGGTCAAGAGAGGAGGATGATATACTATGATCAAGAAGAGTGAAATCTCTAAGCTTGGGGATGCCCCGGTGGTTCACCCCTGCATATATCAAGAAGACTCAAGCGTATAAGCTTGGGGATGCCCAAGGCATCCCCTTCTTCATCGACAACATTATCAGGTTCCTCCCCTGAAACTATATTTTTATTCCATCACATCTTATGTGCTTTGCTTGGAGCGTCGGTTTGTTTTTATTTTTTGTTTTGTTTGAATAAAATGGATCCTAGCATTCATTGTGTGGGAGAGAGACACGCTCCGCTGTAGCATATGGACAAGTATGTCCTTAGGCTTTACTCATAATATTCATGACGAAGTTTCTTCTTCGTTAAATTGTTATATGGTTGGAATCGGGAAATGCTACATGTAGTAATTGCTAAAATGTCTTGGATAATGTGATACTTGGCAATTGTTGTGCTCATGTTTAAGCTCTTGCATCATATGCTTTGCACCCATTAATGAAGAAATACATAGAGCATGCTAAAATTTGGTTTGCATATTTGGTTTCTCTAAGGTCTAGATAATTTCTAGTATTGAGTTTGAACAACAAGGAAGATGGTGTAGAGTCTTATAATGTTTACAATATGTCATTTATGTGAGTTTTGCTGCACCGGTTCATCCTTGTGTTTGTTTCAAATAACCTTGCTAGCCTAAACCTCGTATCGAGAGGGAATACTTCTCATGCATCCAAAATCCTTGAGCCAACCACTATGCCATTTGTGTCCACCATACCTACCTACTACATGGTATTTCTCCGCCATTCCAAAGTAAATTGCTTGAGTGCTACCTTTAAATTTCCATTCTTCACCTTTACAATATATAGCTCATGGGACAAATAGCCTAAAAACTATTGTGGTATTGAATATGTACTTATGCACTTTATCTCTTATTAAGTTGCTCGTTGTGCGATAACCATGTTCACTGGGGACGCCATCAACTACTCTTTGTTGAATATCATGTGAGTTGCTATGCATGTTCGTCTTCTCTGAAGTAAGGGCGATCTACCACCTTATGGTTAGAGCATGCATATTGTTAGAGAAGAACATTGGGCCGCTAACTAAAGCCATGATCCATGGTGGAAGTTTCAGTTTTGGACAATATCCTCAATCTCAAATGAGAAAATTAATTGTTGCTACATGCTTATGCATAAAAGAGGAGTCCATTATCTGTTGTCTATGTTGTCCCGGTATGGATGTCTAAGTTGAGAATAATCAATAGCGAGAAATCCAATGCGAGCTTTCTCCTTAGACCTTTGTACAGAGCGGCATAGAGGTACCCCTTTGTGACACTTGGTTAAAACATGTGCATTGCGATAATCCCGGTAGTCCAAGCTAATTAGGACAAGGTGCGGGCACTATTAGTATACTATGCATGAGGCTTGCAACTTGTAAGATATAATTTACATAACACATATGCTTTATTACTACCGTTGACAAAATTGTTTCTTGTTTTCAAAATCAAAGCTCTAGCACAAATATAGCAATCGATGCTTTCCTCTTTGAAGGACCTTTCTTTTACTTTTATTGTTGAGTCAGTTCACCTATTTCTCTCTATCCTAGAAGCAAACACTTGTGTTAACTGTGCATTGATTCCTACATACTTGCATATTGCACTTGTTATATTGCTTTGCATTGACAACTATCCATGAGATATACATGTTACAAGTTGAAAGCAACCGCTGAAACTTAATCTTCCATTTGAAAGGATCGTATGCCGCACCTAGAGGGGGGGGGGGTGAATAGGTGCTAACCAATTTTTAGTTCTTTTTCAATTTAGGCTTGACACAAAAGGTAAATTCTCTAGATATGCAACTAAGTG